>NW_026587698.1:0-5254 GCF_907164565.1 Psammomys obesus
TTTTTTTTTTCAGTCAGAATGGGTAAATACCCAGAAAGCAACAACTCACACCATATCAGATTTTAGAGAGCTGCAGCAGTGCAAAAATGATGGGGTTGTTTGTGGTTGGATTAAATTCTGGGGTGAATCATAGTACAGACCTAGCATAATAACAGATTATCTTTCAGAGAACTCTCACACCTACTGAACTTCCCTAAACAAATGGCTCCTGACATCATGCCAGAGGCTAGAAGCATTTTTGGGACCGCATCACAGTACAGATGCAAAATGCGAAATCACCTTCTCAAAGGCCCACTTGCCTAAAGAGCTGCTTTCACAGAATAGACCCCGATGATAGACTCTGAATAATTTATTTTCTAGTCTTGTGTAATTGCCATTATGTAATTCACTCATAACTTCTTAGGCATCAGTTTTATTAGCTTTTAGAAATTTTCTTCAATACTTTTACTGAAGATACTTTCTATGCCTTGGCTGATGTTTTCTTCTCCGCTTTTTGTAATCATTACTCAGGGATTAGGTTTTTTCTTGGTATGTGAAACTCTCTTAAGCTACATTCATATGAGCTTTTAAATTTCACATTTTCAGCATTTACTCTGATATCCTGCTGCGTAGTCTTTCAGAGGACCTGTGTGGTAGGCTTCTGTCCTGTTACCTGTTTTCTCTCTCTTCTAATGTCTGTCCATTTGCCTTTTTGAATGAAGATTTTTCATCTTACCCAGCGTCTTACTTCTTGCTTAGCTTCTTTTTAGGTTTACACATTTCAGTATGCTTATCCTATATTACTAATATCCACTTATAAGTGAGTATATACCATGTGTACCTTACTGCATCTGGGATACCTCACTCAGGATGATCTTTTCTAGTTCCCATTTGACTGCAATTTCATGTTTTCCTTGTTTTTAATTGTTGAGTAGTATTCCATTGTGTAAATATACCACTTTTTCTGTATCCATTCCTCACTTGAGTGGCATCTGGGTTGTTTCCAGGTTCTGGCTATTATGGTTGGTGAAGATCCTTTCCCTGTCTATAGGCTGTGATTTTGTTCTGAGGACGGTGCCCTTTGCTTTACAGAAGATTTTTATTTTTCCTGAGGTCCCATTTATTGTTTGTTGATATTAGAGCCTGTGCTGTTGGTGTTCAGTAGATTAGAAAGATCTCCCTTGCTCATGGATTGGTAGGAATAACATAGTGATAATGGCCATTCTGCCAAAAGCAATCTACAGATTCAATGCAATTTCCATCAAAATACCAACACAATTCTTTACAAAACATCAAAGAAAAAGTCTCAACTTCATATGGAAAAACAAAAAATCCAGAATTGTGAAAATGATCCCACCCAACAAAAGATCATCTGGAGATATCTCCATCCCTGATCTCAAGATGTACTACAGAACTATAGAAATAAAAACTGCAGGGTACTAGCATAGAAACAGAATGTTGGATCAATGGAATCGAATAGAAGACCCAGAAATAAACCCAAACACCTATAGATACTTGATTTTTTGACAAAAGAACCTAAAACCATACAATGGAAAAAAGACAGCATCTTCATCAAATGGTGCTGGTCTAACTGGAAGTCTATATGTAGAAAAATGGAAATAGGTACATATTTACCACCCTGAATAAAACTAAAGTCCAAGTGAATTAAAGACTTCAACATAAAACCAGACACACTGAATCAGTTAGAAGAAAAATTGGAGAAGAGCATAGAACTCATCGGCTCAGGAAACAACTTCCTGAATTGTGGAAGTCTTACCAGTGATTTTAAATGCTGAACCACCTCTCCAACAACAATGTTGGTGCCTTGATTTACTCTGTCTGATCTTTGGGATACAGCCTTCACTCAGGTCTCCTTTTTCATGGCTACAGTACAACACTTCCAATAGTTAGGAAAATGAATCTACAAAGAATTTCCTCTAACAGTGTCAGTGATTTTGGGTCTCCAGGGTGGATAGGGAAACTGAAAAATTCTATTAAGATATCTTTTAGGAATTTTATGTAAGAAGTGGGAAATAGTAAGAGCTGGAGAAGACAGGAACTCCACAAGGAGAGCAACAGAACAAGAAAATTTGAACACAGGGAACTTCCCAGAGACTCATACTCCAACCAAGGACTGTCCGTGGAGATAACCTAGAACCCTGACAATGCAGCCACTTCTGATGAGAACTGATAGACTAAGATCAGAAAGAAGGAAAGGAGGACCTCCCCTATCAGTGGACTTGAGGATGGGCATGCATGCAGAAACGGGGAGGGTGGGACCAGGCGGGGAGGAGGGAAGGGCTTATGGGAGGATACAAAATGAATAAAGTGTAATTAATAAAAGTTAAAAAAAAAGTTTAAAAAAAGATATCTTTTAGGTATATATGACTCTGGGTCATGTGTGGTTTCTATAGATTCCCTGGGTCTGCCAGGTATAGTTTTAAAGTGTCTGTGGTTATATGAAGAGTTGAGTGACACCCAGAGGAATACAGATTGAGAAAAAGTATAAATGAAAATGTTTTAACTTTACTCTCCTACTTGAATTAGACAGATATGAAAGTAAGACTAGAGTTAACATAGCCTGCTCTCCTAGCTTCTGATGAGGACACGGTGCTCAGTGCTGCACTGTTGCACCTTAAAAGTCAGGAAATGAGCCCATCTTTCACAGTAAGTCCCCTCTGTTTACTAAAGAACTTATTTCTCTTCAACCGTAATCTTTAAATACTTGTGAGAATCTAGTTTGCTGTATCTTATGTTCTTGGACTATGATATCTGTATGAGTAATAAAGCAATTACATTTTCAAAATTACTCTCTTACTACCTTGTAACAATGATTTTTGTCAGAAAAATCTCTAGAACAAAAAAACTTAATAGATGCCCACTCATTTTACCAGGACATTCCCTCAAATCCATGAGTTTAAGTCTCATGGATATTCTGCATCAAAGAATCTTTTTGAAGAATTTTTCAATGAACTCCATATTATACACAGTTAGTGCTCTAAGGGAATATCACCTTTGAGTTGATTGAGACATGGGTTTGAGCTGTTTTGCACTGAACTGTGGTTTACTGGGAAGCAAGTTTCCCTGTGCCTTTTCATTGCATATAGTCTTATAATGGATTGGTTCTATCTCTTATGTAGTATTGCAAATTGTTAACCTGACACAGAAAAGAAGTCATGACAAGCTACAGTATGGGCTTCTAACATATTTATTGTAGTTCTTTTCAAATTGCTGTCATTTGAGCTTCTGTTCACTCAAAACTCAAACAGCTTTCTTAGTGAAGTCAATTTATTTTAGAGGTCCTGCTCTTCTTACCATATCATAATACACAGTACATTTATTGACCTAAACTCCTAGAGGATAGGGAATAGATCCCTGGTCAGAATAACTTTCATCAGTATAGTATGTTAAAATACCAACTGTGATGGCTTTAAATTAGTGTATGTTTTACAGAACTGAGTAGTATTTCTCACACATACTATTTTTTTTCAAATCAGGATAAGTATTAGATGAACACACTGCTCAAAATGCAGGAATGGAAGACACGTCTACTCAGTGACTAACCCAGGATAAAAGAGTAGTGTAGAATTATGGAAGTTCAAATCTCAGAATGGGACTTGATTTCTGCACTGAAATAAAGTAAATGATTTAGAAGTGAAGAAAGCAGCAGTACTATTGGCTTTTCCAGAGTGAGAAATGAGCTGGTTGTGTTGGGTGCAGACATCACAGCCATTTGCAGATACAGATGTATGTATCATGGAAGAATATCTGAAAGACTTAGACTTAGTAGGAAAAGTCAATTCCACTGGTTGTCTTTGATTTGGAAAAACATGTTCCTCTTGTTTTGCTGTGTATGCACAATATGCGTATTTTCAGGCCTTCCTCTGATCTAGGATGCCTTCACCCAAACTTGTCATCGGAAAAGTTTCTTGCTTCAAACTTGGCCAAAACACTCCAATTAGGAAGTTGATCCCTGAGCTCTTGCTGTCTAATTTCTTTGCTGCAATCATGGTGCCTATGGCTAGAGAAGATTCAAAACATATTTTCCAACTTGTTTTCATGCAGAACCCAGGACCTCAGATGCAGAACCTAAGGGCAGAGTTTCAGAACTCTCAATGGCAGTGGAGGAAGTGTCAGGAAGAACTAAGGGTGATTACTGTGACAGCTGAACTCATTAACAAAGTGAGAAACACACATGTTCCCAAACACATGAGCTTAATATATATCAGCTGGACATAGTTACAGCTGTATCCACAAGAATTATGGCTGGGCATATACGCATGTTAATAGCATGATCTGGATTTTTATCTTCAGTTTCCTGTATATTCCCAATCTTGTGTGTGCCTTTACTGACAATGAATGCTACGGAAAAATCAAGGAAGATTTTCACCGTGAAGGAGATGTGATGCTTGGTGCATTTTTCCCTCTTCATATTGTTTATACAACCAAAACCAGTCTAAAGGAAATCTATTTCCATGACTTTTACATACAGTAAGTACAATTATTCATTTTAAAAGTTCAGAATTCTTGTGACTTAAATGATGTATGGATTAAAACTTCCTTTTTTTCACAATCTTTTTCATTATCAAGTATGTTCAGGTATATTTTCATGTGGACTTATTTACCTCTTTCAAAGGAAAAATGATAATTTTTATGTTATTTATTTTGCTTTCCTCTTATGTTATTGGAACTTCATGATTTTTTTTATCATGCTGGTAATCGAAAATGATTTGAATATTTTTGGAGATATGTTTTTAGAGTATGAATAATTTTACCTAAGTACAACATGATAAAGAAAGCTTCTGGGCTTTCTTTAAGTCCAGATATACTCTTGTAAGAAGAAATGATGCCACTGAATGTAGAGACTCCTGAGTGCCTGCAATGTTGCTAAAGTGACAATATTGTCTATGTTACATACAGTTGATTTTACAGCATAACTGCCACCACTTTGGGTACAGTACACCATTTTGGGAGTACTTTTTTCTCAACATAATAACTTTTTCTATCTCATATTCTTTGTTTTGCATCTCAGTGTTTCCTTGCTATTTTTTTATTATCAGACAGATTTTAATATGTTTACGTGTTTGCCATATGTTTCCAGTGCTTTGGTTCCAATTATATGGTTGTGCACATTAAAATGCTCATTATGTGAGAGTGGCCACTTAAGACTGTTTTTACTGTAGCTTTTCAGAAGTATGCAAGTTTAAGGAATAATGTCAGAAAAGTCCGATTTCCCTAGAGAAATATAAAATTGTATCTCTTTATAGAGGAAATA
>NW_026587699.1:0-3677 GCF_907164565.1 Psammomys obesus
AGCACATTATCACAGCCATGAGCTCATTTTGTCCACGTCTGGCAATCTGGGTGGGTTCATGTCTCCTCACACTCTGTCCAGCTTCATTTCAAATGACTCATTCGTGGTTTTTTGCCTTCTTCCCCAGGGAGACCCCTGCCCAACCTTCTCAATTAGGCAGTGTTTCCTGATAAGTGGCCCCTTGCCCCACTCCTCCCAGACCACCCGAGATTGGCCCCCCGGGTCCCAAATGCTTAGTGAGTGAGCGTATGAGACAGGGACAAACGCTACCACCGTAACCTCTCCCTGCCTGCTCTGGGTCCCGCTGTGGCCTGTGTACTCACAGTGTGCAGCCCTGGTCTGGGGGAAATGGCAGCCGGATGGCCTTGGGGTCCACAGAACGCTTTGTGAAATGGGGTGGAGCTAAGACAGCAATGACTGTCACCTGTCTCTCTCAACCCTGCCTTCCCAGGGGAGGGCAGTGACACTTCAGTTCCCCGGGAATCCACGAGTCCGGAACCCGGGCCCAGTCATCTCAAAAAGATCTGGTCATTTCCTTTCCCCTCATGGATGGTCACTTCAGTAAAAGTCCTAGAGGCAGGCTGGGAGAATATCAGCATAAAACCTGGGCGAGTTGCAGGGTCCTTTCTCAAGGGGACATGGCCTTCCCTTAACTAGGGGCTTCTGGCCTTGTAAGTGGGCTCAAGCCTAAGGACCCTTCAAAGAACTGCAACTCAGCTTAGAATTCCAGTTAGACTTTTTGAGCTCTTGATTGGGAATACAGTGGCACCTGGCCCCTACCCTGTATTTGGATGGCTGCAGAGGCCTAGGGGGTCACTGCAGGAGATGGCAAATGAGCTTTCCAACGCTGTAGTCCAAAATGAAACCAGGGGTCCACTTGGCTATCAGCCAGAGCGCATGAGAGGAGACCAGCCTGCCCTTCCCACACTCTGCCAAGCCAGAAGATTATCTACACTGGGCGAAGGGGAAGTGACGGGAAAGAATGTGGGGTGAGAGGGAAGAGGAAAAGGAGGGAGGGGGTTTCCATCCTCACCTGCTGCATGTTCTTGGGCAGGTGAGTTGTGCCAAACTCAGTGGGCTCAGGGTACCACCCAGTGCTCATCAATAGCTCTTCTATAGGCATTTGCTTCCTACCTACTTAGTGGCTCCTTCGGGCATTGCGTTTTGACCAGCACCTGAAGAGCCCCAGAATCCAGTTTCCTGGACCTTTCCCCTCCATTTCTCAGAGGCCCCTCCGTGGAGCTTTTCTCTCCTTTCTACCCATTTTCAGGAGAGACACAGACGCGTGTGGCAGAACCTCCATAGGGCGATTGCCCTCTCCACCCCAATGCTGGGCCAACTGGTGGCAGTTTGGGCAGATGTACTGGCAGGCTGGGGTGCTCCTTTGGGAGAGTGTGCCAGAGCAAAACCCCATATGAAGAAGCACCCCAGAGGCCCATGAGGGAGAGCGAGGAGCCACCTCGGCTTCCTTATGCTATGGAGCAAGGCTGCCATAGCCCTGGGCGAGGTAGCATTCACGTAATAGTGTTCTGGGGGACACTGTGTCCCAAAGTTCCACTGAGCGTGGGACAGGGGAGGTATCTACGCCATCTGCTGCCATTCGATGGGAATGGTAGGCTGGAGTAGCCCCCAGACTTAGATCAGACACTACCTTGCGCCGGGCAAAAGTACCACCACCCACATGCCCCCAGGTCCCCTAGAGGTTTCCAGGGCTCTGTGTTTGACAGGTCACTCAGAGATAGGCTACCCCGACCTTCCATCGTTGTGATCAGACCCACCTGAAACTAAAGGAAGCAGAACCCTCCCCAGCATCTAAAGGGTAAGCCATCCTCCTTAGCACCCCATCCCTACAGATGGCCAGGGCTGGATCCAGGCCTCTCCGAGCCCGGGCTGCCCGGCTGCTGCCTCCTCCTTCCGCACTTGCTGGGTGGCCGAGGTGCCAGCCCCACTCTCCCTGACTCGGCATCGCCTGCCGTGCCTGGCGACACTCGTTTACAGTCTCACACATCATTTTTCTTGGAAGCAACCTCATGCCTTTAAATATGTCATCGCTCAGGGTCTCCGTCTCCTGCCTCTTCCCAGGAGTGGGAGCCAGGCCTCCAGGTGGAAGTCTCCCTGATGCTGAGCACACCACTCCGCTCCCCGCCACCTCCACCAAAGCTGGGATGGCTGGGGCTGCCTTCTGGGTTCATTTTTCTGCAGAAGCACCACTGGATGGCAGAGGGGGTTGCAGAAGGGTTCCCATGGGGAGTGATGTGAGTCCATCGGATCCATGAGGAAGGCATATCACAAGGCTTATAACACGATCTCGCAAATTAAAGACATTACTCACTGTAGTGAAATGGGCCTCCGAAGGGGAAACCAAGGCTCAGAGAGGAAGCGATGGGCTCTCCCGACCCCTCACTCAGCCACACACCCACCACACCTGGAAGCTTTTCTGTCAGAACAGGGCATATTCACTTGGGTGGCCCAAGCCCACAGGCACAGCCTGCTTGGCTCTGACCACTGTGGAGGCTGACGTGATTCTTGCTCTCATTTCCTTCCTCACTTTGGAGCATCCTTCCTATGACAGGTGGCTGAGCAGTTGTGCACAGCTAGACAACTCAGCTTCCCACAGGAGCTCCAACCCTCAGACTTGAAGGTCTCTGATGCAGATTCAGTCCCTGTAAGTCACGAAGGTGCTGGCTGGTAAGGGGGTTTGCTTCCGGGGAGTGGCTCCCTGCAAGCCCAGGCCAGGGAGGCCCACTAGTGTTGGCCTCCCCTGGGTTTTGTCAGCCTGGCTCTGGTGTGTGTGTGGTCACTGTCTAGGGCAGAAGCGTGTCTCCATTATGGAAAGTTGAAACATGGGGGGGCCATGTGTCAGGACCCAACTCCTGAGTCCTGCTCTCTAGCACTTTGTATTGTCCCTAGAATAAGCTGCCCCTAACCCCCATTTCAGGGGACTTACAAGCACTCTCCTGGGTGTCCTGGGCACTTGTGTTGCTCTTCGTCTTAGTCCAGGTTTGACTTATAAACAATTCAGTCCACGAAGATGAGTCACAGCTCTGGGCTCTCACACCCATCAGTCACCTTCCTGACCAGCAGTCCCCTTCATCTTCCGCTCTTTTGGGGGTATGAGGTCCCGGGGTGTCAGTGATATCTGCAGCTGGTAGTCAGAAGGCCCCTAAGAACCGTATCGCTCGCTCGCTCTATTCTCAGGTCCAAGTTAGCCACAGCGCGCACTCTGCAGAAACGCCGCTTTGGTCTCCCTTCAAGGGTCGCCTTTCCATTCCTCTAGACCCAGAACCCAGCTTTCAGCGGCGGCTCTGTCCTGGCAACATCTGCGGAGAGCGGATTGGCTCCCCCGCGCTGTACTCCGGTGGCTAACGTCGCCCCCCACGCCACCCAGTCACCACCACCCCTCAAGCACAGGCGTCCAAGTTTCCCGGCTCTCGGATGTCGTTCCCGGCGGCCAACACCGGGCCCCAACTATCCGGGGACTCCCCGGAGCTCGCACTTGCGTCCGAAAGCAGACACCTCGCCCCGGGGTCTAGCCGGGCTCAGTCTCCCGGTTCCGCCCCGCCGCTCATTCCGGCTCCGTTACTCGGTCCAGGTTCCCACCGCGCCACGTGCCCAGCCCTCCCCGCGGCGCGCCCCAGGCCGGCCCCGCGAGCCGAGCGGCTCAGAGCGGCTCAGAG
>NW_026587700.1:0-4138 GCF_907164565.1 Psammomys obesus
TAGAAGAAAATTTTCCCAACTTAAAGAAAGAGATGTCCATAAATATAGAAGAGGCCTACAGAACACCAGACTAGACCAGAAAAGAAATATATCATGTCACATTATAGTCAAAACACTAAATCTACAGAACAAAGAAAAGATATTAAAAGCAGCAAGGGAAAAAAGGTCAACTAACATATGAAGTTAGACCTATCGGAATCACACCGGACTTCTCATCAGAAACTATGAAAGCCAGAAGGGCCTGGGCAGGTGTCATGCAGACTCTAAAAGACCACAGATGCCAACCCAGACTACTATACCCTGCAAAGCTTTGAATCAACATAGATGGAGAAAAGAAAACATTCCATGACAAAACTAAATTTATGCAATATCTACACAGCAAACCAGCCCTACAGAAGATACTAGAAGAAAAACTCCAATCCAATCCAATGAAAACAACTTCACCCCCTCAAAAATAGCACACAGATAATATCCCAACAAAAATTAAAAAGAAAACAAGCAATGGAACACAGTAAGACAACTGACTCCAATATAAAAGGAACTAACATTCATTGGTCACTATTATCTATCAACATCAATGGACTCAAATCTCCAATAAAAAGACACTGACTAACAGAATGGGTGTGGAAACAGGATCCAACATTCTGCTGCATCCAAGAAACACACCTCTGCAACAAAGACAAACACTACTTCAGAGTAAAGGGCAAGAGAAATGTCTTTCAAGCAAACAGACCCAGAAAACAAGCTGGGGTAGCTATCCGAATATCTAATAAAATAGACTTTCAACCAAAATTAATCAAAAAAGATGTGGAGGGGCACTACATTCTCATCAAAGGAAAAATCCACCAAGAGGACATCACAATTCTGAACATCTATGCCCCAAATACAAGAGCGTCTACATTCATAAAGGAAACATTATTAAAACTCAAGTCACACATTGATACCAACACCTTAATAATGGGAGACTTCAACATCCCACTTTCACCAAGGGAGAGATAATCTAGAAAGAAGCCTAATAAAGAAATAAAGGCACTTACAGGGGTCCTAAATCAAATGGACCTAACAGATGTCTACAGAACTTTCCATCCAAACTCAAAAGTGTATACCTTCCTTTCAGCACCTCATGAACCTTCTCCAAAATAGTCCATATAGTTGGTCACAAACAAGCCTGAACAGATACAAGAAGATTGAAATAATCCCCTGTATTCGATCTGAGCACCATGGACTAAAGCTGCACCTCAACAACAATGGAATTAGAAGAAAGCCTACAAACACATGAAAACTGAACAACTTGCTGCTCAATGACAGCTGGGTTAAGAAAGAAAGTAAAGACTTCCTAGAATTCAATGAAAATGAAGGTACAACATACCTTAATTCATGGGACACAATGAAAGCATTGCCCAGAGGAAAATTCATATCACTAAATGCCTTCAAGAAGAAATTTGTGACATCTCATATGAGCAACTTAATTGCCCAACTGAAAGTCCTAGAAAAAAAAAGAAGTAAATGTACCTAAGAGGAGCAGACAGCTGGAAATAATCAAACTCAGGGCTGAAATCAATCAATTAGAAACAAATAAAACTAACTAACTAAAAGGCAGAGAGAAACTATCCAAATCAGCAAAATCAGAAATGAAAAGGGGGACATAACAACAGACACTGAGGAAATCCAAACAATCATTAGGTCTTACTACAAAAGCCTATATGCCACAAAATTAGAAAATCTAAAAGAAATGGACAATTTTCCAGATAGAGTCCATCTACCAAAATTAAGTTAAGATCAGGTAGAAAGATTGAATATATCCCCCAAGAAAATAGAAGCAGTTAGCAACAGTCTCTCTTCCAGAAAAAAGCCCTGGGCCAGATGGATTCAGTGCAGAATTCTACCAGATCTTCAAAGAAGAGCTAACTCCAGTTCTCTCCAAACTATTCCACAAAATAGAAATAGAAAGAACATTACCAAGCTCATTCTGTGAAACCATAGTAAACTTGATCCTAAACCACAGAAAGACCCAACAAAAAAAAGAACTTCAGAGCTATCTCTCTTATGAACATTGATGCAAAAATACTCAATAAAGTCTTTGCAAACAGAATCCAAGAACACATCAAAGATATCATCCACCATGACCAAGTAGGCTTCATCCCAGGCATGCAAGGGTGGTTCAGCATAAGGAAATCCATCAATGTAATCCACCACATAAACAAACTGAAGGAGAAAAACAACATGATCATGTCCTTAGATGCAGAAAAAGCATTTGACAAAGTCCAACACCCATTCAAGTTTAAAGTCTTGGAGAGATCAGGGATACAAGGACATACCTAAACTTAGTAAAGGCAATATACAGCAAGCATATAGACAACATCAAACTCAATGGAGAGAAACTTAAATCAATACCACTGAAAACAGGGACAAGGCAAGGCTGCCCAGTCTCTCCATATCTCTTCAACATAGTACTTGAAATCCTAGCCAGAGCAATATAGACAACTAAAGGAGATCAAGGGGATACAAATTGGAAAGCAAGAGGTCAAAGTTTCACTATTCAAAGATGATATAATAGTATACATGAGCGATCCAAAAATTCAACCAGAGAACTCCTTCAGCTGATAAACACCTTCAACAAAGTGGCAGGATACAAAATCAACTAAAAAAAAAAAAAACCAGAAGACTTTCTGTATACCAAAGACAAATGAGCCAAGAAAGAAATCAGGGAAACAACACCCTTCACAATAGCATGCATAACAAAAGTACCTTGGAGTGACTCTAACTAAGAAAATGAAAGACCTGTTTGAAAAAAACTTTAAGTCTCTGAAGAAAGAAATTGAAGAAGATATCAGAAGATGGAAAGATCTCCCATGCTCCTGGATTGGTAGGATTAACATTCTGAAAATGGCCATCCTGCCAAAAGCAATCTACAGATTCAACGCAATTCCCATCAAAATACCAATTCAGTTATTTACAGACCTTGAAAGAAAATTTCTCAACTTCATATGGAGGAACAAAAACCCCACAATCTCCAAAACTAACCTGTACAACAACAGGTCATCTGGAGGTATCTCCATCCCCGATCTCAAGTTGTAATACAGAGCAATAGTAATAAAAACTGCATGATACTGGCATAGAAACAGAAAGGAGGTTCAATAAAGAATAGAATAGAAAACCGAATAGAAGACCCAGAAATAAACACACATACTCTGAATACTTGATTTTTGACAAAGAAACCAAAACCATTCAATGGAAAAAAGACAGCATCTTCAACAAATGGTGCTGGTCCAACTGGATGTCTACATGCAGAAAAATGAAAATAGATCCATATTTATCACCCTGAACAAAACTAAAGTCCAAGTGGATCAAAGACCTCAACATAAAACCAGATATTCTAAATTGGTTAGAAAAAAAAAGTGGGGAACAGCCTAGAACTTATTTGCACAGGAGACAACTTCCTGAACAGAACACCAACAGCACAGGCTCTAAGAGCAACAATCAATAAATGGGACCTCATGAAACTGAAAAGCTTCTGTAAAGCAAAAGACACTATTGTTAGAACAAAACGACAGCCTACAGACTGGGAAAGGATCTTCACCAACCCTACATCTGCCAGACGGCTGATATCCAGCATATACAAAGAACTAAAGAAGTTAAAAAGCAAAAAATCAAGTAATCCAATTAGAAAATGGGGTACGGAGCTAAACAGAGAATTCTCTGTAGAGGAATATAGAATGTCAGAGAAACACTTAAAGAAATGTTCAATATCCTTAGCCATCAGGGAGATGCAAATCAAAACCACCCTGAGATGTCACCTTACAGCCATCAGGATGGCTAAGATGAATAACTCTAGTGACAACACATGCTATAGAGGTTGTGGAGAAAGGGGAATGCTCCTCCATTGCTGGTAGGAATGTAAACTGATACAATCACTTTGGAAGTCAATCTCACGCTTTCTCAGACAATTAGGAATAGTGCTTCCTCAAGACCCAGTTATACCACTCCTAGGCATATATTCAAAATATGCTCAAGTACACAAGGACATTTGCTCAACCATGTTCGCAGCAGCTATATTTGTAATAGCCAGAACCTGGAAACAACCCAGATGTCCCTCAATGGAGGAATGGATACAGAAATTGTGGTATTTTTACACAAT
>NW_026587701.1:0-1210 GCF_907164565.1 Psammomys obesus
ACAGCTTTTGGTTTCTTCTTGGCAGCCTGTGAGATTATCTTCTGTTTCTTTAATTCTTCACTGTGTGGTGGAAGACATACTGTACTGTGCATTCGCAGAGTACACTGTCAGGAGTTTGTGAAATTGCCTGCATATTTTGATCATCATGATAGAGAGAGAGCAATACTCAAGACTGTAGTGTATTATAACATTACAGGCTCTGATTCATCATTGTGAGTCTTAGGTTTGAAATTTCAGTCATTTCCACTTCTGGGAGTATTTGACTTTTGTAAGAACCCTGAATGTACATGCACTGGGTTTTACAGTATACTCTCGGTTAACCACACTGATCATGAGAGTAACTAATGAGCTCATGTCTGTCTTAACATATGAGACAAAATTAACTTTTTTACTAGTGATTTTCTTCAACTGATAATAAAAACCTAACTTTTGAATGAAAATGTGTAAAGTTAGGGCAAGAAGAAACAGCTTGGGATACTTTGGCTAATAGGAAGCGAAGTGTAGACTGTCCCCCGATGATCCACAGGAACAGAGGTTGTGATGTCCATGAAGGTGGAGTCAGAGAGCACCATCTTTCGATGCTCTCTCCAGCTTCTAACACATGCTCCCCTCATTTCCTGTAGCTCGGTCACGTAAAGTCCTGTCTCACCTCCTTTTGCCTCCCTAGTTTCAGGCCTGTTGTTAAATTGAACTGCATGTTTGAATGAGCAAGTGGGCCGGGTGTTTCCTCCTTAAATCTGATTGTTGTGTCCTGCCGCATATCATTCTGTGTCCATGCTTCCTGCTGTCTAATACTGACCCTTGGAAACTGCAGAAAATTCTGCATTACTCTGTGGGAATTCTTTTTCTTTTTCTATTTGCTGTCCCCTAGACAATTATTCTTGCCTTCACCCACTTTCCAAAATCAGTATGGAATTTCTTATTTTCTAAAACGTATACTGTGACTATTTCTCTCCTTATAAATGAGGTCACTTCTGCTATTTGGATTCTTATCGAATCTAACCCTGCATGTTTGTGTAACACACAGTAAGAGGCCATCTTAGTGTGCTCTCTGGGCCTGGAGACCGAGAATAACAGTGAGGAAATTATGATTTTCACTTCATGGAAATAAGCAAGAAAGGAAAAAGAACTTAGAGAAGGAGAATGTGAAGATCGAGGGAAGGAGCAGATAGATAGCGTATCTGGAGCTGTAGCAGGAGAATCACTTCTT
>NW_026587702.1:0-1174 GCF_907164565.1 Psammomys obesus
AGCACAAACCAATAGGCTCTGACTCAGAGCATTGACTCATTTAGTAAACATTTACAAACTGAGCTGTTTGAGCAAAAGGATATTAGTGTGACACACAGTGGCACAACACAGCTTACATGGAATGATTTAGTGATTTATACACACACACGTGATAATAAAAATTATATACATATATATATATAATATTTTTTTATTTTCTTTTTTTAATTTTATTTTTCTCATTAGTTACATTTTATTAATTCTGTATCCCAGCTGTATCCCTCATTCCCTCCCCAGTCCCACCCTCCCTCCCTCATCTACTCCCTTCCCCTTTCCAAGTCCACTGATAGGGGAGGACCTCCTCCCCTTTTATATGACTTTGTTTTGTCAGGTATTTTCAGGACTGGCTGCAAAGTCCTCCTCTGTGGCCTAACAGTACTGCTCCTCCCTTGGGAGGTGGGGAGGTCAAAGAGACAGTCATTAAGTTCCTGTTAGAAAGAGTCCTTGTTCCTCTTATTATGGGAAAACAATTGATTACTGAGGTATCATGGGTCACATCCAAGCAGAGGATCTAGGTTTTATCTTATCATGGTCTTTCGTTGAGTGTCCATCTCAGAAAAGACCCTGTGCCAAGATATGTTTGGTCCTTGTGGAGCTCCTATACTTTCCACATCAACCTCACCTTCTTTCATATGATTCCCTGCACTCTGCCGAGGGTTTGGTTAGGAGTCCTAGTATCTACTTTGATACACTGCTCAGTAGAGTCTTTCAGATGCCTTCTGTGATAGACTCCTGTCATATGTTCAATGCATATCCCATTTGTCTTTCTAAATAAGGATTGATCATCATACCCCATGTCCGCTTTCTTGATAATCTTCTTTAGGTGTATAGATTTCATTATGTTTATCACGTCTTTTAGGTCTATATAAGCGAGTATATTCCATGTTTGTCTTTCTCCTTCTGGGATACTTCACTCAGAATGATCTTTTCTAGATCCCACCCTTTGCCTGCAAATTTCATGATTTCCTCTTTTTTGACTGCTGAGTAGTATTCCATTGTGTAAAAATACCACAATTTCTGTACCCATTCCTCCATTGATGGACATCTGGGTTGTTTCCAGGTTCTGGCTATTACAAATAAAGCTGTTAAAACATGGTTGAGCAAATGTCCTTATTGTGTACTTGAGCAAATTTTG
>NW_026587703.1:0-1199 GCF_907164565.1 Psammomys obesus
GAAAACAGGGAACAGGACAGGAGGCTTCCACAGGGGCCCTCTGAAAGTCTCTACCCATCAGGTTATCAAAGGTCTTGGATGTTCACTATGAGTTTCTGAAGCTAATTTCAGCCTATGCACTGACTACACCTAATGGAGGTAATACGACATGAACTTACACAGAACCAACTTATTTGCCACACCATAAAAGTCTTTAAGAGGCTAAGCATTTGGTTACCTAGGACAGCTGTGTGGGGTGCTGCTGTGTGAATGCCCCTGATCGCTCCTGTGCATCTCATGGAAGGATCCTAAAAATTGTACAGAATTTCAACATGAGTGAAACTTCTGAAGTGATTCCAAGTTTTGAAAAGATGTTAGCAAGTACATGCACACAAGATGACAAAGAGTAATGGGAATACTAGAAACATCCTCCTGAATAGCCTCCAATATTGAGGGATAGAATAGCAAAGCTGGTGGTCAACAAAGAAATAGAGGAAACTGGCTGCAAGACAACAGACTATTTAGAGGTCGGGATAACAGAAGAGGATGGCCAAGTGACAGTCGATGGAATCAGTGGCATGGATGATCATGGGGTAACAACTACCCACAGCAGAGACCAGAGCCTTACTATCAACAACAGTGCAGGACAGGATGGTCACACCAGCAGTCTCCATATGGTTACAACAGACAGATGTCAGCCATTTTTAACAAAAGAACATTGATTTTGACAACGTGCTGAATGTTGGCCTTCTTTTTGTCATAGCTTTACATTCTATTTTAAAGAATGAGTTGTAAATTATTTAGAAATTGAGACTTGAAAAAATTTATTTTTCTAGGGTTATAATGATTGATGTAATAAATCTACCAAGTGTGAATTACATACCTTGACATTATATTAAATACCGGTTTGTTTATGATTTCATAGTGTTTGAGTTTGGTCTGTTTTCCTTATTTGGCCTCTAGGAGTTCTGTGTATGTCATGGAAATAAAAGTTTTTAATTAAAAAAAAGTCCTTAACCAACAGTTCTTTATTTACAAAGTAAAACACTTAATTATCATTTAATTTTATATTAAATAGCGTTCATCTGAATTATGAATTTGGGGTACTCCTTTAAGCAACCAAAGCAAATTCCTTGGCAGGAAATTGACAGTTGGAGAAGTTATGGAATTGCCTAATGTCACACACAATCCAAAAGATGCAAAATCAAGATTCTAATCCA
>NW_026587704.1:0-1095 GCF_907164565.1 Psammomys obesus
CAGCCATTCATCTCTCAGAGTCACAACTCACACACAATCACAACACACAAACACGAATAAAGGAAAAACGGTCCACAAACATACGTGCTGTTATACTCAGTGTTGTCTGTCCATCTCCAAGTGAGCTGTGGCGACTCTCTGTGCAGGCCAATCCAGTAGTCCAAAGTCCCCCTGTATCTACTTAGGAAAATCTGTCATGAAATATAGAAAGCAAATACTTATGTCTCTCTGTTTCAGATGATCCTTGAGGCTCTCCACTCCACAGCTTCCTCCAGAGATATCAGGAGGGTGTAACTGAGGGTCACAGAGTTTGGAGGTGTAACAGCCTCCAGCTCTCAGTGGACCCAGTTGACATCTGTAATTCTAAAGTACCTCATTTGGATTAAAGTACCAAATTGAATGACACACCGCTCTGGCTGGCATAGTTCATGGCTAAGCCACCCCTTGCTATTTTTAAGAGTTGTCACCTTCAGAATACAACATATGCCAGCTTGGAGAAAAATGCTCATGACCATCAGGTATCTTGGTAAAATGGCACCTTTCAGACTGACTGAGTACGACATGCAGTAATGTTTCTTCAGTGTCTCAGAGCTTCATCCAGGTGTGTGTGACCATCACAAAAGCACACACTCACATGTTCCCCGTGTCTCCACCTGCTTGAGGTGAGAAACTTCCTCATGCTTCATCTTTACCCTCCCTATCTCCAGGCAATACATACTCAACAGAACAAAGAAACAGCCCAATCCCTGATCATTACCAGCTCCTCCAGGTTGTCAAATCGAGCTAGTTGGGCCGCTTGTGCCATGCAGTAGGCCTGGCTGAAGGTCCAGTTACTTGTGGACTCAGAAAAATGAAAACATTTATTTCCAAATCCAATCCAGTGTCTTGGGCAAGCAGCATAGGTGTTTTTGACTGGTGTCTGTTCATTCTTTCTTACTAAAATTCAGACAACACAATGAATTATAACAAGCTTGTCTTGTCTATTTTTGGCCTCCCCTCCTGAGCTCAGATGTGAGGTGTCAATTTGATTGTAGCTTCCCCAATTGATCTGTAGGAGTCCTCTCCTGAGCACAATAGGCCTTTATCTAAAGGTCT
>NW_026587705.1:0-1225 GCF_907164565.1 Psammomys obesus
ATCTTTTCCAAAGAGGATATACAAAACTGAAATCATCAGTGAAAAAAAAATTTGTATGCAAAGAGAACCAAACTCAAATGGTATCCAGAAGCACTGTGTCATTGTGTCTTCCTCAATTTTCAACATGGAAAAATATCTTTTTAAATCTCTAATCCATTTCTTAAAGACTTTACTTTGTTTTTCCCAGTTTCCCTTTCAGACCTTACCAGTTCTCAGTCTGTCTCTCGCTCCTGCTTCCAGGAAGAGGTATTTTTTTCTGCCTCCCTTAATGGATCCTGACCCCTTATTCACTCTGGAAAGTTAAGGTCCATAAATATTTGCTCCTCAGACTGGTGAGTTCCTCTTCTCAAAGGGATTTTGCTTTCTGCCGTGGCTAGCAAAGTCTGGCTTTGAGAAGCTTCCTTGTTAAAGAGCCACTTTTTTTTTCTCTCCCTAAAGAAACTGCCTCTGTGGGGTCTGTATGTAACAATTTTTGTTTTTCTGCAGCCTGCTGGAGGCCTTGCTATTCTGCAGGGATGTGGGGGTCTGTCTAATCAGGAATCTGTGAGTTCCTGGTTTAGGAACTTTACTTTGTTTTTAAGGAACAAACTGAAAACTGCTATATAGTTTTACTTTCTATGTAAGTTCTTGCTAGATTACTATAAATTCTGCCGCACATTGGGCACTATTTGTTGTTAATTATTAATCATAATTATTGATTTATCTTTTATTTAAGCATCACTGGTTCCTAAACCACTGATTTGTATACCCAAATCACTGCACAGAGACTAAGATTTATTTAATTAACCTAGAGCACAATGCTGGGCAATAATTACTCTGTTCTAAACATCGAAGCCCTCATAGCTTTCTCCCATTCAGATTTCCCCTATTATACTTGCTTTTAGTCATATCTTACATCCAGTTCTTCTCTCCTGGTTGTTCCATTTCCTCTGCTCTCAGATCTTTCTCCTCCTACTTCCTCCCACTCGCTTCTTTCTCCTCCCTCTGGATCAGGATGTCCCACCTTATTCTCTCCATTGCTCAGCATTGGCTGGTTGTCTTATTGACAATACAGAGAACAAATGGTGGCATGTTTACACAAACTTGAGACAGGTGATGCTTACAATAAGCACCACAATACAATGTCAGGATTGGAACCACATAGCGGGGTAGAGAAATCAGCATTGAAGGAACAATGGTAAAATGTATACATTCCACAAGTATATTATACCAGCAAGGCCCTCAG
>NW_026587706.1:0-4121 GCF_907164565.1 Psammomys obesus
CGGGGCGGGGCGGGGCGGCCGCCGAGTGCGCGGGCCCGGGGATCTGCCCGGCGGCCGGAGTCGCGGCGCGGAGCCACATGCGAGCGGGACGCCCGGGAGGCGGCGAGGACTGCGGCGACCGGGCAGGACGCTGATCCCCACGCGGACGCCGACGCGCCAGCAGCAGCGGCGGCGGCAGCAGCCACCGCGGCCAGAGCGGCGGCGGCGGGAGCCGCTCGGCGGGCGCGCCCTCCGGAAGGCAGCCGCCCGCCGCCCCGTCCCCTCCCTCCTCCGGCCGGTTCATGCCCCCGGGGTGAGTGCGCGTCCCGGACGCCGACGCTGCTCGCGAGCAGCCAGGCCGGGAGGGCTCCCTGGAGGAGGTGAGGGGTGCGCGGGCGGAGAGGGTGGTCGCCGTGCGCTCCCGCAGCCCGGGTCCCAGCTTCTTCCATCCCCGGGGCCGCGGCGGGGCCGGCAGGGCGGGAAGGGAGCCTGTGGGACCCGGGGCGCCCGGTCTGGGCGCACAGGTGCCGCAGCGGTCTGGCGGGTTTGTTTACAAACAATGGGGTTCGGGCTCGCCCGCGCCCCCTGGTGGCCAGTGAGGCCGGGGAGGAGCGTGGTCCCGGGCTCGCTTGGGTCCCCCGAGTCCCGCGGCGGGAGGGTCGGGGTGGGGGGGGTGGCCCCGCGGATCGGCCACACCCAGGGCGCGCGCCCGCCGGGGGCGGCGACAGGGGGCGGCGGAGGCTGCGGCTCCCGCGGGCGGGGGCTGCGCCCCAGCAACAGCCGGTTATTGGCCCCGCGCGCGCTGGGCGGGCGGGGCGGGCGCACGTGGCGGCGTGGCGGTGGCGGGGCGCTGTGACAGCGGAGGGCGGCGGGGACCGCGCGCGCGGGGCTGGGGATCTGCAGGTGCCTCGCCCGGGTGTGTGCGCTCGCGTCTGGCTCCCGAGTCGGTGCCCCTCCGCCGAGATGCTGGCGTTCGTCACCCGGAGGGGAGTCTGCGTGAGTCCTGCACGCCCGCGGGGTGGGGTGCACCTGGCGGGAGACGGGCGCGGGCGGCCGCCCCCCCAAACCAGAGTTGTGTGCTCGTGCTCCTGAGGGGTGGCGAGGGGGCTCTGTCGCCCGCCTGGCAGTGCTGGCGACGGGGCACTTGAGCTGTGCTTGTGTGTCGCTGGAGCGAGATGTGTTGCTGTGCAGGGGTCTCGCCAGAGTGTGCGTGTGTGTGTGTGTGTGTGTGTGTGTCTGCGCGCGCGCGCTGTCTCTGGGTGTCTCCAAGACATGCATCTGCTGCACGCAGCTTTTGGGATGGGGTGCCACCCAGTGCCTGCTTGCTTCCCGGGTGACTTCTGAGTGACCAAGGGCACAAGGCTGTCCCCGCACTAGGGAATGAGGGCTCTAGGGGGGAGGATCTAGGCAGTGCAGGTCAACCTGTGTGTGTGTGTGTGTGAGTGTGCGCGCGCGCGCGCGCGCGCGTGGGGGGTGTCTGAGGGGCTTGTCACTGGGAACCGTGGCTCATCTGTGTCATGTGGCTCTCTCTCTCTGTGTAGTGTTTATACCAGTCACGTGAGGCCAGTGTTGTCTGCCTCTGCTTTAGGTGTGTGTGCTGCTGTGTGTGTGTGTTTGGGGGCTGACAGTTGGCTAGACTGATGGCTTCTCCCAGCTGCGGCTGCTGCCTCTCCGTATCGCTGCCCCACGTGTGAGGGGGCTGGCTGCCGGATCCGTGGCTGAGTGTGGCTGTCGTGTCCCGGGAGCTCAGAGCTGGGGGGGGCACTCAGGTGTGTGTCGGGATGGTGGGTGTGCGCTGAGGTGGGGTAGGGGTGTCTCGTTGTTTGGGGGTGTGTGTCTGTGTGCAGAGGGAACCCGTTCCAGTTCTGTCCGCTGTGCTTCTGTGTGTGACGGCTGTGGATGGTGAGCGCGGGCTTGCGGGCTGCGGGGCTGAGACGGGGGTGCGTGTGTGCGGGGCTGGAGGAGGCTCTGCGTGGCCGTGCGCGCGCGTCTGCGTGGGCCAGCTCGCGGGGCCTGGGGGAGGGGAGATCAAGTTGGCCACTTCTGCAAGTTGTCTGGTGTCAGTTGTCTCCCCACCGCACGCACACGCACGGGCTGTCCCGGGACTGTCCCGTGTGTCCCGGGAGCCCCGCACACGCCCGAGCTGCGCCGCGCTCCGCTGGGAAAGTTGTCCCGGCCGCAGTCTTCGGCAGTTGGCCCGCTGGGCTTTGCCACAAGCCCCGGGCGCAGTGCGTGCGCCCCCGCCCCGGGCGCCCCTCGGCGTGCGTCCCGGCCGCGCTGGCCCCGGGGTCCCCCCCCACTCCGGGGCCCGGGGCTCTGCAGGGTGGGGTCCCGCGGCCCCCGCTGACCTCCCGCGTGTCCCGCAGGCTCCAGGGAGCGCTATGGCCCGCGCACGCCAGGAGGGCAGCTCTCCGGAGCCCGTAGAGGGCCTGGCCCGCGACAGCCCGCGCCCCTTCCCGCTCGGCCGCCTGGTGCCCTCCGCCGTGTCCTGCGGCCTCTGCGAGCCCGGCCTGCCCGCCGCCCCCGCCCTGCTGCCGGCCGCCTACCTCTGCGCCCCCGCCGCCCCGCCCGCCGTCACCGCCGCCCTGGGGGTCCCCCGCTGGCCTGGGGGTCACCGCAGCCGGCCCCGCGCCCCGCGCCCGGACGGTGAGTGCCCGCCCCGCGCCCGGGGAAGCCGAGGCGCGAGCGGAGCGGAGTGGGGCCACCGGGAGGGTGTGGCCAGTGTGGTCTTTGTGTAGCGAGAAGCAGGAAGGCCGAGTGGGAGACGGGGCTGGAGGGGCCGGGTCGAGCGGGAAGTCCCTCCTGGAATCCCACTACAGTCCCCCGAGTTGCAGCCCACGTCCCTTCCCGGGCCTCGGGCAACAGCTGTTTCTCAGCTCCCCTCCCCCAGCCCTGGCCCCGGGCGCCCCCCGCCCCCGCCCCCCCCCGCCAGGATTGCAGTGGGAAGGAGTGTGGCCGGTGGGAGGACTGTCACCTCGGGACTTTGGGGAGGGGTCAGAGGCCTTTCCCTTTTTTTTGACTCTCTTTGGCCCTGGCAGGGCTAGACTGCAGTCCCCGGGGAGGAAGGAGAGGGGGAGGGGCCATTGTGTTGGGAAAGTCCCCCTCGGGGAGCGGGTGAGGCTCAGGGAGTGAAGGGTTAAAGGTCCCCTGCCTGATGGGTTAACCCTGTGGTGCCCGGCTACGGGCTACGACTATCTGGGCCTCCCTTCCGCCCTCCCCCGACCCCCTCGGGCAGCCTCCTGAGCCCAGGGGTTAAAGAGAGAAAAACTTTCCAACTTTCTCTGCGTCTCAGGACGAGATTCAGAGATAATGGAAACTGAGGCCCAGGGCCTGATGTGACAGGACGGAGGGGCCAGGGTGAGCGCCAGAGGGGGTGGGGCAGAACGGCTCACCTACCCCAGTACCCCTGCCGCGCGCGCGCGCGCGCGCGCGCGCACACACACACACACACACACACACACACACCACCCCAGCCCTCTTGGGTTAGCCCGGGTCTAGCCTTCTGGTCATCAGGCCAATGCCACATCCGGGGGTGTGGCCTCACTGTGGTTGGGCAGGAGTGAGCTGGAGACCTGCGAATAGTGACTGGGTGGGGTCAGCGGCGTATCCCCGTGTGACCTTGGCCACTTCTCCGCGCGAGGCCTCGGTTTTCCTGTCTCTCAAACAGAGCAGATTGGATTTGGCCCTGTATTGGAGTAAGGGGTACTTAGGTCGGATAAGTTGAGGGACTTCCACACTGATGTGAGCGTTAGTGGGCAACGGGCTGTCCCGGTGACCCCAGAGTCACTTCCTCAAGACCTTTTCCCAGGGCCCTGGGAGAGGAGTGGGGAAAAGACGCGGCTACGGCCGAGCGCAGAGGCGGGCAGGGCGGCCAGCAGCCTCCGGGCCGCCCGGGCGGGAGGTGACCACGCCCCTTTCCCCCTGCAGGTCCTCAGCCCTCGCTGTCCCCGGCGCAGCAGCACCTCGAGTCGCCCGTGCCCAGCGCCCCGGAGGCCCTGGCGGGAGGCCCCACCCAGGCCGCCCCGGGAGTGCGCGGGGAGGAGGAGGAGTGGGCCCGCGAGATCGGGGCCCAGCTGCGGCGGATGGCGGACGACCTCAACGAGCAGTACGAGCGGCGGGTGAGTGCGGGGCGGCAGGTGGGA
>NW_026587707.1:0-1925 GCF_907164565.1 Psammomys obesus
GAGGAATGGATACAGAAATTGTGGTATTTTTACACAATGGAATACTACTCAGCAATCAAAAAGGAGGAAATCATGAAATTTGCAGGCAAGTGGTGGGATCTAGAAAAGACCATTCTGAGTGAAGTATCCCAGAAGGAGAAAGACAAACTTGGTATATACTCGCTTATATAAACCTACAAGATATGATAAACATAATGAAATCTACACACCTAAAGAAGATAATCAAGAAAGTGGACACAGGCGAAGGTGATTAATCCTCATTTAGAAAGACAAATGGGATGTGCATTGAACTTATGACAGGAGTCTACCACAAAAGGCATCTGAAAGACTCTACCTAGCAGTGTTTCAAAGCAGACACTAAGACTCATAACCAAACCCTCGGCAGAGTGCAGGGAATCATATGAAAGAAGGGAAGTTAGTATGATATGGAAAGGATAGGAGCTCTACAAGGACCAAACATATCTGGGCACAGGGTCTTTTCTGAGACTGACACTCAACCAAGGACCATCTATGGATATAACCTAGAACTTCTGCTCGGATGTGGCCTGTGGTAGCTCAGTAACCAAGTAGTTTTCCAAAGTAAGGGGAACATGGACTATTTCTAACAGGATCTCAAGGGCAGGCTGTTTGACACCCACCCCCGGGGAGGAGCAGTCTGTTAGGCCACAGAGGAGGACTTTGCAGTCAGCCCTGAAGATACCTGAGAAAACAGGATCAGATGAAAGGGGAGGAGGTCCTCCCCTATCAGTGGACTTGGAAAGGGGCAGGGAGGAGACCAGGGAGGGAGTGTGGGGTTGGGGAGGGAATGAGGGAGCGGGATACAGCTGGGACACAGAGTTAACAAAATGTAACTAAAAAGAAAAATATAATAAAAAAATAAAAAAAAGAAAAAAAAAGAAAAGATTATTTTTCCTTCCGCAGATAGTTACTGTTTATGAATTAGGTACCCAATACTGTGCTAAGTCCTGAACACACAGAAAATGATTCATGCAAATGCCATTCTTTCTCTATAAGCTTACAGTCTTGTGGGGTAATCCACTATAAACAAATCCATAGACCATACATAGAAATGTATACACCACTATAAATTCCAATATCAAACCTAAAGAAAATCAAGAGGGACTTAACACCCCAGAAGAAATAAAGAATATATATATTCAAAGGCTGAGAGTTGAGAACATTTCAATTCAGTAGGTGAAATGAAAGAAGGTGAATTTGTTTGGAATATACTAGGGAAAAAGAAAGGAATTATAATAATAATAAAGATTAAAGAGGATGCCAGAGGGGCTGAAGACATGGCTCCATTGATGAATATTACCACCTGTGTGGCTGGAGAGATGACTCAGCTGCTCTTGCATGAGTTCAATTCCCAGTAATCACATGGTGATTCACAAACATCTATAACAAAATCTGCTGCCCTCTTCTGGCATTCAGGTGTACATGTAGATGGAACATTGTATATGTAATAAAAATAAATCTTAAAGCAAAACAGATCATTCTCTGTTTCTTTTTTGCAGAGTTTCTAGCATGTCCATGGTGGTTGACAATCTTCTGTATCTCCTGTTTCAGGGAATTTGATGTGATATGGCCTCCTGGGATATAAGGCACACATGTGGTACACTTATATACATACAAGTAAAATAATTTTATCACTCATCTACACAAAAGATAAAAATACCGCTCCTCAAGAAAAAGAAGTCAGCAGGCGTAGTGGCAAACACAAGCCATACTGGTCTACAGAGCTATTCCAGTCCAGCGAAAGCTACAAACCCTGTCTTGAAAAGTATAACAAAAAAACAACAAAACAAAATCCAACAAACAAACAAGATCATAAAGCAAGTGTGATGGCACATGCGTGTAAATGGAGCATTGGGAAGATCAGGAATGAAGGTCAACCTGTACTATATGAAACTCTCTCAAAAATG
>NW_026587708.1:0-5100 GCF_907164565.1 Psammomys obesus
TATATAAAGAACTAAACAAGCTGAAAAGCAACAAACCAAGTAATCCACTTAAAAAATGGGGAACAGAGGTAAACAGAATTCTCTGTAGAGGAATATCAAATGGCAGAGAAGCAGTTAAAGAAATGCTCAACCTCATTAGCCATCAGGGAAATGCAAATCAAAACAACCCTGAGATTTCACTTTACACCCATCAGAATGGCCAAGATCAAAAACTCAAGGGACAGCACATGCTGGAGAGGTTGTGGAGAAAGGGGAACTCTTCTCCACTGCTGGGGGAATGTAAACTGGTACAACCACTCTGGAAATCAATCTGGCGCTTTCTCAGACAACTAGGAATAGCGCTTCCTCAAGATCCAGCCATACCACTCCTAGGCATATACCCAAAAGAGGCACAAGTACACAAAAAGGACATTTGCTCAACCATGTTTGTATCAGCTTTATTTGTAATAGCCAGAAGCTGGAAACAACCCAGATGTCCCTCAACTGAAGAATGGATGCAGAAACTGTGGTACATTTATACAATGGAGTATTACTTAGCGATGAAAAATAAGGAAATCATGAAATTTGCAGGTAAATGGTGGGACCTGGAAAGGATCATCCTGAGTGAGTTGTCCCAGAAGCAAAAAGAAACACATGGTATATACTCACTCATATAAACATACAACATAGAATAAACCCACTAAAATCTGTACATCTAAACAAACTAAGCAAAAGAGAGGACCCTAATTAAAATGTTCAATCCCCATCCTGAAAGGCAAAGAGGATGGACATCAGAAGAAAAAGAAAAGAGGAAACAACCTCAGAACCTGCTACAGAGGGCCTCTGAAAGCCAGAAGAAAACAGGAAACAACCTTGAAACCTGCCACAGAGGGCCTCTGAAAGCCTCTGCAGTATAGACTGTCAAAGCAGATGCTGAGCCTGATGGCCAACTGACGGGCAGAGTAAATGGAATTTTATGTAAGAAGTGGGAAATAGTAAGAGCTGAAGAGGACGAGAACTCCACAAGCAGAGCAACAGAACAAGATAATTTGAACACAGGGAACTTCCCAGAGACTCATACTCCAACCAAGGACTATTCGTGGAGATAACCTAGAACCCCTGCACAGATGTAGCCCATGGCAGGTCAGTGTCCAAGTGGGTTACCTAGTAATGGGAAGAGGGACTGCCTCTGACATAATCTGATTGGCCTGTTCTTTGATCACCTCCCCCTGAAGGGGGAGCAGCCTTACCAGGCCATGGTAGAGGACAATGCAGCCACTTTTGATGAGAACTGATAGACTAAGATCAGAAAGGAGAGGAGAACCTCCCCTATCAGTGGACTTGGGGAGTGGCATGCATGCAGAAAGGGGAGGGAGGGTGGGATCGGGAGGGGAGGAGGGGGGGGGCTTATGGGGGGATACAAAATGAATAAAGTGTAATTAATAAAAAATAAAAATAGGAAAAAAATGAAAGAAATAAAAGAAAATAAATTCAATATACATGTGTTTGAGGTTGCATGCTTTATTTTGTAAATCATTCTGGGATTCCAATTCTTATTTATTTCTGCTATAATAATAAAGCGTAAGAGCAGGATACCATGTCATAATCAGGCTTTCTCCATGAAGAACTGGGTCCAGTTCAAGGTAGGCGACAATGTGTAAAGCACAGCCCATTCACATTTGTCCAAAATCTTAAAATGATGATATACTTGACATGAGATCCCCCAATAGTGCTTGACATATGCCCCTGATAAAGGCCCATCAATTGTAATAAACATCTCACTTATAAACCTAAGCTCTGCCTGCTAATTTGGTACATAAAACAAAATACCCAGAACTCATGGAAAGATTTTTTTTTAATGTCTCCACCAGTGAAAATTTATTGTCTGCAAACTCTTTATTTGAGAGTACTTGATTTTAACTAGGGATTAAAAAAAAAAAAAGATCACTGTTGAGGTTTAATTGATATGCATATATTGCATATACTTACTATGTATAGTTCGATGAATTTGTACACAATACAAATAGCTCTACAACCATGATAAACACAAGCAATAAAAGTTTTCAATCCCTCTCAATAAAATTTGGGATATTGTGTTGTTAATTATCACAATAAATCTGCAGGTCTATTAAGGAATTGTAAAAGTTTTTTAGAGATTACATTGGTAGGACTCGTGTGATTTTTTTTTCCCATTGAACAATTGCTCTCCATATTCTCCACATCTGTAGTCTTGACAACAATAAATGTTTGCTTCTGTAGGTCAGCCTGTGACAGACACCTCACTGAAATGTAATCATTCAGCATCTTCCCTACTTTTCAATATTGATTTCACTTAGCATAACATATTACAGATTTTTAAGGTTATTACAAATGATGATATTTCCTTTCTTCTTTTTATAATGGAGAATAATATTTCATTGTATATATACATGACATTTTCTTTTTCCAATTGAAGGATAAAGACTGTTTCCATGCTCTATCCATCATAATAATACTATTATAATGAACTTGGTAGTAAAAATCTCTTTCACATTTTTAACTTTAGTTATTTTAAGTAGAAATTCAGTGTTATGTGCTAATTCTTTTTATGATTTCTGAAGAAATCTCAACCTTAAGAACACAGATTCAAGATTTTTGGATTCCAACAAATAACTTGCAAAATTTACAAATGCTTCACATCATCAAAACACGTACATATATTTTGCATGATTATGACAGAAGTGAATGATACTTCATTTACACCTGACTTTCTTATCTCTCATCATTTATTTCTCTATTAAACACTCAAATATTTTCTGTAGAAAATGGTATTCTGGATCTTGGTTTGTTCTTCACTTAAGCTACAGTTTTTCCTATTTGTCAAAGTGACTGATGTTTTTAAGGGGTTGTTTTCTCTGCAGCTGTAAATTTGCAAGTGTCTTCTGCTGGTCCTTCAGGAGATTTTTTCTCCTGATTGATCTTCTGATTTGCAGAAGCTTTTTCTGTCACAGTTGTCGATTTTTGTTCTTAGTGATGTGTTCAAAAAATCATTGCTAAAGCCAGTGTAAAGCTCTTTTTTATTCCTTCTATGTTTTCTTCTAAAAATGTTAGAATTTCAAGCCTATTTTCTCTGGTGTGTCTCCTTAGCATCGTAATTGGTTCAGGTGTTTCACTCTTTTTTTCTCACATGCAGACACACACACAAATGGGCTAATTTCTGAATTTACCCATTCACTACTCTACATTCCATATGTGAGATGAACTGACCTAACTTAATTTAATTACTATTGTTTTAAACTATGATGGTTTTACTCTCAGGGTTAATGTATGTGTATTTGGGATATTTTCTCCCTATCTATATGAAATATACCATTTAGATTCTCTTTTTTAAATTTTTCTATTAATTACACTTTATTCATTTTGTATCCTCCCATAAGCCCCTCCCTCCTCCCCTCCTGATCACACTCTCCCTACCCTTTCTGCATGCATGCCACTCCCCAAGTCCACTGATAGGGGAGGTTCTCCCCTCCTTTCTGATCTTAGTCTATCAGTTCTCATCAAAAGTGGCTGCATTGTCCTCTACTGTGGCCTGATAAGGCTGCTCCCCCCTCAGGGGGAAGTGATCAATGAGCAGGCCAATCAGATTATGTCAGAGGCAGTCCCTCTTCCCATTACTATGTAACCCACTTGCACACTGAACTGCCAGGGGCTACACCTGTGCAGGGGTTCCAGGTCATCTCCACAAATAGTCCTTGGTTGGAGTATGAGTCTCTGGGAAGTTCCCTGTGTTCAAATTATCTTGTTCTGTTGCTCTCCTTGTGGAGTTCCCATCCCCTCCAGCTCTTACTATTTCCCAGTTCTTACATAGAATTCCATTCACTCTGCCCATCAGTTGGCCATCAGGCTCAGCATCTGCTTTGACAGTCTATACTGCAGAAGCTTTCAGAGGCCCTCTGTGGCAGGTTTCAAGGTTGTTTCCTGTTTTCTTCTGGCTTTCAGAGGCCCTCTGTAGCAGGTTCCGAGGTTGTTTCCTATTTTCTTTTTCTTCTGATGTCCATCCTCTTTGCCTTTCAGGATGGGGATTGAACATTTTAGTTAGAGTCCTCTCTTTTGCTTAGTTTGTTTAGATGTACAGATTTTAGTGGGTTTATACTCACTCAGGATGATCCTTTCCAGGTCCCACCATTTACCTGCAAATTTCATGATTCCCTTATTTTTCATTGCTAAGTAATACTCCATTGTATAGATGTACCACAGTTTCTGCATCCATTCTTCAGTTGAGGGGCATCTGGGTTGTTTCCAGCTTCTGGCTATTACAAATAAGGCTGCTACAAACATGGTTGAGCAAATGTCCTTTTTGTGTACTTGTGCCTCTTTTGGGTATATGCCTAGGAGTGGTATGGCTGGATCTTGAGGAAGCACTATTTCTAGTTGTCTGAGAAAGCGCCAGATTGATTTCCAGAGTGGTTGTACCAGTTTACATTCCCCCAGCAGTGGAGAAGGGTTCCCCTTTCTCCACAACCTCTCCAGCATGTGCTGTCCCTTGAGTTTTTGATCTTGGCCATTCTGATGGGTGTAAGGTGAAATCTCAGGGTTGTTTTGATTTGCATTTCTCTAATGGCTAATGAGGTTGAGCATTTCTTTAACTGCTTCTCTGCCATTCGATATTCCTCTACAGAGAATTCTCTCTTTAGCTCTGTTCCCCATTTTTTTAAATGGATTTCTTGGTTTGTTGCTTTTCAGCTTGTTAGGTCTTTATATATATTGGATATGAGTCCTCTGTCAGATAAAGGGTTGGTGATGATTCTTTCGCAATCTGTAGGCAGTCGCTTTGTTTTGATGACGGTGTCCTTTGCTTTACAGAAGCTTTTAAATTTCATGAGGTCCCATTTATTGATTGTTGAGCTTAGAGCTTGTGCTGTTGGTGTTCTGTTCAGGATGTTTTCTCCTGTACCAATGAGTTCTAGGGTATTCCCCACTTTTTTTTCTAGCCGATTTAATGTGTCAGGTTTTATGTTGAGGTCTTTGATCCACTTGGACTTCAGTTTTGTGCAGGGTGATAAGTATGGATCTATTTTCATTTTTCTACCTGTAGACATCCAGTTGGACCAGCACCATTTGTTGAAGATGCTATCTTTTTTC
>NW_026587709.1:0-1400 GCF_907164565.1 Psammomys obesus
AAAAAAAAAGAAAATGAAAGGCCAAGATCTGTACTTTTTCTTTAATATTTGTGATGATCCTACCCTAATTTTCTCCCCATTCCCAGAATAAACAATATGAGGATTTTGCAACCCTATAAAATACCATGTGGATATTTTCCATAAATGTATTGAGATTATCCATCTAAAGAAATGTTCGTTTTAATTCTGCCTTTTTAAAAAGTCAACATGTTACTGCAATCATCAGGGTGGGTCTTTCCTCTCAAGCTAAACTTCCCTAGACATGTCCTTAAGGACATATCTGGACGTCCATCTCCATTGTGATAATTCTAAGCAAGCTGGTAGTGAAAATCAACCATCTCAATTCCTAACACCCTAACCACCTCCTCACTGGCTTGGTTCAAATTTGTTTTCCTTCAACTTGACTTTCAAATTTCAATATTCATATTGTTTAGTTAAGGTTGATTATTTTTTTGGAAGTTATTTTTTCTTTGCGTTTTGCGAAGTTTTTGAACCTGCAGTTTTTTATATTCCATTAATCTTAGAATCCCCCTAGTTACCATTTCTCTCGTCGTCTCTTTCCTCACTTTATTTTTCATTTGATATTCCAATGTCTTAAACTGTACTATTCTTAAAAATCTTTAACACAACTCTTAGTCTCTTGTGTTCCATTCTTTCTCCTTCTTTCTTCTCATTTTTTGATTCATCTTTGAAAATTTCTATTGACTATTCTTTTTTTTGCTATATTTTTTTTATTTTTTTATTTTATTAATTATACTTTATTCATTTTGTATCCCTCCATAAGCCCCTCCCTCCTCCCCTCCCGAACCCACCCTCCCTCCCCTTTCTGCATGCATGTCACTCCCCAAGTCCACTGATAGGGGAGGTTCTCCTCTCCTTTCTGATCTTAGTCTATCAGTTCTCATCAAAAGTGGCTGCATTGTCCTCTATCCTGGCCTGGTAAGGCTGCTCCCCCCTAAGGGGGGAGGTGATCAAAGAGCAGGACTATTCTTAAGTTTATCAAGTGTTTCCTCAGCTTTAGTCTATTGAAGAGCCTATCAAAGACAGACTTTATCTTTCTACTGCTTTTTTTTTTAATTACACTTTATTCATTTTGTATCCCCCCATAAGCCCCTCCCTCCTCCCCTCCCGATTCCACCCTCCCTCCCCTTTCTGCATGCATGCCACTCCCCAAGTCCACTGATAGGGGAGGTTCTCCTCTTCTTTCTGATCTTAGTCTATCAGTTCTCATCAAAAGTGGCTGCATTGTCCTCTACTGTGGCCTGGTAAGGCTGCTCCCCCCTCAGGGGGAAGTGATCAAGGAGCAGGCCAATCACATTATGTCAGAGGCAGTCCCTCTTCCCATTACTATGGAACCCACTTGGACACTGAACTGCCATGGGCTACACCTGTGCAGGGGT
>NW_026587710.1:0-8532 GCF_907164565.1 Psammomys obesus
TCAAAGAATCAATGAAACCAAGAGCTGGCTCTTTGAGAAAATCAACACGATTGACAAACCCTTAGCCAAGCTAACTAAAAGGCAGAGAGACACCACCCAAATCAACAAAATCAGAAATGAAAAGGGAGACATAACTACAGACATTGAGGAAATCCAAACAATCATTAAGACTTACTTCAAAAGTCTATATGCCACAAAATTTGAAAATCTAAATGAAAGGGACAATTTTCTTGATCGATTTGACGTACCAAAGCTGAATCAGGACCAGGTAAATCAATTAAATAGTCCTATATCCCCCAAAGAAATAGAAGCAGTCATCAAAAGTCTACCATTCAGAAAAAGCCCAGGACCAGATGGCTTCGGCACAGAATTCTACCAGACCTTCAAAGAAGAGCTAACTCCAATTCTCTTCAAATTATTCCACAAAATAGAAAGACAAGGAACATTACCAAACTCATTCTATGAAGCCACAGTCATCTTGGTACCTAAACCTCACAAAGACTCAACAAAGAAAGAGTATTTCAGGCCAATCTCCCTTATGAACATTGATGCAAAAATACTCAACAAAATACTTGCAAACCGAATACAAGAACACATCAAAGATATTATCCACTATGACCAAGTAGGCTTCATCCCAGGTATGCAGGGGTGGTTCAATATACGGAAATCCATCAATGTGATCCACCATATTAACAAATTGAAAGAAAAAAACCACATGATAATCTCCCTAGAAAAAGCATTTGACAAAATCCAACATCCATTCATGTTTTAAGTACTGGAGAGATCAGGGATACAAGGCACATATCTAAACATAGTAAAGGCAATATACAGCAAGCCTATAGCCAACATCAAACTTAATGGAGAGAAACTTATAGCAATCCCACTGAAATCAGGGACAAGACAAGGCTGCCCACTCTCTCCATATCTCTTCAACATAGTGCTGGAAGTCCTTGCTAGAGCAATAATACAGTTGAAGGAGATCAAGGGGATACAGATGGGAAAAGAAGAAGTCAAATTATCACTATTTTCAGATGATATGATAGTATACATGAGTGACATCATAAACTCTACCAGGGAACTCCTACAGCTGAAAAACACCTTCAGCAAAGTGGCCGGATACAAAATTAACTCAAAAAAATCAGTAGCACTCCTGTATACAAAAGACAAAAGGGTTGAGAAAAAAATTAGAGAAACAACACCATTCACAATCGCCAAAAATGACATAAAGTACCTTGGTGTAACCCTAACCAAGCAATTCAAAGACTTTTATGAAAAAAAAAATTTCAAGTCTCTGAAGAAAGAATTAGAGGAAGATATGAGAAGATGGAAAGATCTCCCATGCTCATGGCTTGGCAGGATTAACATAGTAAAAATGGCCATGTTACCAAAAGCAATCTACAGATGTAATACAATTCCCATCAAATTGCCAACACAATTCCTTACTGACCTGGGAAGAAAAATTCTCAACTTCATATGGAATAACAAGAAACCGAGAATTCTAAAACAATCCTCTACAATAAAAGAACTTCTGGAGTTATCTCCATCCCTGATCTCAAGCTGTACTATAGATCAATAGTTACGAAAAGTGCATGGTACTGGCATAGGAACAGAATGGTAGATGAATGGAATCGAACAGAAGACCCAGAAATAAACCTACACATTACGGAAACCTGATTTTTTACAAAGATGCCAAAACCATACAATAGAAAAAAAATAGAATCTTCAACAAATGGTGCTGGTCCACCTCGATATCTACATGCAGAAAAATGAAAATACATCCATAATTATCACCCTGCACAAAACTGAAGTCCAAGTGGATCAAAGACCTCAAAAAAAAAAAAAAAAAACACCCAGACACATTAAATCGGCTAGAAAAAAAAAAAGTGTGGAATACCTTAGAACTCATTGATACAGGAGAAAACTTCCTGAAAAGAACAGCAACAGCACAGGCTCTAAGAGCAACAATCAATAAATGGGACCTCATGAAATTGAAAAGCTTCTATAAAGCAAAGGACACCGTCATCAAAACGAAGCGACTGCCTACAGATTGGAAAAGAATCATCACCAACCCTTTATCTGACAGAGGACTCATATCCAATATATATAAAGAACTAAACAAGCTGAAAAGCAACAAACCAAGTAATCCATTTAAAAAATGGGGAACAGCGCTAAAGAGAGAACTCTGTGTAGAGGAATATCGAATGGCAGAGAAGCACTTAAAGAAATGCTCAACCTCATTAGCCATTAGGGAAATGCAAATCAAAACAACCCTGAGATTTCACCTTTCACCCATCAGAATGGCCAAGATGAAAAACTCAAGGGACAACACATGCTGGAGAGGTTGTGGAGAAAGGGGAACCCTTCTCCACTGCTGGTGGGAATTTAAACTTGTACAACCACTCTGGAAATCAATCTGGCGCTTTCTCAGACAACTAGGAATAGCGCTTCCTCAAGATCCAGCCATACCACTCCTAGGCATATACCCAAAAGAGGCTCAAGTACACAAAAAGGACATTTTCTCAACCATGTTTGTAGCAGCTTTATTTGTAATAGCCAGAAGCTGGAAACAACCCAGATGCCCCTCAACTGAAGAATGGATGCAGAAACTGTGGTACATCTATACAATGGAGTATTACTCAGCAATGAAAAATAAGGAAATCATGAAATTTGCAGGTAAATGGTGGGACCTGGAAAGGATCATCCTGAGTGACTTGTCCCAGAAGCAAAAAGACACACATGGTATATACTCACTCATATAAACATACAACATTGAATAAACCCACTATAATCTGTACATCTAAACAAACTAAGCAAAAGAGAGGACCCTAACTAAAATGTTCAATCCCCATCCTGAAAGGCAAAGAGGATGGACTTCACAAGATAAAGAAATTAGGAAACAACCTTGGAACCTGCTACAGAGGGCCTCTGAAAGCCAGAAGAAAACAGGAAACAACCTTGGAATCTGCCACAGAGGGCCTCTGAAAGCCTGTGCAGTATAGTCTGTCAAAGCAGATGCTGAGCCTGATGGCCAAGTGATGGGCAGAGTAATTTGAATTTTATGTAAGAAGTGGGAAATTGTAAGAGCTGGAGAGGAAAGGAACTCCACAAGGAGAGCAACAGAACAAGATAATTTGAACACAGGGAACTTCCCAGAGACTCATACTCCAACCAAGGACTATTCGTGGAGATAACCTAGAACTCCTGCACAGGTGTAGCACATGGCAGTTCAGTGTCCAAGTGGGTTACATAGTAATGGGAAGAGGGACTGCCTCTGACATAATCTGACTCGCCTGCTTGTTGGTCACCTCCCCCGGAGAGGGGAGCAGCCTTACCAGGCCACAGTAGAGGACAATGCTGCCACTTTTGATGAGAACTGATAGACTAAGATCAGAAAGAAGAGGAGAACCTCCCCTATCAGTGGACTTTGGGATTGGCATGAATGCAGAAAGGGGAGAGAGGGTGGGATCGGGAGGGGAGGAGGGATGGGCTTATGGGGGGATACAAAATGAATAAAGTGTAATTAATAAAAAATTTAAAAAAATATAAGTATCATACATCAGTTTTCTAAGTAAACAAACACTGCATGCTTTATAGGAGCACATTCACAAAAGTGGTTCTGCTCCAACTCACCATTATTGTTGGAGGGTGCACAGTGGCATAAAGTGGACTAACTGTTACTTCAGCTGGCTACAGGCTGGAGTAAATTCTAACTGGGTCAAGTCAAAGCAAATCATTTGAATACATCATATGCAATTGCCCTAAGCTCTACCCCACTGAAAAAGGATTTATCAGAGAGAAATTCCAATATATATTTCTCGCCAGATATACTGAAAAATAAGAGCAGTAATTTGAAAATTTAAACCAAGAACAGAAGAAAGACAGATCATCAAAATACAGTATCCATCTTTCTGTTTTAAAACTGTGACTGACAGTCTGGATATGCATGCCACTGGGTGTTAATGGGCGGATACAGCCAGCAAGGGAAACGGTGGTGTTGGACTGCCTGACCCTTTGCATGTCCTTCAAAGACAACTGAGGCTGCTGTCTAAAATCATGCTTGGCAGCACCAGAGAGATGACTATTTTCCAAATGTTCCCTAAGTAAACAATAGTATCAATAACAATAGAAGACCGATGATTGCTAAGAAAACCTTTTGTTTTTCCAGGACAGCTGTGCACTGAGTCCATGGGTAGAGAGAGAAAGACTTAGTTCTCATTTACTGCAGAGTAAGGCGTTCCAGTTCATCCCAGCCGCTGTGTAGACTATCGTTTAAGTCATTGATTGAAGAAGCCACCACTAGCTATGTTCCTGAATCTGGTCTCTTTAAGAATCAACATCTCTGAAAGCCTCTGCCCTGCAGACTATCAAAGCAGATGCTGAGACTTATGGCCAACTGTTGGGCAGAGTAAATGGAATCTTATGAAAGAAGTGGGGAATAGTAAGATCTGGAGAGGACAGGAGTTCCAAAAGGAGAGCAACAGAACCAAAAAATCTGAGCTCAAGTGTCTTTCCTGAGAATCATATTCCAACCAAGTACCTTGCATTGAGGTAACCTAGAACCCCTGTACAGATGTAGCCCATGGCATTTCAGTGTCCAAGTGGGTTCCATAGTACTGGGAACAGGGACTGCCTCTGACATGAACTGATTGGCCTGTTCTTTGATCACCTCACCCTGACTTGGGAGCAGCCTTACTCTTACTAGGCCACAGAGGAAGACAATGCAGCCACTCCTGATGAGATCTGATAGACTAGGATCAGAAAGACGGAGAGGAAGACCTCTCCTATCAGTGGACCTGTGGAGGGGCATGTGTGAAGAAGGGGGAGGGAAGATGGGATTGGTAGGGGAGGAGGGAGGGGCTTATGGGGGATACAAAGTGAATAAAGTGTAATTAATAAAAATATCAAAAAATAAGAATCAACATCTCCAACTCCATCATATCTAAACCATTCAAACTTGAAGTCAAGCAGCAAAGGAAGGAAGCCTTTACAGAATGCTGCACATGTGGATACCACCTGATATCTTGAAGTGACCTGTTATAACATTTTAAAATTATTTTTTATTAATTACACCTGTAGCCTCCTCCCTCCTCCCTTCCCAGTTCTACCATCCCTCCCTGTTCTCCACCCATTTTATTAGAAAACATGTGAGTCTCTGTCTAGCTTCCTGACTATGAAAATCCATCAGTGTAATCCACCATATAAACAAACTGAAAGAAAAACAAACAAACAAACAAAAACATGATCATCTTCTTAGATGCCAAAAAAAGCATTTGAAAAATTCAACAGTTGTTCATTATTAAAGATTTGGAGAAATCAGAGTTACAAGGCATTTAACTAAACATAGTAAAAGCAATATACAGTAAATCTATAATGAACACCAAACTCAATGGAGGGAAAGTTAAATCTATAACACTGAAATCAGGGAAAAGACAAGTCTGCCCAATCTGTCCCTATCTCTTCAACATAGTTTTTGAAGTCCTAGCCAGAGCAATATAACAACTAAAGGATATCAAAGAGATACAAATCTGAAAAGGAAGAATGCAAAGTATCACTAGTCGAAAATGATATGATAGTATATATGAGGGACCACCAAAATTTTTCTAAAAAATAACAAACCTGAAGAAAATTGGCTAGATATGAACTTAGCTAAAAAAAAAATCTGAAGACCTCCTGTATACAAAAGACACATTGGCTGGGAAAGAAATTAGGGATAGAACACCCTTCCCAATAGCTACAAATAACATAAAGTACCTTGCTATAACACTAACCAAGCAAGTGAAAGACCTGTATGAAAAACAAAACAAAACAAAACCTTCAAGTCTCTGAAGAAAGAAATTGGAGATGCTATAAGAAGATGGAAAGATCTCCCATGCTCATGGATTCATATGATTAACATAGTGAAACTGGCTATCCTATCAAAAACAATCTACAGATTCAACACAATTCCCATCAAAATACCAATTCAATTTTTTACAAAACTTGTAAGAACAATTTTCAATTTCACATGGAAAAGCAAAAAACCCAGAATAGCTAAAATATTCCAGTAAAATAAAAGATCTTCTGGGGGTAACTCCATCCCTGATCTCAAGCTGTACAATAGAGTAACAATAACAAAAATGCATGGTACTGGCATATACATAGACTGGTGGATCAATGGAATGGAATCTAAAACCCAGAAATAAACTCATACACCTAAGGAAACTTAAGTTTTGACAAAGATGCCCAAACAATACAATGGAAAAACAAATGTTGCTGGTCTAACTGGATGTCTACATATAGAAAAATACAAATGGACCCATATTTATCACCCTGCAGAAAGTTAAAATCCACGATGAGCAAAGACCTCAACATAAAACCAAACACACTAAATGTGTTAGAAGAAAAAGTAGGGAAGTACCTTGACCTCATTGGCACAGGAGACGACTTCCTGAACAGAACACTAACAGCACAGGCTCTAAGATCAACAATTAATAAATGGGAACTCAGGAAAATGAAAAGCTTTTGTAAAGCAAAGGAGACTGTCATCAGAACAAAATGACAGCCTATAGATGGGGAAACGTTGTTCACCAACCCTATATCTGACATAGGGTTAATATTCAGAATATATAAAGAACTGAAGAAGTTAAACAAAAAAAAAAAAAAAACAAGTAATCGAATTTTAAAAATGGAGTAAAGAGGTAAACAGAAAATTCTCATCAGGGGAATATCCAATGGCAGAGAAACACTTAAAGAAATGCTCAATGTTCTTAATCATCAGGGAGATGAAAGTCAAAAGAACCCTGAGATTCCTCCTCAAACCCAGCAGAGTGACCAAGATAAAAAAAAAAAAAAAAAACACTCAAGGAATAATGCAAATAATGCATACTGGAAAGGTTGTGGAGAAAGAGGAACCCTCCTCAACTGCTGGCTGAAATTCATCCTTGTACAACCACTTTGGAAATCAGTGTGGCAGACAGGGGGGGATGGTGTTAACTCAAGATCCAGCTATGCCACTCCAAGCCATATACCCAAAATATGCCCCATCTTTCAATAAGGATATCTATTTAACTATGTTCATAGCAGTTTTATTTGTAATAGCCATCATCTGGAAACAACACAGATGTCCTTCAGTGGAGAAATGGGTGCAGAAATTGTGTTACCTTTACACAATGGAAGACTACTTAGCAATTAAAAACAAGGAAATCATGAAATTTGAAGGCAAATGGGAACTAGAAAATATCATCCTGAGTGAGGTAATCCAGAACGAGAAAGACACATATGGACACATATGGCAGATACTCATTTATAAGTGGATATTAGCCATATTACATAGCATAAACATACTAAAACCTATAGTCCTAAAGAAGCTAAACAACAAGGAGTACCCTAGGGAAGATGCTTAATCCTCATTCAGAAGGGCGAAAAGGATAGACAGAAGAAGAAGAAAAGGAACAGGTCAGAAGCCTTCCACAGAGGACCTCTGAAAGACTCTACCCACTAGTGTATCAAAGGAGATATTGAGACTCATAGCCAAACTTTGGGCAGAGTGCTGGAATCCTTATGGATAAAGAGGGATATAGAAAGACCTGGAGGTGACAGGAATTCCACAAAGAGAAAAACAGAGTTAAACACTTTGGTCCAGATATCAATGCCTGTGCCTGCAGAGACTGATATTCCAACCAAGGACCATGCATGGAGAGGACCTCCACCACCTGCTCAGAGGAAACACACGGGCTGCTCAGTTACCATGTGGGTTCCTTAGTAAGGAGTATGGGGTCTGTCACTGATGTGAATTCAGTGGCCAGCTCTTTGATCATCTCTCCCTGGGGTGGGGGGCGTACAGCCTTGCCAGGCCTCAGAGGAAGATGATGAAGCCAGCCTTGTTGAGACATGATAAGCTAGGGTCAGACAGAAGGGGAGGAGGTCTACTTCAGGGAACTAGGGAAAGGGCAGAGGGGAAGAGAGAGAGTGTGTGGGACTGGGAGGAGACATGGAATGGAACTGAAGAGGGGATACAAAGTGAATTAAATTTAATAAACACACAAACAAACAAACCTAAATTAAGAAAAAAAGAAAAAAAGATTAAAAAAAATCAAACTACCCCACAAACATTTTATAAGAGGTACCACCACCTAGTGGTGACAAAAATGAATTAATATTCCCCAATGACTTTTTTTAAATTTTTAATTAATTACACTTTATTCATTTGGTATCCCACCATAAGCCCATCCCTCCTCCCCTCCCAATCCCACCCTCCCTCCCCTTTCTGCATGCATGCCACTCCCCAAGTCCACTGATAGGGGAGGTTCTCCTCTTCTTTCTGATCTTAGTCTATCAGTTCTCATCAAAAGTGGCTGCATTGTCCTCTTCTGTGGCCTGGTAAGGCTGCTCCCCTCTCCGGGGGAGGTGACCAACAAGCAGGCGAGTCAGATTATGTCAGAGGCAGTCCCTCTTCCCATTACTATGTAACCCACTTGGACACTGAACTGCCATGGGCTACACCTGTGCAGGGGTTCCAGGTCATCTCCACGAATAGTCCTTGGTTGGAGTATG
>NW_026587711.1:0-1041 GCF_907164565.1 Psammomys obesus
TCAAAGATATTATCCACTATGACCAAGTAGGCTTCATCCCAGGTATGTAGGGGTGGTTCAGTATACGAAAATCCATCAATGTGATCCACCATATTAACAAACTGAAAGGAAAAATCCACATGATAATATCCCTAGTTGCTGAAAAGCATTTGACAAAATCCAACATCCATTCATGTTTAAAGTACTGGAGAGATCAGGGATACAAGGCACATATCTAAACATAGTAAAGGCGATTTACAGCAAGCCTATAGCCAACATCAAACTGAACAGAGAGAAACTTAAAGCAATCCCACTGAAATCAGGAACAAGACAAGGCTGCCCACTGTCTCCATATCTCTTCAACATAGTGCTGGACGGCCTTGCTAGAGCAATAAGACAGTTGAAGGAGATCAAGGGGATACAGATGGGAAAGGAAGAGGTCAAATTATCACTATTTGCAGATGATATGATAGTATACATGAGTGACCCCAAAAACCCTACCAGGGAACTCCTACAGCTGATAAACACCTTCAGCAAAGTGGCCGGATACAAAATTAACTCAAAAAAATCAGTAGCACTCCTATATACAAAAGACAAAAGGGCTGAGAAAGAAATTAGAGAAACAACACCATTCACAATAGCCACAAATAACATAAAGTACCTTGGTGTAACCCTAACCAAGCAAGTCAAAGACTTGTATGAAAAAAAATTCAAGTCTCTGAAGAAAGAATTAGAGGAAGATATGAGAAGATGGAAAGATCTCCCATGCTCATGGCTTGGCAGGATTAACATAGTAAAAATGGCCATCTTACCAAAAGCAATCTACAGATTTAATGCAATTCCCATCAAATTGCCAAAACAATTCTTTACAGACGTGGAAAGAAAAATTCTCTTTAACATTTTTTAATCTTCTGTAAGCTAAGGACTTTAGTTGTAGCACACACAGAAACCTACCTGAGCAGAAAATCCCCCATGTTGTCTATGTTTCCTAGTGTAGGAAAGTGTATGTACTTGAAGGAAGAGGAAAGACATGAGTGATCTTAAGCAGTGCAAGGCCTTGTA
>NW_026587712.1:0-2238 GCF_907164565.1 Psammomys obesus
ACTGGGTCTAGCGAGCATCCAGGACCACAAGGTGAGGGACCAGGGGCTGCCATTGACCAACCAGTCCTGGAAGAGACCCCGCACAGCAGCTCCAGCTACTCAGCCGCCTTCTCCTCCCTGGAACTCACCATGTTGCGACTTTGGAGCTTGCCTCAGTTTCTCTCACAGCACCCAAGCAGCGGCGGGGGCACTCGGAGCACTTCTCCCCGAAACACGTGAGCCTGCTCAGCAGCAGGAGCTGAACCCACAGCAAGGCATCCGAAAGGACACGCCTCCTCTCTTGACTGGCGGGTCCAACCGGAGGCCCTGATTGGCCAGAGAGTCTTGAGTGACAGGAGCCCCTTCCTTAGGTTTAGGGTGTCTCCTTTTTGGTTAGAGTGTGCGGAAGAGACACAGCCCTTTAGTCCCTGACCCTGGCTTCCAGTCCAGGACTGCGCCTTCTCCAGATCTGCGGAGATTCGCATTTTAGCAGTGCTAATGCCTGACCTCAGGTAGTCTACATGTCTGCCTGCACACCCAGCCTCGGGAACACCCAGCCCTCCCACCCTGGCTGCTCAGCCACTTGCTGCTCCCCTCTGTGGAAGGGGACCCTAGGCTCCCCAATTCAAGATCTCAGGGCATGCCTAAGCTCCCCCACAGCACTCTGTAGGCAGTTCTGCTTCTTCCTCCTGGTGGATCAGGCTTCAACTCAAGTGCAGTAGAGTTACCCATCTGTCCCACAAATGGAAGGGGTCCTAGAATATTAACAAGAAAATTTTTTAATTATTTTACATTTTATAATTAAAGAACAAAATACAAATTAAGGTGACTTCTCTATTAAATTAACATGGTGTTTAAATGCCTTAGCAGTAATACACACACACACACACACACACACACACACACACACACACATAATATAAAATGTAAAATGTACGAATCACATACTCCAAAAAGGCCATTCCTGTGAGATGATTAACATGTCTAGAGAACATATTCAATACAATCAAACAATGCTGACGAAATGATTGAAAGATTCTTAAGTTATGCTAAGTCATATTCATCTCTGGTGGAATGTCGAGTTTATAGTGACTTATAGGTACTACAAAGGAGTTTATTAGATTTCATAAATGACTCTTACAGGAGTTATATAGACTTCTCAGAGAACAATATGCATTGTGTTTTGTAATAAATGCAAAATGCACTCATGGCAAAAAGTGTAAAAGCTGCTAACAGAATTTTGGTTGGGACTGAGTTCCTTATACATTTCATTTCTGAATATAAATGAATTTTTAAAATTTTATTTTTGTAATAATCAAAGTTTATTCACTCTCTATCCCAGCTATAGCCCTAGAACTCCTGCTCAGATATAGCCCATGGCAGCTCAGTATCCATGTGGAAACTCTAGTAAGGGGAACAGGGACTGTCTCTGACATGAACTCAGTGGCTGGCTCTTTGATCACCTCCTCCTGAGGGGGAGGGAGCATCCTGACCAGGCCACAGAGGAAGATAATGCAGCCAATCCTGATGAGACCTGATAGGCTAGGGCCAGATGAAAGGGGAGGAGGACCCCCCCATCAGGGAAATTTCAAGAAACAATATTTTGTTTTGTGTCTTCATGCTGGGCTCAGATAACTGTACCTAAGTTTCACCTGTGAAAAACCGTGCACATGCAAGGAGCAATGAGATAGAGAGAGAGAGAGAGAGAGAGAGAGAGAGAGAGAGAGAGAGTGTGTGTGTGTTTGTGTGTATGCACGAGCAGATCTTGGGGAGGTTTTCCCTGCAGGTAAAAATTATGCATGGAAAAAGTCGGACACTTTTCTTTATTTGGCGAGGGTGCTTTGATGGGGAACCGTGAGAACCCAGAGCATAAGGGCCCGAAGACCTGAATGGCCTTCTCTGATTTAAAAACTCATGGGTGGGTGCTGGAGAGATGACTAAGTGGTGAAGAGCATTGGTTGCCCTTCCAGATGGTCCTGAGTTCAATTCCCAGCACCCCACATGGTGACCCACAACCGTCTAGAATGGCATCTGGTGCTCTCTTGTGTCCTACAGGCATATATTCAGACAGAGTGCTCATATGTATCAATAAATAAATATTAAAAAAAAAACAACTTATAGGTTTCTCTTTAAGGCTTAAAGCTTAAAACATATGGTCTGTTTGGTGCAGATCCAAAGAACTTAAAGGGAGCCCGTGTGCTGGTGAACCACCTAAGACAGGCCGATCCACAGCCAAGCCAGGGTCACCTTGGTTCCCAA
>NW_026587713.1:0-2901 GCF_907164565.1 Psammomys obesus
CTGAAGTTCTCTTTTTTTGTTGGATCTTTGTGTGGTTTAGGGATCAAAGTGACTGTGGCTTCATAGAATGAGTTTGGTAGTGTTCCTTCTGTTTCTATTTTATGGAATAGTTTGAGGAGAATTGGTGTTAGTACTTCTTTGAAGGTCTTGTAGAATTCTGCGCTGAAGCCATCTGGTCCAGGGCTTTTTTTGGAGGGGAGACTGTTAATGACTGTTTCTATTTCCTTGGGAGATATAGGACTATTCAGTCTTTCTACCTGATCTTGACTTAATTTTGGTACATGGAATCTGTCAAGAAAGTTATCCATTTCATTTAGATTTTCAAATTTTGTGCCATATAGGCTTTTGTAGTATGACCTAATAATCGTTTGGATTTCCTCAGTGTCTGTAGTTATGTCCCCATTTTCCTTTCTGATTTTGCTGATTTGTATGGTTTCTCTCTGCTTTTTAGTTAGTTTGGCTAAGGGTTTGTCTATCTTGTTGATTTTCTCAAAGAACCAGCTTTTTGTTTCATTGATTCTTTGGATAATTTTATTTGTTTCTAATTGATTGATTTCTGCCCTTACTTTGATTATTTCCAGCCGTCTGCTCCTCTTGGGTGTATCTGCTTCTTTTTTTTCTAGGTTTTTCAGTTGGGCCATTAAGTTGTTTGTATGTGATGTTACAGATTTCTTCTTGTAGGCACTTAGTGTTATAAATTTTCCTCTGAGCACTGCTTTCAATGTGTCCCATAAATTTGGGTATGTTGTGCCTTCATTTTCATTGAATTCTAGAAAGTCTTTAATTTCTTTCTTTATTTCTTCCTTGACCCAGCTGTCATTGAGTAGTAAGTTGTTCAGTTTCCATGTGCGTGTAGGCTTTTTGTTGTTTGTTGTTGATGTCCAGCTTTAGTCCATGGTGGTCAGATAGTATACAAGGGATTATTTCAATCCTTTTGTATCTGTTGAGGCTTGCTTTGTGACCAACTATATGGTCTATTTTGGAGAAGGTTCCATGCGGTGCTGAAAAGAAGGTGTACTCTTTTGAGTTTGGGTGCAAAGATCTGTAGACATCTATTAGGTCCATTTGATTTAGGGATTCTGTGAGTGCTTTCATTTCCCTATTTGGTGTCTGTCTGGTTGATCTGTCCCTCGATGAGAGTGGGGTGTTGAAGTCTCCCACTATTAAGGTATTAGGATCAATGTATGATTTAAGCTTTAATATTGTTTCATTTACGAATGTAGGTGCTCTTGTATTTGGGGCATAGATATTCAAAATTGTGATGTCCTCTTGTTGGATTTTTCCTTTGATGAGAATATAGTGGCCCTCCTTATCTTTTTTGATTAACTTGGGTTGAAAGTCTATTTTATTAGATATTAGGATGGCTACTCCAGCTTGTTTTCTGGAACCATTTGCTTGAAAAACATTTTTCCAGCCCTTTACTCTGAGGTAGTGTTTATCTTTGTTGCATAGGTGTGTTTCTTGGATGCAACAGAATGTTGGGTCCTGTTTCCGTAACCATTCTGTTAGCCTGTGTCTTTTTATTGGTGAGTTGAGTCCATTAATATTGATAGATAATATTGACCAATGCATGTTAGTTCCTTGTGTAATGGAGTCGATGATCTTACCTTGTTTCATTGCTTGTTTTCTTTTCATTTTTGTTGGGACATTATCTGTATGCCCTGTTTTCTTGGGTGAATTCGTTTTCGTTGGATTGGAGTTTTCCTTCTAGTATCTTCTGTAGGGTTGGTTTGCTGTATAGATATTGCGTAAATTTAGTTTTGTCATGGAATATTTTGTTTTCTCCATCTATGTTGATTGAAAGCTTTGCAGGGTATAGTAGTCTGGGTTGACATTTGTGATCTCTTAGAGTCTCCATGATGCTTGCCCAGGCCCTTCTGGCTTTCATAGTTTCTGATGAGTAGTCTGGTGTGATTCTGATAGGTCTACCTTCATATGTTACTTGGCCTTTTTCCCTTGCTGCTTTTAATATCTTTTCTTTGTTCTGTAGATTTAGTGTTTTGACTATGATGTGACGTGATGTGTTTCTTTTCTGGTCTAGTCTATTTGGTGTTCTGTAGGCCTCTTGTATATTTATGGACATCTCTTTCTTTAAGTTGGGAAAATTTTCTTCTATGATTTTTTTGAAAATATTTTCTGGACCTTGGAGCCTGGAGTCTTCTTTTTCATCAATTCCTATTATTCTTAGATTTTGTCTTTTCATAGCATCCTTGATTTCTTGGATATTTTGTGATTGGAATTTTTCTGATTTTACTTTTTCTTTGAGAGAAGTATCAATTTCTGCAAGTGTGTCTTCAGCTCCAGAGATTCTCTCTTCCATCTCTTGTATTCTGTTGGTGATGCTTACTTTTGTGGTTCCTGATCTTTTCTCCAAGTTCTCCAGCTCAAGAGTTTTCTCACTTTGTGTTTTCTTTATTGATTCTAATTCTGTTTTCATGCCTTGCACCATTTCTTTTATGTGTTTGAATTTGGATTCCTGTCTCTCTACGATGGACTCTATTTCTTTGTTCATTTCCTTTTTGTATGCCACTAATTTCTTCTCTACTTGTGCCTCTATTTGTTTGGCTATGTTTGCCTGTGTTTCTTTAAGGGTTTTGTCTATTTCTTCTTTCTTTACCTCCAATTGACTGGCCAACTCTTTGAAAGATTTGTTCATTTCCTCCTTATGAGCCTCAAATAATTGAGCAAGCATGGCTTTAAGGTCATTTTCCTGTGCTTCTGATGAATTGGAATATCCATCGATTTTGGGGTTTGCTGGTGAAGTCATGATGTCCTGATTTATGTTGGAAAAGTTCTTTCGCCTACCCCTGGCCATTGGCTTATCTGAGACCTTCCCTGTTTGTTTTTGGATTCAGCCGATCAGACTGGTACTGTCTCTCTCTCGAGTCTGGAGAATTCTTC
>NW_026587714.1:0-12475 GCF_907164565.1 Psammomys obesus
TCTTTTCCTCTTTCAAAGGAAAGGTGATAATTTTTATGTTATTTATTATGCTTTCCTCATATGCAATTAAAACATCATTATTTTCCTTTCTCATGCTTGTCATGCCCGATAATTCAAATATTTTCAGTGTCATGATTTCAGAGTGTGTATAACTGTATCTATGTATGACATGGTACTTCTGGGCTCTCCAGATATGCTCTTGTAAGAAGAGATGATGTCACTGAATGTAGAGACTCCTGAGTGCCTGGAATGTTGCTAAAGTGATAAATATTGAATATGTTACATACAGCTGATATTTACAACAGCTCTCTCATCATTAACTTTTGGTAGTACTTTTTCTTGATATATGTCTTTTTCTGTCTCACATTTTTTTGAGTCGCATATTAGTGCTTCTTTGTTAATCTTTTTTTTTTAATTCTCAGAGTGTTAAATGTTTACTTGTTTGCCACATGTTTTCAGTGCTTTGATTTAATTATTTGGACATGGGTATTAAAATCCTCATTATGTGAGGGTCTGCCCCTTTTTTTCTCTTTTTTAAATTTTTTATTAATTACACTTTATTCATTTTGTATCCCCCCATAGGCACCTCCCTCCTCCCCTCCCGATCGCACCCTCCCTCCCCTTTCTGCATGCATGCCACTCCCCAAGTCCAATGATAGGGGAGGTTCTCCTCTCCTTTCTGATCTTAGTCTACCAGTTTTCATCAAAATTGGCTGCATTGTCCTCTACCGTGGCCTGGTAAGGCTGCTCCCCCCTCAAGGGGAGGTCATCAAAGAGCAGGCCAATCAGATTATGTCAGAGGCAGTCCCTCTTCCCATTACTATGTAACCCACTTGGACACTGAACTGCCATGGGCTACATCTGTGCAGGAGTTGGCTATTTTTTTCCATAGTGTTCCAAAATATGCAATATTAAGGAAAAATGTCAGAAATGCCTTGTTTCTGAAGACACATATTCATGTGTGCCTCATTATAGAGGAAATAAAGTGTGCTTCTCCAATACAGACATCACAAATCTCTATGGATAAATTAAAAAATGCTGAAAAAGAGAAATAGAACTTGTAAATAGATGACTATATGAGACAATTGGTAGAAAGACAATAGATTAAAACATACAAAATTAAATATAGCTATGAAGGTCAATTGTGCTCAGTGTGACATTCCTATGTATTTGTTAAATTGGTGGAATTTAAGTAAAATTTCAAGGACAGTGGAAGATGAAATAAGTTCAGATGTTAAAAATTATCAGATAATTGGGGGTAGTGACACATTTAGTTTGACAGTATCATAGCACAGATGGCCACAGACAAAAACTTTATATCTAGATGCAATAGTGTGTAACTCAGTGCAGCAATTCAAGGTAGATATAATTTGTTAAGGATCATATTTTATCTGAAATAAAATCACAAATGTGTCTCACAGGCCTTGCAGACTGGGGACTTTGGATGTTGGGAAGAGCCCTTTTACTTCATCATAACTAACACCCCATGTGACTCTCCTTTTTCTGTGCTCTCTACTTTCAGCAGCTCAGGAACCAGTGTTCATCTATATGTACTTTTCTCTATATCATGCCACAACAAGCCCATATGTGAAAAGACTTTAATTTCAGTTACATGAGCCACGAATGTCTTGCTTCTTCTTGATCAATGAACAGATTGTATTCTGTAAAAATTATTTAACTTTTTATCATAAAAAATAAAATAAGAGTAGTTCTTGACAGGAAAATGATATTATACTATATCATTTTATACTATACTATACTATAAATGATTAACAATCCCAAACATTTCTCTGAGTATCTTGTATTGTTTTTCTACATTTTTATTCTTCTTTGTATTCATAGTGAAATTAGTTCCACCCATAACTGTATCTTGATCCTGAGCACATTCCTCCACTCTTTCCTGTAGCTTTATCATTGGGGTTTCCATTTCTATAAACTGCATTCCTGTAATCTTTTCTTTGTACACAGTCAGAATGGCCATAGAGTATCTTCTAAATCCTTTCATGGAGGACTATATTGTATCTGGCTTGCATACATTTAACTTTGGTGTCTGCTCTTCTGTATCCACTGATCTTTCTTCATCTCCAGATTGTTCTTTTAATAGGTGCCCTCGTTATATTATCCAACTCCCCTTTTCTCAGGAAAATTAACAAACATGATGTACTATACAGAGGTATTTCTCAGCACAAACTGAAACATACACACGAGCAGTCCATCACAGGTGCATCAAGCTCTCTAATGTAAGGGTTTGGTGTAGTTAGTGCTGATGGCAGTCAATGATGCTAGTCAGTGTCAGCCCTGTGGGGATTGTTCTAAATTTATCTCAAAATCTTACTTACGGGAATAGATGTGAATTCAGAACTTTGTAGATTAATTTTCTTTTAAATACATTTATTTCATTGTATTATGTTTCAAATTTATCTATTCTAACTGAATAATTAATTTAGGAAGCATTCTCTAATTTTTAGTGTAAAATATCTGATGCAGTATACATCTAGACATGACACAAGACATTTCTCAGATTTCTGATCTTTCCTATTGATTTGGGTTTTTTTATTTTTTTATTTTTTCCTATTGATTTGTTTGCATGTTCTGTTACTATTATTGTCCCATTGACAACACTGTAAATAATCATATATTGGCTGAAGAGACTGCTCAGTTGTTAAAGAGTACTAGCTGATCTTCCAGAGGGTTTGGGTTCAGTTCCCAGCATCCACATTGCAGCTAACACCATCTGCAACTCTAGTTTAGGGGATCTGGCACCCTCACACAGATATTAATGCAAGCAAAATACCAATGCATATGAAATTAAAAAATAATGAATCATTTTAGATAACTACAAATAAAGATTATTTTAGCTTCATTAAATTGTAATTTTATTAAACTATTATTAACAGTTTCTTAACATTTTACAAGTCTAAAACATTTGTAGACTTTTTGTCTCATATTTTTTTGTGTGCTGGCCAGTTTTATGTCAGCTTGAACAAACTACAGTCATTGGTGAGGAGGAAAACACAATTGAGTAAATGCCTCAATAAGATAAGACTATAGGCCAGCCTGGAGTTTATTTTCTTAATCATTGATTGATGTGTGAGGATCCAGTCCATTGTGGATAAGTTTCCCTGGGTTTCATAATAAGGCAGGCTGAGCAACCAAAAGTGAACAAGCCAATAAACAGCATTCCTCCTTGTCCTCTGGATCAGAGTTCTTGTTTCCACTTCCTGCTCTGCTTCAGTTCTTTTCCTGTCCTGTCCTCGCCAATAATGGACAGTGATGAAAAAGTGTAAACCAAATGTGTTGAATAGTTCTCTATCCAACTTGAAACAAGCTAAAATCATCTGGGAGGAGGGAACACCAGTGAAGAAAATGCCTCTATAAGACTGACTCATAGGCAAACCTGCAGGGCATTTTCTCAATCAGTGACTTTTGGAAAGTCCAGCCCAGGGTGAGAGGGGCCATCCAAGGGCCGGTAGTCCTGAATTCTATTAGAAAGCAGGCTGAGAAATCCACTATGAGCCAGCCAGAAAGTAAACTCTGTGGCCTCTGCTTCATTCCTTGACTCCATGTATCATGAATAGTCATTGCTTTCTGTATTATTTGCCCTCTACTGCAAAAAGTAGCTACTGTGATGAAGGCTGAGAGATGTAACAATCCACAGGTAGAACAATAAGTTAGGAGTTGATTTTTACAGCGTCCATTTTTCAGAATGACAGTATTAAGTTCACCCTTGGGTCTATGACCTATGTAGTCACAGATTCTGGCCATTTTTATAGTACCAAGCATGTGTTCCATATCATGGAGGGGACCTTCCAAACCTAATCAGACAAAGGTTGATTTCATGTATAATATATGTGCCCATTCTTGCACCAGAGTACATATCATGTAAGGCTCTTCATAACTGTATCTCTCATGGTTCACAGATGAATTGATTTATTTCCTTTGGTAGGGTGTATATATAGTACCTTCTACCACTATGAAATATAGCCAGGAAAGATAAAGTATCCATGTGATTAATAGCTTGATTTCTCCATGAGTTCAGTAATTTTAGTTACATAGTATCCTCAGGAAAGGAGTATTGCCATCAAGTTCAGAGGTAGCCAATCTTGTATCTTCCTGATATATATTATAGATAGTAAATATGATAGTTGCATGATATTTACATTTCTATTTATTTTTTAATAATTACAGTTTATTCACTTGTATCCCCCTGTAGCTCCCTCCTTCATCCCCTCCCAATCCCACCCTCCTTTCCTCTTCCCCACTTATGCCCCTCCCCCAGTCTACTGATAAGGGAGGTCTTCCTCCCCTTCCATCTAATCCTAGTCAATCAGGTATCATCAGGTGTGGCTGCATTGTATTCTTCTGTGGCCTGGTAAGGCTGCTCCCCCCTCAGGAGGAGGTGATCAAAGGGCAGGCCTATCAGTTCCTGTCAGAGACAGTCCCTGTTCCATTAATATGAAACCCACTTGGACACTGAGCTGCCGTGGGCTACCTCTCTGCAAGAGTTCCAGGCCTTCTCCAGGAGTGGTCCTTGGCTGGAGTATCAGTCTCAGAAAAGACCCCTGTGCCCAGACTTTTTGGATCTGTTGCTCTCCTTGTGGAGCTCAAGTCCTGTCCAGGTCCTAACATCTCCTACTTCTTTCAAAGGATTCCCTGCACTCTGCCCAAAAGTTGGCCATGAATCTCAGCATCTGCCTCAATACATGCTGAGTAGAGCCCTTCAGAGGCCCTCTGTGGAAGGATCCTGTCCTGTTCTGTTTTCTTCCTCTTCTGTCTTCTCTATCCTCTTTTCCTTTCTGAATGGGGAATGTGCATCATATTCAGAGTCATTCTTTTTGATCAGCTTTCTTAGGTGTACAGATTAAAGTATGTTTATCCTATATTATATGTCTAATATTCACTTATGAGTGAGTATATACCCTATGTGTCTTTCTGCTTCTAGGATACCTCACTCAGGATGATCTTTTCTGGTTCCCACTGTTTACCTGAAAATTTCATGATTTTCTTGTTTTTTTATTGCTGAGTACTATTCCATTGTGTAGATTACCACAATTTCTGTATCCATTACTCAACTGAGAGGCATCTGGGCTGTTTCCAGTTTCTGGCTATTACAAATAAAGCTGCTATAAACATGATTGAGCAAATGCCCTTATTGTATACTTGAGCATCTTTTGGATATATGCCTGGGAGTGGTATAGCTTGATCTTGAGGTAGCACTATTCCTAATTGTCTGAGAAAGTGCCGGATTGATTCCAAAGTGGTTGTATAAGTTTACATACCCACCAGCAGTGGAGGAGGGGTCCCCTTTCTCCACATCCTCTCCAGCATGTGTTGTTACTTGAGGTTTTTTTCTTTTTTAAAAATATTTATTTTAATTTTTATTAATTACACTTTATTCACTTTCTATCCCCCCATAAACCTCTCCCTACTCCCCTCCAAATCCCACCTTCTATCTCCCTTTTCCATGCATGCTCATCCCCATGTCCACTGAAAGTTGAGGTCTTCCTCTCTTTCCTTCTGATCCTAGTCTATAAGCTCTCATCAGGAGTGGCATTGCCTTCCTCTGTGGCCTGGTAAGGCTGCTCCCCATTAGGGTGAAGTGATCAAAGAGCAGGCCAATCAGTTCATGTCAGAGGCAGTCTCTGTTCCCAGCACTATGGAACCCACTTACATACTGAACTGCCATGGTCTACATCTCTGCAGGGATTCTATGTTATCTCTATGCATGGTACTTGGTTGGAGTATAAGGCTCAGGAAAGACCCATGTGCTCAGATTTTTTGGTTTTGTTGCTCTCCTTGTGGAGCTCCTGTCCTCTCCAGATCTTACTATTTCCCACTTCTTTCATAATATTCCATGCACTCTGCCTAACAGTTGTCTAAAATTCTCAGCATCTGCTTTGATTGTCTGCAGGCCAGAGACTTTCAGAGGCCCTCTGTGCCAGGGTCCTAACTTGATTCCTGTTTTCTCTTTCTTCTGATGTCCATCTTCTTTGCCTTTTGGGATGGGGATTGAAAATTTTAGCTAGAGTCTGCCCTCATGATTAGTTTATTTAGGTGTACAGATTTTAGTAGTTTTATCCTAGAATACTTTGTGTGTCTTTCTGCTTGTGGGATAGCTCACTCAGAATGATCTCTTCCAGTTCCCATGATTTACCTGCAAATTTCATGGTTTTCTTGTTTTTTATTGCTGAGTAATATTCCATTGTGTAGATGTACCACAATTTCTTTATCAATTCTTCAGTTGAGGGGGAACTGGGTTGTTTCCAGGTTCTGGCTATTACAATTAGAGCTACTACAAACATGGTTAAGCAAATGTCCTTATTGTGTACTTGAGCCTCTTTTGGATATATGCCTAGGAGGGGTATAGCTGGATCTTGAGGAAGCGCTATTCCTGTTTTTCTGAGAATGTGCCCAGATTGCTTTCCACAGTGGTTGTACAAGCAGTGTACTAGAAGTTCCACCAGCAGTGGAGGAGGATTCCCCTTTCTCCACAACCTCTCCAGCATGTGTTGTCACTTGAGTTTTTCATCTTGGCCATTATGATGGGTGTAAGGTGAAATGTCAGGGTTGTTTTGATTTGCATTTCCCTGATAACTAAGGACATTGAACATTTCTTTAAGTGTTTTTTGGCCATTCGATATTCCTCTTTTGAGAAATATTTGTTTAATTTTGTACCCCATTTTTTATTTGGATTACTTGATTTGTTGCAGTTTAACTTCTTGAGTTCTTTTTATATTCTGGATATTAGACCTTTGTCAAATATAGTGTTGATGAAGACCCTTTCCCAATCTGTAGGCAGCCATTTTGTTCTGACAACAATGTCCTTCGCTTTACAGAAGACTTTCGATTTCATGAGGTCCCATTTATTAATTGTTGCTCTTAGAGCTTGTGCTGTTGGTGTTCTGTTCAGGAAGTTGTCTCCTGTGCCAATGAATTCAAGGGTATTCCCCACTTTTTCTTCTAAGTGGTTTAGTGTGTCTGGTTTTATGTTGAGGCCTTTGATCCACTTGGAGTTTAGTTTTGTGCAGGGTGATAAGTATGGTTCTATTTGCATTTTTCTACATGTAGACATACAGTTAGACCAGCACCATGTGTTGAAGAAGCTATCTTTTTTCTATTGTATGGTTTTGGCATCTTTGTCAAAAATCAGGTGTCCATAAGTGTGTTGGTTAACTTCTGGTTCTTCTATCCAATTCTGTTGATCCACCAATCTGTTTCTATGTCAGTACCACATATTTTTTATTAGTGTTTCTCTATAGTACCTCTGGAGATCAGGAATAAAGATACCTCCAGAAGATCTTTTATTGTAGAGGATTGTTTTAGCAATTCTGGGTTTCTTGTTATTCCATGTGTAGTTGAAAATTTTTCTTTCAATGTCTGCAAAGAATTGTGTTGCTAATTGAATGGGAGTTGCATTGAATCTGTAGATTGCTTTTGGTAGATGTCCAATTTTGCTATGTAAATCCTGCCAAGCCATGAGCATGGGAGATCTTTCCACCTTCTGGTATCTTCTAATTCTTTCTTCAGAGAATGCAATTTTTTTTTTCATACAAGTCTTTGACTTGCTTGTTTAGGGTCACACCAAAGTACTTTATGTTCTTTGTGGCTATTGTGAAGGGTGTTGTTTTCCTAATTTCTTCCTCAGCCCTTTTGTATTTTGCATACAGGAGGGCTACTGATTTTTTTTGAGGTAATTCTGTATCCACTCACTTTGCTGAAGGTGTATATCAGCTGTAGCAATTCCCTCGTAGAATTCTTGGGATTACTCAGGTATACTATCATATCATCCGTCAATAGTGATATTTTGACTTCTTCCTTTCCAATTTGTACCTCCTTGATCTCCTTTAATTTTCTTATTGCACTAGCTAGAACTCCAAGACCTATGTTGAAGAGTTATGGAGAGAGTGAACACCTTTGCATTGTCCCTGATTTCAGTGGAACTGCTTGAAATTTCTCTCCATTTAGTTTGATGTTGGCTATAGGCTTGCTGTATATTGCTTTTACTATACTTATGTATGTGCCTTTTATCCATGATCTATCCAAGACTTGAAACATGAGCGGGTGTTGGATTTTTTCAAATGATTTTTTGGCATCTAAGGGGATCATCATGTTTTTTTTCTTTCAATTTGTTTATTTGGTGCATCACCTTGATGGATTTCTGCATATTGATATTTAAATTTCTTTTTTAAATATTTTTTAATTCTTTATTAATTACACTTTTTTCACTTTGTGTCCCCCCTGTGGTTCCCTCCCTCCTCCTGTCCCAATTCCTCCCTTCCTTAACTGCATATATGTCCCTCTCCAAGTCCACTGATAGAGGAGGTCTTCTTTACCTTCCTTCTGATCCTAGTCAATTAGGTGTCATCAGGAGTGGCTGCAGTCTCTTCTTTTGTGGCCTGGTAATGCTGGTACCTCTCAGGGGGAGGTAATTGAAGAGCAGTCCAATCAGTTCATGTCAGAGACAGTCCCTGTTCCTATTACAATGGAACCCACTTGGATACTGAACTGCCATTGTCTACATCTGTGCACGGGTCTTAGGTTATCTCCATGCACAGTCCTTGGTTGGAACATCAGTCTCAGGAAAGACCCCTGTGCTTAGAGTGTTTGGTTCTGTTGCTCTTCTTGTGGAGTTCCTGTCCTCTCCAGATCTTACTGTTTCCCACTTAATTCATAAGATTCCCTGCACTCTTCCCAAAGTTTGGCCATAAGTCTCAGCATCTGCATTGATAGTGTACAGGGCAGAGCCTTTCTGAGGCCCCCTGTGTCAGGCTCCTGATTTGTTCCCTCTGTGACTCAGAATGGTTATTTTGAATACACACAAATTCACTTAGATTTACAGAATTCTGTTCTGGTTAATTTCGGTGCCTGGTGTTTTCGATTAGAAAATTCTTTTTTTTTTTAATTTTTTTTAAATTTTTTATTAATTACACTTTTTTCATTTTGTATCCCCCATAAGCCCCTCCCTCCTCCCCTCCCGATCCCTCCCTCCCTCCCCTTTCTGCATGCATGCCACTCCACAAGTCCACTGATAGGGGAGGTTCTCCTCTCCTTTCTGATCTTAGTCTATCAGTTCTCATCAAAAGTGGCTGCATTGTCCTCTACTGTGGCCTGGTAAGGCTGCTCCCCCCTCAGGGGGAAGTGATCAACGAGCAGGCCAATCAGATTATGTCAGAGGCAGTCCCTCCTCCCATTACTATGTAACCCACTTGGACACTGAACTGCCATGGGCTACACCTGTGCAGGGGTTCCAGGTCATCTCCACGAATAGTCCTTGGTTGGAGTATGATTTTCTGGGAAGTTCCCTGTGTTCAAATTATCTTGTTCTGTTGCTCTCCTTGTGGAGTTCCCATCCCCTCCAGCTCTTACTATTTCCCACTTCTTACATAAAATTCCATTCACTCTGCTCATCAGTTGGCCATCAGGCTCAGCATCTACTTTGACAGTCTATACTGCAGAAGCTTTCAGAGAAATTCTATGGGTAAGACGATTAGAACATTCTTTATAATAGATTTTGACTGAAAATATTTTCATTGGTAGTCTCTACATTCCTATCTTAGTCCTTGTAGACTGTCACACTGATCTTACATTTTGTGCTTTTAATGATTTCATCCTGCTAAATACAATTACATCCTTACTAGTTTAAAATTATGATATATACAACATCTTTTGTTTGTTTCATTTTGTGTGAAGATTCTAGACAAATCTATTAAGTTTAGAAGAAACACAACTAAGGCACACAACCTGTAAATCTTAGAAAGGTCCATATAATCTAGAACCCCTGCTCATATGTAGTCCATGGCAGCTCAGTATCCAAGTGGGTTCTCTAGTAAGGGGAACAGGGACTGTTTCTGACATGAACTCAGTAGCTGGGTCTTTGACAACCCCTTTAGGGGGAGAAGTTCCTGGCCACAGAGGAGGACGATGAGATCCAGCCAGTACTAATGAGATCTGAAATGATAGGATCAGAGGGAAGACCTCTCCTATCAGTGGATTTGGAGAGTGGCAGGGAGGAGATGATGGAGGTAGTGTGGGATTGGGAGGGAATGAGGGAGGGTCCATAGCTGGGATACAATGTGAATAAGATGTAATTAATATAAAAATAAAATTTTGATTATAAAAGAAATACAGAAGGGGAAAGAAAAAATAAGTACAATGTTTTTTGAGACATGCATGACAGATATGTGACAGGGCAGCAATTAGTCAAAAGCAAAATAGTTTTGAAAATGGAGTAGGAAAGAACAAAGAATCAGAGTGGGACACAATTAAGAAAAATTATGTGACTAAATGCCATATTTCTGCAGAAAGAAATCTACCTCTAAAGATGTACCCTTTCTCTTACTTTCAAGTATGTTCAATGTAAAATTAATCCTTTTCCTATAATTCATTTCAATATATAAAAATAATATTACTATCCCATGAAACTCTGAAAATATCTTAATATGCAGAATTTCTATATTGCAGAACAATTTACTAATTCCAAACTTAAGATAACTGTTTTGTGAACAGCACATTTTGACACTAAAATGAAATGCTATTCCTAGTATGTGGGACTTTTGGCATCATGAGGAGTGTGAAATCTTTCCTATCCATGTTGTTATTAGACATTATGACTACTTAATAAGATATAATGCTCCCAGTGCAAGTGTGATGATCTGAGTTTAGATCTCCCCCAAAATATCCATGTTCTATTATAATCCAGTGATCATATGGCAGGTAGAAGATGTGACTCATCACAAGTTTGTGCTTCACAATGGCAGATTTATGTAGTGAAAACAAGGTCAGTGCTGTCCCTTCTTCACAGCACTGGGTAAGGAGAGGCAGAAAGAAGATTAGTGGTTTCAAGGCTAGAATGTGTTCCAGGCCTGCCAGTACTACACGGTCAGACTCTGTCTCAGTCAATAAAAAAAAAGTCAGTCAGTAGGTGAATAATTAAACAGATGAATAAGAGACACTATGAAGTGATTTAGACAGATTGGACTGACCCTGGATGTCCTTTCTCCCTTGAACTCATAGTTATTGACACTCATAAACATGTACATGGACAGAGACTCACATCTACACTTGAGAATACACAAAAAGTTCATGAATACACAAGTTTAAATAAATATAAATATGGATTCTCATGAATTACTGCCATCAACTGGAGGCAGAAGCAAGAAGATCCCCATGAATTCAAGTTCTACCTAGTGTGTTCCTGGTCATCCTATTCAACAAGTACCATAGATATGAAGTGTGACAATATATGGTTTGAATTAACTTTGTGCTATACTTTAAATAAGTTATTGTCATGAAATACTGGTGGATCGGCTCAAGATAGAATGATGTTTCATAATTGTAGAGGGTGAAGGGCCAAGTTTCAGACGAAGAGTTCCGATATTTTGTCAGAACCCAATTTCTTATTCCTGGACAGTTTGTTAATAAATTCGATTCTATTAGACCATAACTAATGGATGTTATTAATGTAAGATCTTGCCTAATCTTATCTACTTAAAATATTCATTCTAATTCCAGTCATTCACGAGAATATATTGAAATAATGACTTTATAGAAACACTGACATTTGAATTAATAAGATATTGTATTAAATATAAAGGTTGTACGGGCTATGTCTTCTCTTGTATAATTTTATGAAATCTATGCAGGTATAAATTTAAGAATTACCAGTTTGTTCTTGCCCTGGTATTTGCCATTGAAGAGATCAACAGAAATCCTGATCTTCTACCCAACACAACTCTGGGCTTTGAGCTCTATAATGTTGCACCTAGTGAAATGAGTATCCTTTTTGCACCCTTTGTTTGGCTCACAAAGTGGAGGATACCTGTAGCTAATTACAACTGTGGACTGAAGAGAATGTCACCTGCTGTACTTACAGGAACATCATGGACAATATCTTCTCAACTTGGGAAATTGCTACAACTTTACAAAGTACCTCAGGTGAGGGTTTGGAGCTTGGAACTAGTAGCCAAGTATACTTTTCCTGACATTATTGGATATCTGAAAATATAAAACAGACATTTAGATAAATCGTCTATCAAAAAAGTATGAAGGTACTTGATGATACATCCACATTTCCATTACTTGAAATGGAAAGGAAGAAGAGGTGACCTGTCAGTAATATTTTTTTGAAAAGTCTCTATTGTGTTTTCCTTTTAAAATGTAGCATAACCATGTTCATCTTGATTATATACATCTATTGATTCAGGACTGATATCTATTTGATGCCAGTGTTCTTCTTCTTGTTTCCATTTTTCTTTGTCTGCAGCTCACTTTTGGACCTTTTGATTCTACCTTAAATGACCGAGGTCAGTTTAATTCTCTCTATCAGATGGCTCCCAAGCGACACATCTCTGTCGCTTGCCGTAGTTTCTTTGATGTTTCATTTCAGCTGGTCCTGGGTTGGTCTCATCCTCCCAGATGACCACAGAGGAAATCAGATTCTCTCAGACATGAGGGAAAATATGGAGAGTAAGAGCAT
>NW_026587715.1:0-1390 GCF_907164565.1 Psammomys obesus
AAAAAAAAAAAGAAAATGTAATCAATATAGACAATTTTCTTGGTAGATTTCATTTAACAAAATTAAGTCAAGATTAGGTAAATTGTTTAAATAGTTCTGTATCCCCCAAGGAAATAAAAGCAGTCATCAAAAGTCTCCCTTCCAAAAAACCCTAAGAGCAGTTGGTTTCAGCGCAGAATTCTACCTGACATTCAAATAAGAGCCATCTCCAATTCTCTGTGAACTATTACACAATGTGGAAAGAGAAGGAACATTACCAAACTCATTCTATGAGGCCACAATACCTTAATACCTAAACTACACAAAGATACAATAAAAAAGAAACTTCAGACCTCTCTTATGAACACTGACGCAAAAATACTCAATAAAATACTTGCAAACCGAATCCAAGAACACATCAAAGATATCATCCACTATGACCAAGTAGGCTTCATCCCAGGTATGCAGGGGTGGTTCAATATATGGAAATCCATCAGTGTAATGTACCATATAAACAAACTGAAGGAGAAAAACCACATGATCATCTCGTTAAATGTTGAAAACATTTGACAAAATCCAACACCCATTCATTTTTAAAGTCTTGGAAAAATCAGGGATAAAATGCACATTCCTGGGGGTGGGGCAAGATGGCGGCGCTGGGAGGACTCTCATTCTTAGCAGCAGCAGGATCAGCACAGTGAACAGCAATCAGAACTCACAGACATAAAACACAAGCGATTGTGTTTCCCAGGTGAGAGGATACCCCATGGTGGGGGATTCAATCAGCTTTAACTCACCCAGCTAAACTGCGGAAAAGATCCTGGTTCCACCAGGAGCTTGGTCGCCAGCCCAGAGCTACACGCCAGCGTGATCTGGTCACTGTACCAGACTGAACTGAGGGCCCACAACACCACAGACTGGATTTTTTAGTCGAGAGATAACCCCACGGAGCAGGAAACGATTGGGACCAACCTTAGATCACCCAGACATCCCTGGAAAAGACTCGGGTTCCTTAGGCAACCCAGGACCAAATGGCTTCAGCGCAGAATTCTACCAGACCTTCAAAGAAGAGCTAACTCCAATTCTCTTCAAACTATTCCACAAAATAGAAACAGAAGGAACATTACCAAACTCATTCTATGAAGCTAAAGTCACCTTGGTACCTAAACCTCACAAAGACTCAACAAAGAATGAGAATTTCAGGCTTCATCCCAGGTATGCAGGGGTGGTTCAATATAAGAAAATCCATCAATGTGATCCACCATATTAACAAACTGAAAGAAAAAAAACACATGATAATCTCCCTAGATGCTGAAAAAGCATTTGACAAAATCCAACATCCATTCATGTTTAAAGTACTGGAGAGATCAGGGATACAAGGCACATATGTAAACATAGTAAAGGCGATATA
>NW_026587716.1:0-1727 GCF_907164565.1 Psammomys obesus
ACCCTCGGGTCTCCGCACACGCGCGTGCTCACGCGCGCGTGCCCACGTGCTCACACCCGTCCTGGAGCGCGTGTGGCTTGGGGACACGCGCGCTGACTCGTGCACGCGTGCTCACGCTCGCGCACACGCATTCACACTCGCGCACAGGCGTGCTCGCGCTTGGGCGCACCCCGGAGCTCACGCCCATGCACACTCGTGCTCACACCCACACGCACACCCGCGGAGGGAGGGAGACGCGGGAGGAGACGGGTGTGAACTCACACTCGGGCTGGCACCGTCAAGGCGTTTAATGGACCCACCCGGGACCCGGGGGCACGACTGAAGCACGCTCGCTCGTGCGTGTGCCCCGGATGGGCTTGCACGTGGGCGTGTCGTTTGCACACTCGGGCGTTGCCTCTTGCACACGCGCGGGCGTCTTGCTTGCACGCTCAGTGGTGTCGCTTGCAGTCGGGCGTGTCGCTTGCACACTCGATGTCGCTTGCACGCTCGGTGGCGTCGCTTGCACACGAGAGCGCGTCGCTTGCACACTCGATGTCGCTTGCACGCGCGGGCCAGTCCCGTGCACACCCGGGCATCGCCGCTTGCAGGAGGGCGCGTCGCACACTTGATGGCGTCGCTTGCACGCTTGATGGCGTCGCTTGCACGCGCGGGCATTGTCGCTTGCACACTCGGGCGTGCCCACGCGTGTGCCCGTTGCACGCGGGCGTGTCACGCCGCGGCCTGGCAGGCGCCGAGCAGCGAGGACGCGGTGCCCAGGAGCCCCGACAGCCAGGGCGGGAGGCGCCAGGGGCCCCGGGGCAGCGCGTGCAAGGCCAGAGCCGCGTCCGCCATGTTGCTCAGCAGCGTCAGCAGCTCCGCGCGCAGGGCCCTGGGGGGGGGGGGGAGGGGGCGGGTGTGCGAGGCGTGAGCGCGGGTGTGCGAGGCGAGTGTGTGGGTGTGTGAAAAGGGGGCGGGTGTGCAAGGCGAGTGTGCAAGGCGAGTGTGCAAGGCGAGTGTGCAAGGTGAGCGCGTAAGGGCAAGGCGTGAGCGCGGGGTGGGGCGAGTGGGTCAGTGTGCGAGGTGTGAGCGCAGGGGAGCGAGTGTGCAAGGCGAGTGTGTCGGTGTGTGAGGCGTAAGTGCAGGGGGCTTAGGTGGGCAAGAGTGAGGCGTGAGTGCGGAAGCGAGTGTGCAAGGGGTCAGTGTGTGAGGTGTGAACGCAGAGGGGCGAGTGTGCAAGGTGAGTGTGTCAGTGTGTAAGGCGTGAGCGTGGGGGGTTAAGCGTGCAAAGCAAGTGTCAGTGTGCAAGGTGTGAGGGCGGGGGAGCAAGTGTGCGAGTGGCGAGTGTGCAAGGCGAGTGTTAGTGTGCAAGGCATGAGCGCGGGGCTGGGGGCGAGTGTGCAGGGCGGGGGGGCGAGTGTGCGAGGCGTGAGCGCGGGGCTGGGGGCGAGTGTGCAAGGCGAGCGTGCGAGTGTGCAAGGCGTGAGCGCGGGCGGGGGAGCCGGTACCTTCGGATCGAGGCCGCGTGGGAGCAGCCGCTCGCGCACGCCCAGGGTCGCTCGCGTGTGCACGCGGGTTTGCACGCGCCCGGGCGCAGCCTCTGCCGGAGCTTCACCAGGGTCCATGCGGCCCTGCAAGGCAGGCCCCGCCCCCGTGACGTCACGGCCCCGCCCACACCCTCCAGGCCCCTCCCACTCCACCCAGGCCCCTCCTACACCCTCCAGGCCCCTCCCTCTCCCCTCCAGGCCCCT
>NW_026587717.1:0-1270 GCF_907164565.1 Psammomys obesus
GGAGGGAAGGAGGGAAGGAGGGAAGGAGGGAAGGAGGGAAGTAAGGAAGGAGGTAAAGAGGATGGAGGGAAGGAGGGAGGGAAGGAAGTAGGAAGTAGGAAGCAGGGAAGAAAGTAAGAAGCAGGGAAGGAAGTAGGAAAGGAAGTAGGAAGTAGGGAAGGAAGCAGGAGGGAGGGAAGGAAGTAGGAAGTAGGAAGCAGGGAAGAGAGTAGGAAGCAGGGAAGGAAGTAGGAAGCAGGGAAGGAAGCAGGAAGTAGGGAAGGAAGTAGGAAAGGAAGTAGGAAGTAGGGAAGGAAGTAGGAAGTAGGGGGCGGGTGGACAGTCGGACAGTGTTTCCCTTCCCCCCTCCCCGTGTCCCCCCCCCCGGCTACCTGCGCCGCTGACCAGCTTCCGGGCCGGCGCCCCCTGACGGCGTCCCGCAGCGACACGCGTGGCCCCGCGGCGCGAGCGCGGCTCAGGGCTCCGGCCGCCGCCGCTTCTCGGCCCGCAGCTCCCGGGCGCGGCGCAGCCTCGACGCTAGCTCTGCGGGGGGGGGGGGGGGGGGCGGGGCCGGGGGTTGGGGGCCCGGGGGGGGCCCCCGGGGGGGGGGGACATGCCTCAGCCCCGCAGCCTGACCCACCTCTGTCTCTGTGTCTCTGTCTCTGCGTCTCTCTGTCTCTTTACGTCTGTCTCTGTCTCTCTGTCTCTGTTTGTCTCTGTGTCTGTTTGTCTCTCTCTGTCTCTGTCCCTCTGTCAGTCTCTCTCCACATCTCTGTGTCTCTGTCTCTTTCCGTGTGTGTCTCTGTGTCTGTCGGTCTCTCTCCCCGTCTCTGTCTCTCTGTCTTTCTCTGTTTCTCTCTCTGTCTCTCTCCGTGTCTGTCTCTGTGCCTGTTTGTCTCTCTGTCTCTGTCTGTCTCCCCACCTCTGTGTCTCTGTCCGTATCTGTCTCTGTCTCTCGGTCTCTCTCCCCGTCTCTGTGTCTCAGTCTCTCTATCTGTTTCTCTCTCTGTCTCTTTCCGTGTTTCTCTCTGTGCCTGTTTGTCTGTCCGTGTCTTTCTCTACGTGTTTGTCTCTCTGTCTCTGTCTCTTCTGTATCTGTCTGTTTCTCCCCTGTCTCTGTGTCTCTCTCCCCATCTCTGTGTCTCTGTCTCTCTCCCCGTCTCTCTCTCCCCGTCTCTCTCTCCCCGTCTCTGTCTCTCTCCCCCGTCTCTGTGTCTCTCTGTCTCTCTCCCCGTCTCTGTCTCTCTCCCCGTCTCTGTCTCTCTCCCCCGTCTCTGTCTCTCTCCCCGTC
>NW_026587718.1:0-1054 GCF_907164565.1 Psammomys obesus
TTTATACAATAGTTTCAGAAGTATTGGTGTGAGCTCCTCTTTGAAAGCCTGATAGAATTCTATGCTAAAGCCATTTGGTTCTGGGATTTTTTTTTTGTTTGGGAGACTTCTGATGACTGCTTCTAATTTCTTAGGGGTTATGGGACTCTTTAATCTGCTTACCTGATTTTGATTTAACTTTGATAAGTGAAATCTATCAGGAAAATATTCCATATTCTTTAGATTTTTGAAACTTGTAGAATAGTCTTTTGAAATATTATCTAGTTATTCTTTGGAGTTATTCCCCCTTTTCATTTCTGATTTTGTTTATTTGGATACAGTCTCTCTGAATTTTTGTTAGTTTGTCTAGAGGCATGTCTATTTCATTGATGTTAAAAAAAACAGCTCTTGGTTTCACTGATTCTTTCTATTGTTTCCATTTTTTTTTCTATGATACTTATTTCATTCATGAGTTTGACTACTTCCTGCTGTCAATTCCTCTTGGGTGTTTTTACTTTTGTCTGTTATAGAGCTTTTACATGGATTTTTAAAATGCTACTAAGAGAATTTTTGATTCTTTTTAGGAAGGCACTTAATGCATTGAAACTTCTCCATAGCACTGCTTTCATTGTATCCCAGAAGTTTAGGTATGTTGTCCCTTCATTTTCATTGAATTCCAGAAAATCTTTTAATTTATTTCTTCCCTGACCCAGTGGTCAATGAGTTGTTCAGTTTCCATGATTTTTTTAGGTTTTCTCTTGTTTCCATTGTTATTGAAGTCTAACTTTAATCCATGGTGGTCTGATAAAAAACAAGGAGTTATTTCAACTTACTTGTATCTGTTGAGGCTTGCTTTCGACCAAATCAATGCACACTTTTGGAGAAGCTTCTGTGAGGTACTGAAAAGAAGGTTTATTCCTTTTTGTCTAGGTGAAAATTCTGTAGATGTCCGTTAAATCCATTTGATCTGTGCTTTTGTTAGTTTAATTGTTTCTCTACTTAGTTTCTGTCTTCATGACCTGTCTTTTGGTGAGTGTGGGGTTTTGAATTCTCCCTCTATTACTGTGGCAGTATT
>NW_026587719.1:0-1363 GCF_907164565.1 Psammomys obesus
CCCCACCCCGGGGCATTTACATACCTGCCCTCCCCCTGGGGCATTTACACACCCGCCCTTTCCCTCTGGGGCATTTACACACCCTCCCCACCCCGGGGCATTTACACACCCGCCTTTCCCCACCCCGGAGCATTTACACACCTGCTCCTTCCCCTGTGGCATTTACACACCTGCTCCTCCCCCGGGGCATTTACACACCCGCCCCTCCCCCACCCCGGGGCATTTACACACCCGGGCCCCTCCCCCGCGGCCTCCCGCGGGCGTCCAGGGCGGCCACGGCCTGTTGCACGCGCGCGTCGTCAGGATTCGCACACAGCACCCGGCGGCCGAAGAAGAAGCTGCGGGCGGGGCCGGGGGGTGGGGACGCGCGTGTCAGGCACACGCGTGTGCAAGGACACCGGACCCGCCCCCCCGCGGGGTTTTCACACACGCGCGTGTAAGGACATCCGCCCCTCCCGGGGCTGTTGCACAGGCGTGTGGAAGGACACCCACCCCCACGGGGTTTTCACACACGCGTGTGGAAGGCACATCCACCCTCCACCCCGGGGGTTTTCACACACGCGTGTGTAAGGACACCCGCTCTCCCTGGGCTGGGGCCCACGCGTGTGTAAGGACACCCACCCCACTCAGGTTCTTGCACACGCGCGTGTAAGGACGCTCAGGTTCTTGCACACGCGCGTGTAAGGACCCCCGCCCCCGGGAATTTTGTCCCCCCCGCGCGTGTAAGGCCCCCGCGTGTTGCACACTCACATCACGGCGCGCAGGTTGCAGCTCCCGCTCACGCGCTGCAGCCGGTAGCGAGAGGCGAGGAGGAGGCGGGGGAGGGGGAGGCCGCGCGCGTGCAAGCCCAGGCAGCAGTCCTCGGCGGCGCCTGCGGGCACGCGGGGGCACGCGCACGCGTGTGCAAACACGGCCGCGCGCGCACACGCGCGTGTGAACACGGCCGCGCGCGCACACGAGCGTGCAACACGTCCACAAGCACACACGAGCGTGCAAACACGGCCGCTCAGGCACACACGAGCGTGCAAACAGGGCCACAAGCACACACGAGCGTGCGAACACGGCCACAAGCACACACGAGCGTGCGAACACGGCCACAAGCACACACGAGCGTGCAAACAGGGCCACAAGCACACACGAGCGTGCAAACACGGCCACAAGCACACACGAGCGTGCGAACACGGCCGCGCACGCACACGCGTGTGCAAATACGGCCACAAGCACACACGAGCGTGCAAACACGCGGCCACGCACGCACGCGAGCGTGCAAACACGGCCACAAACACACAGGAGCGTGCAAACAGCCACAAACACACACACGAGCGTGCAAACAGCCACAAACACACACACGAGTGTGCAAACA
>NW_026587720.1:0-1186 GCF_907164565.1 Psammomys obesus
TGCACGCGCGTGTGCCCCTTGCACGCCAGTGTGCCCTCCTTACACACAAGTGTGCCCCCCTTACGCACCTGTGTACCCCCTCACACGCGTGCGTGCCCCCTTACCCGCCCGTGTCCCCCCTTACGTGCGGGTGTCCTCCTTACACGCCTGTGAACCACCTTGCACGCGCGTGTTCGCCCTTGCACGGGTGCGGGCCCTCCCTGCCCTCAGGTGTGACGCCGTGCTCACGCGTGTGCTCCCCTTACACGCCCGCGTGCCTCTCTTGCACGTTCACGTGCCTCCTTACACGCCTGTGTGTCACCTTACACGCGTGCCTGCCCCCTTGCACGCGCGTGTGCCCCTTGCACACCTGTGTACCACCTTGCACGCGTGCGTTCCCCCCTGCCCGGGCGTTTTCCCCCTTCCATGCACGCGTGCCCCCTTGCACACGCGTTTGTGACCCCTTCCATGCACGCGTGCCCCCTTGCACACTCGTGTGAGGCCGAGTTGAGCATCCATGATCCGCGCGTGTGAATCTGGTGCCCGCGGGCCTGGCCTGCCCAAGGGAGGGACATCGCTCTGGGCTCCGTGAGAGTGTCTTGCACACGCGTGTGCGCTGTTGCACACTTGGGGCCCACAGAGGGCAGAGGGAGGCGGGTTTCCGGGGGGGGGGAGTCCCACAGGTGTGCACGGGGCTTTGGGGGGTCCCCTCCCCCCTCGGGGCGGATCACGCCTCCCCGAGCCTCGTGTTTGCACGCGCGCGTGTCCCCGCAGTGCGACGTGGAGGGCTGCGGCGCCGCCTTCAGGAAGCACCAGCAGCTGCGCGTGCACCGGTGTGAGCACACGGGGGAGCCGCCCTTCCGGTGGGTGTGAGCGGGCGTGAGCACGCGGGGACGGGGGTGTGAGCGGGTGTGAGCACGAGGGGACTGGGTGTGAGCGGGCGTGAGCACGCGGGGACGGGGGTGAGCGGGTGTGAGCACGCGGGGACGGGGGTGTGAGCGGGTGTGAGCACACGGGGGAGCCGCCCTTCCGGTGGGTGTGAGCGGGTGTGAGCACGCGGGGACTGGGTGTGAGCGGGCGTGAGCACGCGGGGACGGGGGTGCGAGCGGGTGTGAGCACGCGGGGAGCCAGTGTCTGTGTATGTCTGTGTGTGTGTGTGTCTGTGTCTGTGTGTGAGTGTGTGTGTCTGTGTGTGAGTGTGTGTGTG
>NW_026587721.1:0-1228 GCF_907164565.1 Psammomys obesus
AGGAAATAAAAAGGAAAAATAGGAAATAAAACAAGGACAGGAATAAACAGGAAATAAAACGAGGAAATGAAACAAGGAAATAGAGAAATAAAATGAGGAAATAGATAAATAGGAAATAAAACATGGAAATGAATAGGAGATGAAATGAAATAAATAAAAAGGAAATGAAATAAAATAAATGAAGAGGAAATGAAACAAGGAAATCAATGGGAAATAAAACAAGGAAATAGGTAAACAGGAAATAAAACAAGGAAACGAATAGGAAATAAAACAAAATAAATAAATAGGAAACACATAACAAGGAAATTAATAAATAGGACGTAAAACGAGGAAATAAATAGGAAATAAAACAAGAAAATGGATAAGTGGGAAATAAAACAAGGAAATAGACAAATAGGAAATAAAACAAGGAAATAAAGAAATAGGAAATGAAATAAGGAAATAGATAAATAGAAAAACAAGGAAATGAAAAGGAACTAAAAACAGGAAATAAATGAAAAAAAAGTAGGAAAATAAATAGGAAATAAACAAGGAAATGAATAAATAGGAAATAAAACGAAATAAATAAATAGGAAACATAACAGGGAAATAAATAAATAGGAAATGAAACAAGAAAATAAACAGGAAATAAAACGAGAAATTAAGCAATTAGGAAATAAAACGAGGAAATAAATACACAGGAAATAAAGCGAGGAAATAAACAAACAGGAAATACAACGAGGAAATAAAACAGGAAATAAAACGAGGAAATAAACAAACAGGAAATACAACGAGGAAATAAACAAACAGGAAATAAAACAAGGAAATAAATACACAGGAAATAAAATGAGGAAATAAACAAACAGGAAATAAAACGAGGAAATAAACAAACAGGAAATAAAACGAGGAAATAAGGGCGGCGGGAAAACTCCCCCGAGAGAGAGAGAGAAAGTAACAATCGACGAGAGTAACAATCAGTAATAAAGACAAATAATAATCAATGAATGATAATAATAAAAATAACAAATGGTACAAATAAAATGAAATGATGACAATAAAATAAAAAAGAATAATGATAAATAATAATAGAATAAATAATATAAATATAAATAATAAATAATTTATACCCAATTATAATAGAATAAATAATAACAATATTTAATATGAAGAAAATAAAAATAAGAATAAATATAAATTAAAAACGATAATAAATTAATAATAATAAATAAGAAAATAATAACAATATAAT
>NW_026587722.1:0-1294 GCF_907164565.1 Psammomys obesus
GGGGAGGGAGGGATAGGGGGGAGGGCGGTTCTGAGGGAGGGGGGAGGGCGGGGAAGGGGGGGCGGGACGCGGTTCTGAGGTAACTGAGGTAACTTCCGGGTCATTTTTCCCTCTTCTCTCTCTCTCTCTCTGTCTCTCTCTAGCTCGCTCTGTCTTCTCCAGAGCTCGCTCTAGCTCTCTCGCTCTCTCTCTCTCTCTCTCTCTCTGGGCGCCCGCGTGCGCGCGCGCGCCCTCCGCGGTCTGTGGCGTCGCGCGCTGTGGGAGGGGAGGGGAGGGGAGGGCGCGCGCGGGGGACGACGGGATGCGGAGGGAGGCAGGGAGGGGGGCCTCCTGCGCCTGCGCGCCCGCCCGGCCCCGCCCCTTTCCTCCCCCCCAAATGGCGCGGGCAGGCCCTCCGCGCGTGCGCGCTCCCGCTCGGCCCCGCCCCTTCCTGCTCCTCCCTTTTTTTCCCTCCCCCCCACCTCGCAAAATGGCGGCGTCCCCGGCGCGCGCTCGCCAGGCCCCGCCCCTTCAACTCCCCTCAAAATGGCGGCGACCCCTCACTCCGCGCGGAGAAAGCGGCCCTGGCGGCGCGATCGGCCCGGCCCCGCCCCCTTTTCCTCCCTCGTCCCCGCCCCCTGCCTCAAAATGGCTGCGGCTGCTGCGTTAATGAGGCCTTGGCTCCGCCTCCTGTCCCGCCCCCTTTCCCTCCCCGTCCCCGCCCCCTGCCTCAAAATGGCTGCGGGTCCTGGAAGCGGCCTCTGGCGCGCGCGCGCTTTGGCTCCGCCCCCTCCCCGACCCCGCCCCCTCCCTCAAAATGGCTGCGGGTCTTCGAAGCTGCCTTTGGCGCGCGCGCCTGGCTGCGCCCCCTGTCCCGCCCCTTTCCCCCCCTCGCTCCGCCCCCTTGCTCAAAATGTCCGCCGCTCCCCCAACCAGAGGCGCCCTGGAGCTTGACTCCGCCCTTCGCCCCGCCCCCTTCCCCTCCCTCGCTCCGCCCCCTCCTATAAAATGGCGGCCGCTCCTCCCGGAAGAGGCCGCTGCGCGCGCGCGCCTGCGCGCACAAAGGGGCGCCGCCATGTTGGCGGGAAAGCAGCCGCGCGGCGGCCATTCCGCCTCCTCCCCCGCGTCACCCGTGGAGCGAGCGGTGCACAAAATGGGGGGCGGCCGCACGTGGCGGCCAGCGGGGTGTCCCTCCCCCTCCTCCTCCTCCTCCACCCCCCCACCGAGGCGGGAGGGCGGGGGATCCCCCGCGCATGCGCGCGCGCTTCCGGGGACACCCCGACTCTGCCCCCCTCCCTTCCCCCCCTCCCCGGGG
>NW_026587724.1:0-1400 GCF_907164565.1 Psammomys obesus
CCCTCACACCCTCACACACCTCACACCCCCTATTGCACTTGTGCCTACTTTACGAGGTGGGACCTCCCAGGACACTTCCAGCCCTTACGGAGCTACGCTCAGCGGCTCCCTCCGCTCAATCTCCCGCTCGTTCAACTCTGACAAAATCTATGACCCAGGACTGCTGTTTCACAGCTTCTCCCTCCTCCTCTTGCACAACTTCACCTTCTGCTTCCTCAGGGCTGTGGAGCTCGCGAGGAGCCTCACAAGTGAACAGTCAGTAGAGGATTTGATGGACCACGTGACAGCAGAAGGCTTTTATTTTACAAAAAGCTGAGCTGCGGCCAGGCAGGGCTGCACACGCCCAGACCCAGCCCTCGGGAAGCAGATGCAGGCGTGAGGCCAGCTGGGGCTCAGACTGCGCTGCTGTCCAAAACACAAACTAGGAACAAACTAAGGGTCAGGGTGTAACCAGGAGGTGGAGGCCTGCCTAGACTCCAGCTCAGCTCACAATCACCTGGAACCGCAGCTCCAGGGCATGCAACGCCCTCTGCTGGCCTCTGTGGGCACTGCACCCATGTGGACACACACACACACACACACACACACACACACAGGACACATAGATTAAAATACGTCAAGCAGGGCACAATGGTGCACACCTCTAATCCCAGCACTCGGGGAGGCAGGTGGAGCTCTGTGAGTTCAAGGCCAGCCTGGTCTACACAGCGAGTCCAGGACAGCCAGGGCCACACGAACCCTGTCTCAGAAAACCAAAAGTAAAATAAAATGTGTCTTTGTTAAAAAAAAAAAAATATTTGGGTGCTTGATGTCACATACCAAGGTGCCTACACACACACACACACGCACACGCACACACACACTGACTGGCTTGTACATTTGATGTCTCTGTCCGGCTCCTCAGATGGTGGCTAAGGCCACAGTGTTTTAGCCGCTCACGCCTCCAACACGCAGCCTCGCCATGCCCGGCTGAGAGGAGCTGCCGTTTCCGGGCAGAGGGCTCAGAGTGAGCATGACCAAGGGGATGGGGGTGGGCTCAGCGGGACTTCCCTGTGCGCTCCCACGCACGAGGGCTCAACGCTGCCTGGTCCCCTCGGCCGAGGAGTCTGAAGCCGGAAGTGCGGGTGCAGCCCGGCGCTGTGTTTGTCTGACCTAAACAATCAGCGACCAAAGCTTAGTGGCTTCGAACCGGACAGGACAAGCGGTGTGTGTCCACGCACTTGAGAGGAGTCAGTAAATCATGGAAACAGAAGTCGGGGGCTGAAGGAAGGGGGGGAGGGTACGGAGTTAGTGCAGTTAGTGGCTCCTCCTCCCTCAACTAGAGATGGAACCGAAGGTCCTAAGTGTGCTAACAAGAGCTCCACCCCTGAGCACACCCAGCCCCTCACTGGAGGAGTCTA
>NW_026587725.1:0-10063 GCF_907164565.1 Psammomys obesus
CAATCACAACTCATATCACATACAATATTTTTTGCACAGTACTTCTGGAATGGGATTCCTGTTACATAATACCAAGAAGCCACTGCTGTCATATATTTTGGGAGTGACACAGAATCAACTGTCCCAGAGTGATGGTTCCTACTCATGAAGTCCACTCTTACAACAGTAGCTACTAACAAAACATCAGAATAAACACCCTGAACCTGAAATATACATCACCATAAGCAGAGAAGTGAGCTTGTGCCAGCAGCTTCTCTAGAGTTAAAGCAAATGTGGTTGTGTTGTCTAGAAGAGAAGCATTAGCTACTCCTGGAGGAGCCCCTCAGATGAATGACTCAGCTCTGGAGATAACCCTCTAATTTGTGGTAGGCAGGAAGAAGTCAGAAAATCGTTGTTATTTTAGCAGCGTTTTCACTAGGGGCTAAAATAATTCTTGGCATAAAACTCACATAGTACTGAGCATGCAGCGAGCCCACTCACATCTAATTGGTCAGAGAGCTCACACTTCACAGTGTAGGAGTTTCAATATTTATTAAAACCCCACCTAGTAGGACTACAACACACAGAATGTGAGAAGGTATTTTAAACTCAAATAACCTGAACAAGGATTTATACCAAGAATTTCTGAAGGCACATAAAGTGAAATGATAAAATGAAAATTGGTGGGGCGGAGGGGGATAAGAGAAAATGGAAGCAGAAGGAGAGTATGGTAATGGTGTACAATATCAGAATAGTGGGAGGTGAGGAAAAGGCTCTGAGACTTTAATAGAAGTGAAAAAAATAACCCGGATTTCACTGATGAGCAAGACATGCAGCTTCTATGTCTTGTTGTCTTGTAGTCACTGTGACTCCTTTTGGAGTATGGTCTGAAACTGACAGATATAAACTCTTCAAGTCACCATCCATCTCTGCACCAACATCAAACATTTCCTTCTCACAGTCTCAACCATTATGCACATGGATGTTGACAGACAAAAGACTATGAGGTTCATGACTCCAACTTCTTAGCACATTGTCTTCTAAAACTACAACGCACACAGATACAGAGAACTGCTATTTTTACCTGGACAAATAATTACTGTCAGCACACACATGATCCCACACACGCGTACACACAAACACACACACACACAACACACTCATTCACACACAGACACTCATTCTCACACAGAGTGAGAAACTCATGTTTTGAATGCTGATTTTATTCAAGTATTTTAGAGATAAGCAATTTAGCTTACAAGAATCAAAGAGACTATTCTTTTCAGAGCAGAGAGAAAGACTGAAAGGTTAAGGACATGCCAAGTTCTCTCATCCCAGATGGGTTCAGGATAAGATCCACTTGGTGTTTGTGCAGGAATTAGAGTGGGCTATATCAACAGAGGAAGGCACTTTTATTATTCTCATGGTACAGGAGACAGATAATCCACTGTCCCAGAGTCGTTCTTCCAACCATTGCTCCCACTGTCTAGTGGAGCATTTACCTGATGAAGCCCTAAATCAAAGGACATGCAACCTGAAAGACACAACACAAAGTTATGAGTGGAGACCATGGTGAGGAAAGAAAAGTCTTTTCCTAGAATTGAATTGTGGACATAGTAACACACATTAGAGAGAAGAAGGACAATTATCTCCACATTTTCTCAGGTCAGATCAGAAGGTATCTCCGTACCCCAAAGTTTAAAAAGGATGGATGTCACATCAACCCACGTTCTCATGTAATTGTGTGTCCTTTTTATCCTGTTTCAGTAATGCCCTTTCTATTTAACATGCCTTGTAATATAAATCACTTATAATACGACCTAGTGATGGAAGCCAAGGTTATAAATGCTTCTTACCCAAAATAGCTTGTTTCAAACACAAATGAAAAGGTGATTTTGGTAGAAGAACTGAGAGCAATCTTAACTCCTTCATGTTATATTTCTCAAGCGAGAGAGAGTGAAGCTGTGAGGATGCCCTCACGGGAAACAGATACACACAGTAAAAGTCAGCAGTTCCCGAATGTCCTTCCACATCTTGAAAATGAGAAAACTGTGCATGCTCCCTTGTGCACTAAGGTCATCGTAATTTCCTTTAGGAGCCCTAAATCCTAGCATGGAAGAAGTTCATGCACTGGAGAGAGTCAGTATTTTTCTCCCACTTGGGGAAGAGCAATGGATTGAAATGGGAAGATTCCCCCTGCACAACAGTGATGGGCAGGTTGAGGGTGTCTGTGAGTCAGCGAAGGGACATTTATGTACTACTGTAGGCACAACCCTGCTGTCACTTACTTGGACTGACCACTCTGAGGTCTTTCTTCAGTGTGGAAGTCAGAGGGAACTTGCCCTGGTTACAGAATGAGCCAGTGAAGTCATCCATGCCAAGGTCCCAGACCATGGCACCACCGAAGCCCTTCTGCTGAAGCCAGGAGGCCTGTTATGGAGAGAGGGCCAGATCATTTGGATTTCTGCCACTCATGAGTGGGGCTTCTGTATGTCCAAGAACCATACTTACCTTGATATTGAAGCTCTTGGTATTGTCATACCCAATCCAGTCACTGTTGTGGTACGCATAGGGAACAGCCTGAGGACCATCCCAGGCCTCAGTGGCTCCCTTTGCCAGGAAGTCACAAACCTTTAAAAAGACAAAAGATCAAATTCTTGAACTATTATGCCTTGAAAAAAAAACATATTTTATTTGATGTTTTGTGCATAATTTTTAATAGATGTTTTTTCTTGTTAAATATACTGAGATATGTTTTTATTTGGATTGAGTAAGAGTTCGCTGTTAGAAAATTTTCTTTATTTCTTTCCTACTTTTGGTTTCATTTGATTGTTTATTTCATCTTTTGTGTTTTGTTTTAGGTAAAATCTATATGTATAGGACAGACTAAATTTACACTAGTGAGTTTACTGCATATGAGGACTGATAGTTGTTTACATGTGAGGTACTACAGTTGCCAAAACTATTCAATCAGTATTATTCTCCATACCCTACTGGAGATTGTACCCACAGTCAGTTTCATTAAGGAAAGAACTGGAGCACAGATGAGCACTCAGCTTCTGTTATTCCCAGATACTCAGCTAAGTCCAGATCTCATACCTGGATCAACAGAATCCACTGTTCAGCAATGTTTTTTTTTTTTTTTTTTTTTTTTTTTTTTTTTTTTTTTTTTTTTTTTACTTTATATTTCCACTGTGCTAATGTACACACCCATCAGGAAGTGGCCGGATACATGAAGAAATATTATTTACTGTTGACTCTTCTACAGTAAGGCAGAAGAAAACAATTAACCCAACTTATGTATTTGGAAGGACACTGATTAGAGCCAGTAGGAAATGAACTAAATGAATATTCAGATGCAGCTGATTCCACCCTCCTGCCCCACCCTCTCCTCTGACCCAAAGCTACAGCACAGTGCAGAGCCTGGAATTGAAACACCACTAGACAGCCAAATTACTGACCTCATAGTAGGCCAGGATCCCAGGTTCCTGTGTGTAGGGGCCTACAGTGCCAGGGCTTGAGGCTGGAGCACCAATGCCATGGTTGGAGGAGTCAGTCAAGAAGAAGGTTTGTGCATATGTTGGGAAGCCCACAATGAGTTTCTCAGCTGCAGCACCACTTTCCTTCCAGTACGTCATGACGTAATCCTGAAACAGAACCAAAATTTAAAGGACCCACACAGCTGATGACTTGTGGTTATACATGTTAACTTCCTGTTCTAATAGCACAGAGTGTGCGAGGAAAGACAGATGGATTAGAAGTTTTTCCAAAATATATCTGTCCGTTTCTTATTAATGGTTTATGGTCAGCAGTTTGAGAAGACTGCATAGACACAACTTCTATTCGCTTTACACCTTAAATTCTCAACAATTAGACGATCTCTAGCATGGTGTGCATCACATCTTTTCAGGGTCTTACCACACTGAGGAAGGTGCTGGAGCCAGTGTCAGTTGGGGATTTGTACAGGGGACTGTTCTCTCCAGTGCATCTCTCCTTATAGTCATGGAGATTATAAGTCATGATCAGGATGTGGTCCAGGAACCTTGGGGAGAAGAAACACTTATCTCCTTTAGTATGGACCTTTCCCACATTTATTCAAGAAAAATACACATTTTCTAAAACCTGTTCACAAAGCATGAGGGCAAAAAGTCCCCCTAAAGATTAGTGTCCTCTGCCTGAATTCCAAGAGGCGATAGACAGTATGAAGGCCCACTTACTGAGACAACTGGGGGATCTCATAGGCAGACTCAATGGTGGAAATGACACCAGCTACTGTCGCAGTGACCAACAGCCTTTGCTTTCTGCTTTTCATGGATTCCTGCTGAAAAGCTTCATACATTTCCTACAGAACATTTAGGTGTACGTCACATTCATGTTAACTATTGAATTATATTATGAAGATATACATATAGTTGTATAATAATTTTAATGTTTTTGATAGTTTGTTTCATCAAACTATCAAAATGTGAGGTCACTATCAATAAACTCATTAAATAATTTGACAGATATCTAATAAACATGGACACTAGAAAAATTCACTGTGCCCCACTTGATTTTATATCCAGTAATCCAAATCTAGATTCCATGTTTCTCGTCAGAGCTTCCCTAACCGGCCCTGGGCTGAGAAGTTTTGCTTGCAGGCTTTCCCTGCAACCAGTTTTCCATGCTGGAGAAAACAGAAGTATGTCATAATACCAAGATATGAATGAATGAGGTGTAGAGTTAGAGTTATCCAAAGAGTAAACTGGTAATTACTGGGTGACGAGTACAATTCAGTTCCAGAGAAAATAAATATGTATTGAGGTCAGCTCTAATAAAGAAGTTATTTGGGTAGAATGCAAATCATTTTCTAAGAGAATGCCCACAGACATGACCATGTCGATCAGTGGTAATTTGACTACCATTTTTTATTGGATGGTTAAGACCAAATAAAAAGGGCTTAGCACCTGTCTTCAAATATGAAACCTATATATGTCACATTATATGTGCATTTCTTTTGTGTTGTTCTGAGGGCAGATCTAGTAGCAAAAACTGAGAATCATTACTGGAGCTGGAGGCTGTTTCCCTTGGATGTAGAGGAATTTTGCCTGATGCTTGGTGTTACTAAGCAATAGTGACCTAGACTTGACTTAATATTTTAGGTTGAAACTATTTAGAATGACCGAGGAGCTGGTATACATGGGTGGTATGAAAATGAATCTGTCAATGGACAGATAGTTACATGATATAAGAAACTGAAGTACACAGGAAAGAATAAGAAAATAATCTAGACAGTAAAGGTTCTCACTTACAAAAGGAGAGATGTACAAACTGTCTGAAGTCTTTGGCTTTACATTATTTAATCATTTTGATTAGAGATCTCCTACTGTTGCTAGTAACAACAGGAAAGTGGATTGTCTCAGGTTCTTCTTCACAAACATTTGGTTGCTACCCATCTGAGATATTTTGTTGCTATAATGCATGGTGATATCTAAGGAATTTGGTGATCCTAACATTCCCCAACTGTAAACTCTTGTTAGACTTCATTATGCAACACATCTTAGAAAGAACAATCTTTGTATCTTCCATGGCTCAAAACACATTCGCCATTTTCTCACCTGCAGTAGGACAGTGAAGAGATGTTTGTCTTCAGCACGGCTCCCAGGAGACCCAGGGTATTGCCAGTCCAGGTTCAGCCCATCAAATTTATACAGGCGCAGGAAGTCAATGACTGAATTGATAAAAGTCTCACGGAACTTAGGGGTGGACACCATGTATGAGAAACTGAGGAAGACCAAACATGTCAGTGTAAGACCTTGAGAAAGACACATTAAAATCAAACTGGTGAATAACTCCATTTCTGCCTTTGAGCACTTCCCCTGGCCTCCCTGGTTTTCACCCCGCCTCCTTCCACAATCCTATCTCTTTTCAGACATTGCACCTTGGCATGGATTTCTTGTCTCTACTCTAACAATTCCCAAATTGCCTGTGGTGTTTTCGATAGTCAAACTTCTGAGCTAACCATGTTTATTTTTCTTCAAATGCCTTCCAAAAACAAGGACACTCAAGAAGTTTTCTTGCCCATAGGCTGTTCTTTCTTTTCTCTTCTTCAGAAGACAGAAAGAGGGAAGACATTTGTCATACCTTTCCTCCACAGTGAAATTTTTAAGAAGAGGCTCTTTGGCAGGCACTAACTTACAGCTTAGAGGATTTTGTCCATTCATATCATGACAAGCTTAAATATGAAAAAGCCAGAGTAGTCTTTCCAATTCGCTCTGTTGTACATTAATGCTCTAGGAAAAATTTTTATTGAGTTTCAACATTCATGAATGGACATCATCAACATACATGCTAATGTTATGAAATAACAGAGTACATATAGATCTGGACTAGCTTGCTTTCAAAATGAAAGGAACTTTCAAAATAAATGAGTAGGAGACTCTGAGAAGAGCACTTACGGGGCAGATCCAAAATCGCTACCTCCAACAGCCAGGAGAGTTTTCAGATTGATGTTCCTTTAAGGCAAAAGATGACAATGAGAAACTTCAGTTTGTGGATCTCCATTTTAAAAAAAATATATTGTTATTGGTAAAAAGGCTCATGTAATTCAGTGTTGTATAACGTAATCCAACGTACAGTAGGTTAATTGGATTGGGTGAGTGAAAGCTTTCTAATTTTTGTTATACATAGGGTTCAAGTCCTTTATGATATAATCCAGGTTTTAATCTGGATTTCTGGAGGCAGTAACTGACAGGTTTTTATGTTCCTATAATGGAAAAGTTAAACCTAGCTGGTAATATCCTCCACAACTAATTTTGTTTAATTTTCCAATAGTGTGCAACACAATAATATGAAATGTTAGCTATTCCTGGTTATCTGACACGTGGCTGCTGGACCACAAGAGTGGGCATCATATGCTGAAATTTTGCTTGAAATAAAGTCTTATGCACATGCATAACAAGAAAGTTGCACTCGTGTGTACACCATATGCAAAATAATCATTTGAAATTGAAATAAAGGTGTAAACGTGAGGTTTGACTTTATGGAATTATTGGAGTAAAGCGTATCAAATGATTGGAAAGCTCTGTAACATGGTTGTACACTGTTTTCTCTCAATACGAAACCAAAACAAAGAAAAAAAAATCCAAAATAAAGAGTCAGATTGAAACTGTGACTGACATAGAGTAAAGTAGAAACAAACATCACGAAAGATTAAGTTTAGAATGGAAGAATGAATTTGTAATACATACATATGATAAAGGATTAACATAAAATGTCGTGAAGAACATTCCGGACCAAGTTTAGAAGAGGAAAGGCAGTGTCTCCTCATCCACCCTCTACAAAGTCTTCTCCTTTTGAGCCTGCTGAAGCCACAGTACGCATTCAAAGATCATGACAGACACTGTCAGGCAGTCCTTCCACCCAACACCTATAACATTTGCACTCTCCCTTAGTCCACTCCCTTGCACAGCTGTTTCAAAGCCAGGAAATACTGAGCTAGTCAATTCCTCCAAACACCGTGCCTCTAAGTCCTTCTTTAACTCTACAGAAGCTTAGATACTATCCCACACTAGTGATCCTCCTCAATCCGGATCAGAAAGACACCCCATATCATGCCAAGCCACTACCAGTGACTTTCTCCCCAAACCACATGTATGCTTCAACTCCCACAGAATGAGAGAAACCCTCTTTCAGCTAGTAGGTAGTGACTAGAGAAGGCAAGGGAACAAAGAACTGAATCTAAATTTGAAGAAAATCAAATGAGCTAATTAAAGCATGAATATGGAAGTAAATGAAGAGGTCTCAGAAAAACAAATACAAACAGCTAAGAAACACTTAAAGACGTGATCAAGATCCTTAACCATCAAGATATGTAGGTGAAAACGGCTCTAAGCTGGTGAAGTAGAGGTGCAAAGCGGGCGGGAATAAACAACACCGACTCTACTTTGTTTAAGGCCCACTACATGAGAGCAAACCCATAGGCAACACTGCTCATGTGGCCGAAAACCTGAGACCAGCCTGGAACCTTGGGAAAAAACAAATACTGCTGTTCTGCTAAAGGAACATAGCCATAAGACAACTAACAACATTCTGCTGTGGTCATAGACCAGTACATGGAACAGCCATCGTGAGAGAAGCTTCATTCTGTATTAGATGGAAAAAATGCAGAGTCACACAGCCGGATACTGTGTAAACAGTAAGAGATATTTCAAGACTTGGTTCTAAATGGGAGATCTTCATCAACTCCCTCCCCTCAGGGCTCAGGGATACTTGCAGAAGAAGAGGTAGAAATATTCAAAGAGACAGGATGGATGGAGGACACCAAGGAAAAGGGGCCTCAAACCTCAGCAGGAACGATGGAGACTGTAGCAGGGTTTTTAGGACCTTCACAGGTATGCACTAGATGGGGTCTCAGAGCTGAGAGGAGAGGTGGAGACAGTCTCTGTTCCCTGTCTTTGAAGCTATCTTCAGTTATGAACTAATCACAAATGAAAAAGTAGTTTTCTCCAAAGGAGTCTCAAAGCTGCTCTTAAAGGCAGGCCACAGCTATACCAGTAGACAGTCAACACATCATGAATTCAGTAACTGTTTTGAATGCACTCTATCTCATAATGTTTTGCCAAAGCATTTTTTTTTCTTTTCCCTTAGAGGTTCTTGTTATATGTGGCATCTGGTTTTGTGCTTTTACAGGGTCCCTATGTGTAAAAACACATGTGTCTCTGTGTCTGTATGTGACTGTAGACCTTTCTCTTTGGATCTTTTTCTTCCTTTTCTTGGTTTCTTACATATATATTTTTATCTTATTTTACTTTTTTATTATTCCTTAGATGTCGGTTTTCTTTTAAACCAGAGACAGGAAGGGTGTGGATTCAGATGAGGAGGTAAGTAGGAACGATCTCAAAGAACTTGAAGTAGAGGAAACCATACTCAGAATACATTGTATAAAAAATAATGGGTGTAGTTTCAATTTTAAAAATTGAATAAAAAGAGACTGTGTCATCAAATTGAGTGGCTATTTTTAAATAATCAAAACAAATTATTTTGTTTTTTTATGCCAAAGTAAGGCAAAGAAATATCTCTGTTGTGTATGTAAATTAGTGCAGCCAGTCTAACCACGAGCCACAACACTTTTAGGAATGTGTGCAGAGCAACCGAGATCCTGCTGCAGAGGCCCTTGCGTCTCTCCTTTCTTTACAACTCTACACTCAAGAGCTGCCTAAAATGATCACATCACATTCCCAGCAAGTGACAAATGTATAAGGAAAATGTGGTATATATTACCCAGCTATATAGAAAAAGAAAACTAGGAAATTTTCCTTAAGGAAATAAAGGTCTAAATAAAATAAAGGTCTCGGTATATATATATATATATATACCGAGAGAAGTAACTCAGGCAGACAAAGACAAATGTAACACATTTTATCTTACATACTAATTTGACGTTAGCTTCCTGATGTTTAATTTTAATACCCTAGGACCGAAGAGAAAGGGAATGGAATGGATAGGAGAGCCAAAGCAGAAGACACAGTACCACAAAGTTTAAGCGTCTACAAAGAAAAATATACTCGTGCTGTAATTTTCCAACAGGGAGATTGGTGTAGGTTGAGGAAAGAAGGGAAAACAGAAGAAAACATCAAGGAAAATAAAGTGCTGATGACAGAGACACTGTGCAATCTACTACTGGGAATCACAGTGAACTGAGGGAGTGTGTGAAGACAGAAAACCTACAAGAGGAAACACTGCAGAGCTACAAGCAATGAGTCATTAAACAAAAACTCACTCCAAGTGTGAGGACCCCTCTACAAGAAACACTGATGAGAACTCTCACAGAGACGGCCAAAAAGTACAAGTTCTTAACTGTATGACGAGACCATAAGACTGAATAGCAAATGAAAGGTTAGAAAGTTGTGATCAGAAAACAAAATCACAATGAGATGAGGAGAGGTTCTAGAATACCATATCAAATAATTTATCAATGAAAAGAAAATGAGTGTGTAAGGACTCATGCCAGGTATGTTATGAACCATTCTAGGACATAGACAGGATGCAAAGGTTGGTTATGTGTGGTAAAAATGCACAGCCTCAGTCAATTACAATATAAAGA
>NW_026587726.1:0-1024 GCF_907164565.1 Psammomys obesus
TAACAAAACTTTATGTCATTTTGTAAAAAGACATTTAAAATATTTTTTAATATATAAATTTTGAAAATAGATAATATACTGTGTGTGTGTTTGTGTGTGTGTGTGTGTGTGTGTGTGTGTGTGTGTGTGTGCAGGGTAAAAGAGAAGGATTGAGCTTCATATTTCAATATGTAGCTATTCAGTTTGCCCAGCATTATTAGTTACATTTGTTATCCTTTCTCCAATGTATGATGTTGGTCTCTCAGTCAAAAATGAGGTGGCTGTATGAGTGTGGGTTTATATGAGGGTGCTGAATACCATTCCATTGATTGATGGGTCTGTATTTATGCTATATGTTTTAAATTATTTATCCATGTAGTATAACTTGAAATCTGCGATGGTGATACTTGCAAACATGTTTTTATTGTTCAAGATTGTTTTGGCTATCCTGGATCATTTGTGTTTTCATATGAAATTTAATGTTGCTATTTTCTTTTTAAAATTTATTTTATATTCCAAAAGGTGCCCCCTCCCTCCTCTCATTTCAGTACTTCCCTTCCACCTTCCACTTCCCTCTTTCCCTCAACCTCTTTCCTTTTCCCCCCAGAAAAGGAGAGAGCCCCTTCCCTGTATGAACCTTCACCAGAACATCAAGTCACATCAGGACTGAGCAGATCTTCATCCCCTGAGGCCAGGCAAGGCAGCCCAGCCAGGGGAGAGTTATCCAAATGCAGGCAATAGAGTTCATGTTAGAAAGAACCACCTCCACCTCCACTCACCAGGCAACCTATATGAAGACCAAGCAACCCATCAGCTATATGTGTGCAGGAGGCCTAGGACCAGATCATGCAGATCATGCATCCTCCTTAGTTGATTTCTCAGTTTTTTAAATGACCCTATGGGACTGGGTTAGTTGTCTCTGTTGATCTTGTCAAGTTCCTGTCTACTCCAGGTCCTTCCATCTTTCCCCTAACACTTCCACAGGACTGTCAGAACTCTGCCCCATGCTTGCCTGAAAGTCCCAGCCTCTGTCCGAATCCACTGC
>NW_026587727.1:0-1197 GCF_907164565.1 Psammomys obesus
GGAGCTACAATGCCATAGCCTACCTTTCTGGTGACCTCCATTTACACTGAGAAGTCTAGAACATGTGTACTCTGTTTGAAAATAAAGGTCAATAATACATAGAAGGTACTTTGAACAGTGTAGGAAGTCACTTTAAGTTATTTTCATGGGATTTGTGACGTTTCTGTTTATTTAATTTCTATATGTATACAAGTGGTCTGCTTCACACTTTTTCTTGGTTGGGTTTCCTTAGGTATCTCGACGGACATTTGACTAGATTATTGGGCTTATGTTCTAGGAATTTTTGCTTTATTCTTTCAGAAATATTGTGCACAATCTACATTGTTTTTGCTGTAAAATAAGTGCAGAAGTTATATTTGTCTCTGTGTGTAAAATGTCTTCATAATCCTGAGAATTCTCAAGTTTTTTTTCACATGGTAAATTCAATTGGCAGCATGCCATCATAAAATGACTGGTGTCACCATCCAAAGAGCAAGCATGGGCTGGATCTTGGCACACTACACACATCTAGCTGTTTGTCAGCTTTGTCTTCATATCAGTCACCTAACATTTGAAATGGGGGCTGTCTGTGACATGGACACATTTGCCTGTTTATGAATCACTTTGCCCTTGCTAGGCTGCCTTCTCTAGCCTTACTGGAGGAAGAGGCACTTAGTTTGTATGCAACTTGATGTGCGGAGGAGAGTTGGTATGAGGAGGCTCCCCTTTCATGAGAAGAGGAGGAGGAGTTGGGGAATAGGATGGGAGGATGATACCAGGAGAAGAGGAGGTATGGAGCTGAAAGCAGGATATAAAGTGACAAAAATAAATAAACTAATGAGAAAATGGCAGGTTTCTATGTAAATGAGGCATGTTGACTGAAGATTTCTACTGAAGGCTCTTCATTTGAGTGTGACAATATCCCTGAGCAAGTGGCCCAGGGGCTGGAAAAGAGAGCTAGCTGAGCATGGAATGATGAGGATACAAGAGCACAAGGTAAACAATATTTGCCATGGTTTTTGTCGTAGTTTTCTTGAAACTTGAGTTTCTATGCTAGGCTTCCACAATGATGGACGGTGGTCTGACAAGACTAAACAAGTAAACCCAATCATGACCTGAGATATTTTTGTTTAGAGTATTCGTTCACAGCAGCACAGTAGCAGGTTAGGAGAAAAAAATATATGCCAAAAGTGACTTTGCTCCTGGACAGACCTGAGA
>NW_026587728.1:0-1376 GCF_907164565.1 Psammomys obesus
TTTATAATGGTAGAGAAAGAAAGAATGCTAATAGTTGTGTTCAAGTTCGGTTGATTCCATTATGTTAAGTAGGTTTATATATCTTAGAATCTAACATTATACTTTAAAGACAATAACTGTTGCCACAATGGTTTCTGTCATTCTATTATGAGGGTTTTAGGGATGGAACTTTTTTCTCCACACTTAGCAGAAAATGGCTTTATTGCTGAGCTATCCTTTTAACCTCCTCAAGGCATACTCATTGTTTTACTAAGGAGTCTTTCATATAGTTAGTATCTTGTTTTTCTTTCTTATTTTATCTGCCTACTTCTAGAGGTATGATAACATGTTTCCTTAATAGATCTACAGAAAAAGTTTTGTTACCTAAATAAACAGCAATACAGTGACCGCTAAGGAAATTATGTTATACTCCTATCAGTGATGATCATCCATCATCAGATGCTTCCACTGCAGTAGAGGAGAATAAATAAAAAGATCTATGGCTGGATAATGAAAGAGAGTGAGGAACCTTGAAACACTCAGTTCTAAATGGAATGTCTCCATCAAATTTCTCCCCTCGCTGTTCAGATAATTCTGCTGAAGAAGAGGTACAAGGTACAAGGAGTGAGTGAGGTGGAAGAAACCAAGGAAACAGGGCCTCTAAGCACAGCAGGACAAGTATAGAGACTATGGCAGCGTATTCAGGGACTGTACAGGCCTAAGCCAGATGTGGGTCCCAGCACTGAGAAGGGAATCAAACAAAAGCCACATGGTTCATTCACAAACTATCAACACTTAATAACAACACTGAAAGAAAATTTGTTTGCTCTATAGGACTCTCAGAACCGAAATGACACTTAAGGGCAGGCCCCTTTTCCTGAAGGAGGTGCCTAGCTCAAAACAAATTAAATGGTGTGTTTGGGGTTTTTTTTGTTTGTTTGTTTGTTTGTTTTGTTTTGTTTTGTTTTCCTTCTAATGCATTGTCTAGGTACTTTTAACTTGGAGTTTTTTTGCTTGTATTTTATGGTTTTTGATTTGGGGTCTTTACTGGATTTTGTGTGTGTGTGTGCATGTGAATATGTCTCTGTATTTATATGTGTTTCTTGTTCTTTGGAATTTTTATTCTTCAGTTTGTTTTGTCCCATTATGATTTTTTAAGTCTTTATTCATTTCCTTATTCTTAAAAGATGCCTGCCTCTTTCTGATGAGAGAGAGAAAAAAGGGTGTGAATTTGGGTGGATTTGGGGGTAGGGACGTTCTAGAAAGAGTCAGGGAAGGAAAAAAAAATAACTTGATTCTATCATATTATATAAAAAGTCTATTTTCAATAAAAAATAAAAATAAAAGATCTTTAAAAAACTTTTGTTATTTGAATAAGGTCACCTTTTGAAGTAATT
>NW_026587729.1:0-1176 GCF_907164565.1 Psammomys obesus
AACCAAGCCTTATTAATCACAATCATCCTAGGTCTTTATTTCACCACACTACAAGCATCAGAATATCTAGAAACTTCCTTCTCCATTTCAGACAGCATTTATGGCTCAACATTCTTCATAGCAACAGGTTTCCACGGACTACACGTAATCATCGGATCTACCTTCCTTATCTTATGTCTTCTCCAACAACTAAAATTTCACTTTACATCAAAACACCACTTTGGGTTTGAAGCAGCGGCATGATACTGACACTTCGTAGACGTCGTATGACTTTTCCTTTACGTTTCCATTTATTGATGAGGGTCATGTTCTCTTAGTATAAAAGTACAATTGACTTCCAATCAATTAGACCTAGTAAAAACCTAGAAGAGAACAATTAATCTATTAATCTCCCTCCTAATTAATATCTTCTTATCCTCTCTCTTAGTTACTATTGCATTCTTTATCCCACAGATCAATATCTATGCAGAAAAAGTACACGCTTACGAATGCGGCTTTGACCCTATAGGTTTCGCTCGACTACCATTTTCAATAAAATTTTTTCTAGTAGCAATTACATTTCTTTTATTTGATTTTGAAATTGCCCTAGTACTACCCCTTCCCTGAGCTATACAATCACAAAACATACATCAAATAATACTTCTCTCCTTTTCTCTCCTTACCATCCTATCTCTAGGGCTTGCATACAAGTGAATACAAAAAAGCCTAGAATGAACAGAATAACATATGGTAATTAGTTTAACAAAAATTAATGATTTTGACTCATTAGATTATGAGAAATTCTCATAATTACCAAAGTGAGTCCTATTCTACTAAACATCATTATACCTGAGAGACCCTATAATAACTAAGGTGTTAAAAAAATAGACACTTGACAACCTAAAGAAAACCAACTCTTCATCATTTTAAGGATTTTAATACGTGTTTGTTTCCTATTTTAAGCGAGACATCACCATTTATTAAGAACATGACAGTGCCTCTTCAGAGTCAATCTGGAAGGACTTAAATAATTGGAATCTAGTTTGGTGTGCTGGAATGAATTACCCAGAAATAATTCTATAATTCATACACTTTTCAAAGTGTTATACATTCTAGCCCACTCCTGAGCTGAATTAATTAAGTTTCATGTTTTAATATCAAACTTTGAATCCTAGTATATAGTTATTAAAATGTTGG
>NW_026587730.1:0-1306 GCF_907164565.1 Psammomys obesus
ATCTATCCATCATCTATCATCTATCCATCATCTATCCATCATCTATCTATCATCTATCCATCATCTATCCATCATCTATCATCTATCATCATCTATCCATCATCTATCTACCATTTATCTATCATCTATCTCTCATCCATCCGTCCAGAACTTCACCCCGATCCCGACCCCCACCCGGACCCCCACCCACGCCCCCCGCCACGCACCCACCCACGCCCCCCCCACGCCCCCCGCCAGGCACCCCGCCAGGCAGCCAGTGCCCCCTGCCCGGGAGGTCCGAGGGCGCCCCTCCAGGAGAGGCGCGGGCGGCCCCGTGCGCGGCTCACCTCTCCAGCACCATCCTGCGGGGCTGGGACCCGTGGCCGCAGCGCTCACAGGGGCCCGAGTGGGCGGCGTGGAGCGGGTGCCAGTCGGGGGCGACGTTGGGGAAGGTGACCAGGCTCTGGCGACACCTGCGGAAGACGGGCCGGGGGGGGGGGGGGGGGAGGGGCGGGGGGGGGGGGGGGTGGGACCCCGCCCCCGGGGGGGGGCCGCCGTGTGGGGGGGGGGGGGGGGGCCGGGGGCCGGGCTGCGCGGGGGCCAACGTGTGGAGGCTGCGATCCCTACATTCCCAAGAGAAAACTACAGAGAAAACACTACACACACAGATCTATATATATCTATGTAAATGTATATAATACATATGACAAACATGTATGAATATAAATAATATCCAAATACATCACATTGATTATACATCTATTAACTACGCACCACAAATATGCATAATAAATATATGTAAGAAATATACGCAGTAAATACATTATATCCTTACGTAAGTATAATAAATCTATAGTCTGTGATAACTACATTGATGAAGGTATATAAATTCACGTATATATTTTCTTTCTGTGTATTTGTGTGCATTTGCTTAGTAATTGATCATTGTTGAGTATCTTGAGTCCATCCATATGTCCGTGCATCAATTCCTACGGTTAGTATGTAAATATAGTGAAGGGATTGAATGTATAGACGTATATGTGATCAACATATGTGATATGGGAAAAAGTGGGTGTGATAAAGGTCGATGAGTGGGTAATAAACATATATGGTGTGTAATGAGGATCGATAATCAATGTGTGTAATGAATGTGTGATATGACACATGTGTGTGATAATTCTATATAACACATGTGTGTGATGTGTGTGATCATTCTATATAACACATGTGTGTGATAATTATATATAACACATGTGTGTGATATGTCTGTGATAATTGTATATAACACATGTGTGTGATATGTCTGTGATCATTCTATATAATCAAT
>NW_026587731.1:0-586 GCF_907164565.1 Psammomys obesus
GAGGAGGAGGAGGGGGAGGAGGAAGAGGAGGAGGGAAAGGAGGAAGAGGAGGAGGGGGAGGAGGAAGAGGAGGAGGGGGAGGACGGAGAGGACGGGGAGGAGGAGAAGAGGAAGGAGGAGGAGAGGGAAGAAGAGGAGTTTAGGGAGGAGGAGAGAGAGTTAGAGGAGGAGGAGGAGGAATGGGAGGATGAAGAGGAGAAAAAGGAGGAGGAGGAGCAGGGGGAGGACGAGAAGAGGAGTTGAGGGAGGAGGAGGAGAGGGAGGAGGAAGAGGAGGAGGAGCGGGAGGAGGAAGAGGAGGAGGGGGAGGACGGGGAGGAGGAGAAGAGGAAGGAGGAGGAGAGGGGAGAAGAGGAGGTGAGGGAGGAGGAGGGGGAGGTGAAAGAGGAGGATGAAGAGGAGGAGGAGGGGGAGGACGGAGCCCCCCAGTCCCCCTGGCTTGCGGAGCTGGACACGCCCCACATGAAGCCGTCGGGGAAGGTGCCATAGAGGGGACCCTGGCCCTCGTGGGGGTTCGGGCAGGGCTCAGAGCAGGCTTCCTGGAGGAGGAGGGGGAGGAGGAGGAGGGGGAGGAGGAGGAGGAGGAG
>NW_026587731.1:686-1526 GCF_907164565.1 Psammomys obesus
TCTGGCTCTCCCCTCCCTCCTCCCTCCACCCTCCTCCCCCCCCCCCGCGGGCCCCCCCCCCCCGCCGCCCCCCAGCGCCCCCCCCCCCCCCGGGGGCCTCCCCCTCCAGGCGCCCCAGAGGGCAATGATCAAGCCGCCTCCGCCCCCTCTGGGCCTGGCGAGGAGGAGGGGGAGGAGGTGAGTGTGAGCTCACGGGACTCAGCCAGCTTCGGGAGGACAGAGGGGAGGACGGATGGGAGGACGCTGTCCTGCTGGGGAGTGGGCACCTGCTCCCCTCCTCTCCCTCCTCCTCCTCCCCCTCCTTCCCTCTCTTCCCCCCTTCATCCCATCTGGGGGAGGACGAGAGCTGGTCCTCCTGGGAAGCCTTCAAGGACACGCAGTGGGGCCTGTCCCCTCCTCCCCCCCCCCCCCCCCCCTCCCCCCCCCTTGTCCCCTCCTCTCTCTTCCCCTCCCCTCCCCTCCCCTCCCTTCCGGGTCAGCAAGGGGGGCGTGTCTCTGTGCGGGAATGCCGGGGAGCACGCACGCACGCACGCAGGCACGCACGCAGGCACGCAGGCACGCATGCACGCACGCACACACCTCCGCCCACGGAGGGATGAGCTCAGGCTCTGCGAGGGAGGAGGTGAGACGGGAGCATCCTCCCCGTAGCCATGGAGACGACACAGCATCCTCCCCGTATCCATGGAGACGACACAGCATCCTCCCGTATCCATGGAGACCACACAGCATCCTCCCCGTATCCATGGAGACAGCATCCTCCCCGTATCCATGGAGATGACACAGCATCCTCCCTGTATCCATGGAGACAGCATCTTTCCCGTATCCATGGAGAGAGCATCA
>NW_026587731.1:1536-3689 GCF_907164565.1 Psammomys obesus
GTATCCATGGAGACAGCATCCTCCCTGTATCCATGGAGACGACACAGCATCCTCCCCATATCCATGGAGATGACACAGCATCCTTCCTGTATCCATGGAGACAGCATCCTTCCTGTATCCATGGAGACAGCATCCTCCCTGTATCCATGGAGACAGCATCTTTCCCGTATCCATGGAGACAGCATCCTCCTCGTATCCATGGAGACAGCGTCCTCCCTGTGTCCATGGAGACAGCATACTTCCTGTATCCATGGAGACAGCATCCTCCCCGTATCCATGGAGACGAAACAGCATCCTCCCTGTATCCATGGAGACAGCGTCCTCCCTGTATTCATGGAAACAGACACAGCATCTTTCCTGTATCCATGGAGATGACACAGCATCCTCCCCGTATCCATGGACACAGCACCTCCCCGTATCCATGGAGACGGCATCCTCCCCGTATCCATGGAGATGACACAGCATCTTTCCTGTATCCATGGACACAGCAGCCTCCCCGTATCCATGGAGACAGCGTCCTCCCTGTATCCATGGAGACAGCGTCCTCCCTGTATCCATGGAAACAGACACAGCATCTTTCCTGTATCCATGGAGATGACACAGCGTCCTCCCCGTATCCGTGGACACAGCGTCCTTCCTGTATCCCCTAGAGGCAGAGATCTCCCTGCATCTTCTTAGGGATGGATGGAGGCCACGCCCACTGGGGGAGGAGCCAGGACGACTGGTGTGGGAGGCCACGCCCACTCTGGGCGGGGCCACCCGGGCTGTGGTCCTGATGCTGTAAGGGCCCAGCAACTCCGTGATTAGTGATGGGTGGAGGAGGCCCCGCCCACAGCGGGAGGAGTCATGAGGGAGGGCGTGGAGACCCCGCCCACGGTGGGAGGGGCCATGAGGACTGCTGGGGAGGCCACGCAGGTATGGGAGAAGAGGAGGAGGAGGGGGAGGAGAGGGAGGAGGAGGGGGAGGAAGGAGGAGGAGGAAGAAAAGAAGAAGAGGAAGAAGGAAAGAAGAAAAGGAGGAAGGAGGAGGAGGAAGGAGGAGAAGAAAAGGAAGAAGAGGAAGGAGGAGAGGGAGGGAGGAAGGAGGAGGAGGAGAAGGAGGAGAATGAGGAGGAGGAGGAGGAAGAGGAGGAGCAGGAGGAAGGAGGAGGAACAAGAAGAAACAAAAAAGAAGGGGAAGAAGGAAGAGGAAAAGACAAGGAAGAAGAAGAGGAAGAAAACAGGAGGAAGAAGAGGAGAAAGAAGAAGGGGAAGAAGAGGAGGAGAAAGAAAAAGCGGAAGTAGAGGAGGAGAACGAAGAAGAGGAAGAAGAAAAGAAGCAAAGGAAGAAGAGAAAGAAGGAGGAAGAAGGAAGAAGAATGAAGAAAACAAGAAGAGGAAGAAGAAAAGAAGAGGAGGAAGAAGAGAAAGAGGAGGAAGAGGAAGAAAAGGGGAGGAAGAAGAGAAAGGAAGAAGAAAAGAAGAGGAGGAAGAAGAGGAAGTGGAAGAGAAAGAGGAAGAATAGGAGGAAGAAGAGGAAGAGGAAGAAGAAAGGAAGAGGAAGAGAAAGGAGAAACAAGAAAAGAGGAAGAGGAAGAAGAGGAAGAGGAAGAAAAGAGGAAGAGGAAGAAGAAAATAAGGAGGAAGAAGAGGAAGTGGAAGAAGAGAAAGAGAAAGAATAGGAGGAAGAAGAGGAAGAGGAAGAAGAAAAGAAGAGGAAGAGAAAGAAGGAGGAAGAAGAAAAGAGGAAGAGGAAGAAAAGAGGAAGAGGAAGAAGAAAATAAGAGGAGGAAGAAGAGGAAGTGGAAGAAGAGAAAGAGGAAGAAGAAAAGAAGAGGAAGAGAAAGAAGGAGGAAGAAGAAAAGAGGAAGAGGAAGAAGAAAAGAGGAAGAGGAAGAAGGAAAGAGGAAGAGGAGGAAGAAAAGAGGAAGAGGAGGAAGAGGAAGAAGTAAAGAGGAAGAGGAAGAAGAAAAGAGGAAGAGGAAGAAGGAAAGAGGAAGAGGAGGAAGAAAAGAGGAAGAGGAGGAAGAGGAAGAAGTAAAGAGGAAGAGGAAGAAGAAAAGAGGAAGAGGAAGAAGGAAAGAGGAAGAGGAGGAAGAAAAGAGGAAGAGGAGGAAGAGGAAGAAGTAAAGAGGAAGAGGAAGAAGAAAAGAGGAAGAGGAAGAAGGAAAGAGG
>NW_026587732.1:0-1615 GCF_907164565.1 Psammomys obesus
GAGTGAGGCTTACCTGCCATGGTAGAAGCCAGTCTGTGTTTCTGTCTTCTTTAGTTCCCATTTCAGTTTTGCTCAATAGCATTTTATGTAGAGCAGAGGCCACTGCATACATTGCATTCCATATGGAATAGCTGGGCTCAGAAATAATTATCATATCATTTATTTTATCCTTAGTCTTTAGGGAAATATTCACTGGACAGGGTTTATGATTTTCACATAGAAAAGAGGTGAAGAAGGAGGTAAACAATTAAAAGTATCAATCCAGAATTTAGAGAAGTAAACATCTCCTGGATAATGGGAGGGTGTAAGGGCCTCAAGAAAGTGCTTGAAGCCAGGGATAGTTCTCTTTTTTAAAAATGATAAGCTTCCACTGAATAGGTTTATCAAAACATGTTTTTCTCTTGATATAGTCTCTAAGTATGTCGAGTGTGGCTTTGCAAAGATCCACACCTTCCTTCTGCTTAAAAAGATATTATGAATGTCTACACAGAAGAACAGCAAGTCATCTATATCACCATAGAATAAATTCACATTTACTCGTGTATGTTGTTTCAAGTTCTGCAAACCATAACCATATTTTACGTTTTCATTAAAATTATCTAGGAGTTTTTCTGTGAAGGCCACACAGATACCTTCTGATACCATCTTTACTTTCAGGTCAGAGAGAAACTCCCTTCCTCTCTGATCATCAGACACAATGAGCCCCACCCACTTCCAGCCAAAGTGGAGCAATAAAGAGATCAGCCCTTGGGCTACACCTTTGTCTTTATTAGACATCTGATAAAGGGATGGGGATGTATCTTTGCCACTAAGCATGGAATCAAATGGTCCATATGTGACCTGAAGAAGCAAAGAAAAAAGTGATTCTGAGTTTCAGGTATGTGGAATCATCACCCTGATTGAGGAAGTGACTTCATAATTCAAATATGAGGGTTAAAGGACTGAATATTGTTAAGGAGGATGTCTTTTATGAGATTACCTTGTCCCTAAATTATGTGGTGGAATTATGGAATTAATTACCTTGTCCCTAAATTATGCAGCTTTTTACAAATACCATAGGCTCCAAAGTTATTAAGGTGTCTGAAGCAGCCAATAAGCTGTTCACTGGCTTTGAAAGGCAAGATAGATCTCTCTTGTTGCAGTAAAAATGCAAAAGAGTATCTGATGTAGAAAAAAAAAAACTGCAGAAAGCATTAACAGGTACTTTCTAGTCACGTAACACCATATTTCCAAGAACCTTCATCTTTAGGAAAGCAAATACGGAAAGAGACTAACAAAGTTTTTAGAGATTCAGTTTCTTAAGTTAAAATGGTTCAAGTTGTGATGACCTGGGGCCTCATTGCCAGGGTTTACTGTATAATCCCTCTCGATAGATTTGATAGAGACAAAACCCTGACAGATGTAAATTTTTGTCTTTTATTTTTTGTCACATTAGGTTAAAATACATTAACGAATTCTTTAACTAAGGGATAACAATAAGAGTTACTATGTGGGTTTTTTAAATCTCAATTATTGCTGACTCTTGTGCTCACCAAGTATGTTCTCTGTTTGTAGTAATGACTGCAGACAGATGCATTTCTTCAGTGTAGCCTGGAAAGAGCCAATTGTGACCATA
>NW_026587733.1:0-2375 GCF_907164565.1 Psammomys obesus
GTTGAATGTCAGTCTCAGAAAAGACCCTGTGCCCAGATATATTTGGTCCTTGTGGAGCTCCTATCCTTTCCCCATCATGCTAACTCCCCTTCTTTCATATGATTCCCTGTACTCTGCTGAAGGTTTGGTTATGAGTCTTTGTATCTGCTTTAAAAACACTGCTAGTTAGAGTCTTTCAGATGCCTTCAGTAGACTCCTGTCATACATTCAATGCACATCCCATCTGTCTTTCAAAATGAGGATTGATCATCTTACCCCATATCTGCTCTCTTGATTATCTTTTTTAGGTGTATAGATTTCATTATGTTTAGGATATCTTATAGGTCTATATAAGCGAGTATATACCGTGTCTGTCTTTCTCCTTCTAGGATATTTCACTCACAATGATCTTTTCTAGATCCCATCATTTGCCTGCAAATTTCATGATTTCCTCCTTTTTGATTGCTGAGTAGTATTCCATTTTGTAAAAATACCACAATTTCTGTATCCATTCCTCCGTTGATGGACATCTGGGTTGTTTCCAGGTTCTAGCTACTACAAATAAAACTGCTATAAACATGGTTGAGCAAGTATTCCTTTTGTGTACTTGAGCAAACTTTGGGTATATACCTAGCAGTGGTATAGCTGGGTCTTGAGGAAGCACTATTCCTAATTGTCTGAGAAAGCGCCAGATAGATTTCCAAAGTGGTTGTACCAGTTCACATTCCCACCAGCAGTGGAGGAGTGTTCCCATTTCTCCACAACCTCTCCAGCATGTGTTGTCACTTGAGTTTTTGATCTTGGCCATTCTGATGGGTGTTAGGTGAAATCTCAGGGTCATTTTGATTTCATTTTCCTGATGGCTAATGAGGTTGAGCATTTCTTTAAGTGTTTCCCTGCCATTCCATATTCCTCTACAGAGAATTCTCTGTTTAGCTCTGTTCACCATTTTTTAATTGTATTACTTGGTTTGCTGCTTTTCAGCTTCTTTAGTTCTTTGTATATACTGGATATTAGTCCTCTGTCAGATAAAGGGTTAGGGAAGATTATTTCCCAATCTGTAGGCAGTTGTTTTGTTTTGATGATTGTGTCCTTTGCTTTACAGAAGCTTTTCAGTTTCATGAGGTCCCATTTATTGATTGTTGCTCTTAGAGCCTGTGCTGTTGGTGTTCTGTTCAGGAAATTGTCTCCTGTGCCAATGAGTTCTAGGGTGTTCCCCACTTTTTCTTCTGACAGATTTAGAGTATCTGGTTTTATGTTGAGGTCTTTGATCCATTTGGACTTTAGTTTTGTGCAGGGTGATGAATATGGATCTAATTTCATTTTTCTGCATGTAGACATCCAGCTGGACCAGCACCATTTGTTGAAGATGCTGTCTTTTTTCCATTGAATGATTTTGGCTTCTTTGTCAAAAATTGAGTATTCATAGGTGTGTGGGTTTATTTCTGGGTCTTCTATTCAGTTCCATTGATCTTCCTTTCTATTTTTATGCCAATACCATGAAGTTTTTATTACTATTGCTCTGTAGTAGAGCGTAAGATCGGGAATGGAGATACCTCCAGATTATCTGTTGTTGTACAGGATTGTTTTGGAGATTCTGGGTTTTTTGTTTCTACATATGAAGCTGAGAATCTTTTTTTCAAGGTCTGTAAAGAATTGAGTTAGTATTTTGATGGGAATTGCATTGAATCTGTAGATTGCTTTTAGCAGGATGGCCATTTTTACAAAGTTAATCGTACTAATCCATGAGCACAAGAGATCTTTCCATCTTCTGAGATCTTCTTCAATTTCTTCCTTCAGAGACTTGAAGTTTTTCTCAAACAGGTCTTTCACTTGCTTGGTTAGTGTCACCCCAAGCTACTTTATGTTCCTAGTGGCTATTGTGAAGGGTGTTGTTTCCCTAATTTCTTTCTCAGCCCTTTTGTCTTTTGTATTCAGGAGGGCTTCTGATTTTTTTGAGTTGATTTTGTATCCTGCCACTTTGCTGAAGGTGTTTATCAGCTGGAGGAGTTCTCTGGTTAAATTTTTGCGGTCGCTCATATATACTATCATATCATCTGTGAATAGTGACCCTTGGACCTCTTCGTTTCTGATTTGTATCCCCTTGATCTCCTTTAGTTGTCTTATAGCTCTGGCTAGGACTTCAAGTACTATGTTGAAGAGGTATGGAGAGAGTGGGCAGCCTTGTCTTGTCTGTGATTTCAGTGGGATTGATTTAAGTTTCTCTCCATTGAGTTTGATATTGGCTATAGGCTTGCTGTATATTGCCTTTACTATGTTTAGATATGTGCCTTGTATTCCTGATCTCTCCAAGACTTTAAACATGAATGGGTGTTGGACTTTGTCAAATGCTTTTTCAGCATCTAAGGAGATGATCATGTGGTTTTTCTCCTTCA
>NW_026587734.1:0-5046 GCF_907164565.1 Psammomys obesus
TGAGAGTATTGAAGTTTGTATTTATTTCTATATGTACAAAATCGTAGGTAACATTGGACTACTTCACATTTTTTTTGTGGCTGAGTTCCCATAGGTACCTTGATGAAAACTTAACTATTTTATTGGAATTCTGTTCTTGGCATTTTTTCTGCCTTTCTGTATTCTTTCACAAATAATTTTGCACAATATTCATTGCTGTGGCTGTACAGTAAATACAGAAGTCATTTTTTCTATGTGTGTAATATGCTTTCTCAATCATAATGAGAATTCTGAGTTGTTTTCACATGGTGATTTCATTTGACAGAATGCCATCATAAAATGGCTGGTTGCCACCAACCATAAAGCATGCATGGACTGGACCTTAGCACCTGACATATATCTTGCTATTGGGCAGCTTTGTCTTCATGCCATTCACCTAGCAGTTGAAGTAGGGGCGGCTGTCTGTGACATGAACAGAGTTGACTGCTTTTGGATCACTTTCCCCTAATTAGGCTGCCTTTTCTGGCCTGAGTGGAAGCAGATGCACTTAGTTTGTATGCAGCTTGATGGGCTGAGGAGAGTTAGTATGGAGAGGGTCCGCTTTTTTGAGAAGAATGTGACAAGGAATCGTAAGGACAAGGAGGGTAGGAGGATGATAGCAGAAGTAGAGGAGGTATGGAACTGCAAGCAGGATGTAAAGCAAAATAAATAAAACCAATGAGAAAAATGGCTGGTTTCTGTGTATGTGAGAGATTCTGTTGATTGATGGTTTCTGTGGAAGGCTCTTCCATTGATGATGACAATATTCCTAAGCAAGTGGCCCTGGGATGGATAAGAGAACTATCTGAGCATGAGACAATGCAGAAACAAGAGAACAGGGTATGAAACATTTGCCATGGTTTTTGCCTTAGTTTTTTTTTTATTAATTACACTTTATTCATTTTGTATCCCCCCATAAGCCCCTCCCTCCTCCCCTCCCGATCCCACCCTCCCTCCCCTTTCTGCATGCATGCCACTCCCCAAGTCCACTGATAGGGGAGGTTCTCCTCTTCTTTCTGATCTTAGTCTATCAGTTCTCATCAAAAGTGGCTGCATTGTCCTCTACTGTGGCCTGATAAGGCTGCTCCTCCCTCAGGGGGAAGTGATCAATGAGCAGGCCAATCAGATTATGTCAGAGGCAGTCCCTCTTCCCATTACTATGAAACCCACTTGGACATTGAACTGCCATGGGCTACACCTGTGCAGGGGTTCCAGATCATCTCCACGAATAGTCCTTGGTTGGAGTATGATTTTCTGGGAAGTTCCCTGTGTTCAAATTATCTTGTTCTGTTGCTCTGCTTGTGGAGTTCCCGTCTCCTCCAGCTCTTACTATTTCCCACTTCTTACATAAAATTCCATTCACTCTGCCCATCAGTTGGCCATCAGGCTCAGCATCTGCTTTGACAGTCTATACTGCAGAAGCTTTCAGAGGCCCTCTGTGGCAGGTTTCAAGGCTGTTTCCTGTTTTCTTCTGGCTTTCAGAGGCCCTCTGTAGCGGGTTCCGAGGTTGTTTCCTATTTTTGTTTTCTTCTGATGTCCATCCTCTTTGCCTTTCAGGATGGGGATTGAACATTTTAGTTAGGGTCCTCTCTTTTGCTTAGTTTGTTTAGATGTACAGATTTTAGTGGGTTTATTCTATATTGTATGTTTATATGAGTGAGTATATTGATGCCATATTCTGTAGGTCTCTGAATTTTTTGAAGACTGCCTATCTTTATGTAATCAATCTGTCTACAAAATTATATCTATCTGTGTAACCTAGGATATATACTCCTATGATAAATTATACTAGTGTCTTACACGACTATGAGTTGATTAACTAATAATTTAACAAGATTTCTTGTCGTTCTCATGGATTTCTTCTAGCTGACATTTTGAACATGCAGAAATCCTTTTAGGGGGCCCAAAGGAAATTGGGAAAATCGCTAATTAAGCAAGCATTATCATCCGTGGTCTAGTCTTTGAATGTTGAGAAATTTCAGGCTTAATAAAAGTCCTGTTTGGAACAGTCTAAAATGTTGGACCAAGTGAAATTAGTAGCTTTCTTCAACGCTCTCTTGGGAGCATGCTTTGATAAAAAATCACTATTGAAGCAGTTGAGGAAGGAACAAGCAGAATGCTGGAACTTGTAAGATACTGGAACAGATATGTCAATGTCTCAGCACGTTGGAAGGATGATTTCTGTCAGGTTTCATCTAATGTCTCTAGTGTCCAGTCCTTTTGTTCTGCAAACATACAACTTTCCACAAGCATTATGCAGTTATAAAATTATAAATGTATGAGATGTGCAGGATAAAACTAAAATGTAAGCCATTTTTATCTATGCCACTTGAAAGAATGGCATAATAAATTTTGAGAATATTATAGCCAAGGATTTCTTGGCCGTGTATTCTTGAAGTTCTTACTGAAGACATATTTTATGTGTCAGTCAGTTTCAGAGTTGTTCCCATGTAAAGGGATCAGCAAAATAAGTTACCATTTTTATTGAACATACAATCACTATCATGTTAAAATCAAAACAAGGTTGATTAGATCAAAATTTCATTTTTGGGTTCTTGAGTGCCTGTTTTATTAGGCCAAGCTGCTACCTATTTCCTGAGAGAAGGCCTTCCATTGCTGAGACAAATTGGTTGCCTTGAGCAATAAAAAAGGCATGCTTTAAGTAAACTTTATATAAACTCCTTTTTAATTTAGAGTTTAAGCATACCCTGGCCATCTTGTACCTATTTAGAAGTTTAGGCCTAGGTTTTTACATATGTTGTAGCTGTTTTTGTACTATCCTCTATAGAATGGGCAGTTATCCCTTCATAACCAAACTTAATAAAAACTCCCTTTTACCTTTAGTATTTAAGCAAACCCTAGGCATCTTGTACCTAGATTTTAACATTGACTGTGGCTATTCTTTGGCTTGCTGCTTTTTTATACAGAATGGGAAATTAAGTCTTTATAGCTAAACTTTATATAAACTCCCTTTTACCTTTAGCATTTAAACATATCCTAGGCATCTTGGACCTGGGTTTTGACATTTGTTTTGTCTATCTTTGACTTGCCTCCTCTTTGATATGGGATAGACAGTTCTGCCTTTTAAACATATGAATTATAATTTTTGAGCTTTTAGGACTTAATGAGGCTGGTGTGTACTTTGCCATCTGTAAGTCTCCTGTGTCTTATTTTGCATCATATTTGAAAGGATAAGCCTGCTTCCAGAGCAGTGTGACATCTTAATTTAGGCAGCATTTAGAAGTTCATTTTACATGGGAGTCATGTAGTTTGCAAGTTTGTCTCCCAGCCTAATTTTGAATTCTTACATTGAACAACAGAACATATTTCTTAAGCCAAAATATCCTTTTATACCAGTTCTATGGAAGTACCAGCTTTTGAGATTGGCTGGCATTTTTAGAGCAATGTGACATCATCTCTCTCTACATAAACCTAAAGATTGGTATATATCCAACAGTAAAGACATAGCATTTATTATTAAGAAAAAAGAACTTACATGGTAACCTTGAGAAAAATGTCATTTTGAATCTTAGACTATCTCTGTAAGTGGCTATATAGCAGGAGATGCCACCCTGGCTTTGATTATGTAAATTAGACTGATCAGGAACTCGGTGATCTGCCTGATTCTTTTTACTTTGTGTTGGAATTAAAGGCATGTGCCTTTACCAACTTGTTTAAATATTCTCAAATCCATGTCATTGTAAATCAAAGACTTTAAATGAAAATCAAGCAAAGAGACAAGAAAATTTTATGTTTTGGGTCAGTTGTGTGAATTAGACTGTAACAAGCAAAGCCCAGTTGGTTATTTTTTGGATTTAGTTGTTGTTATATTTAAATGGCGGACCTTTACCAGAAAGAGCTGACAAGTATCTTGCAGCCAGAGAGTTTTGGATTTTAGTTGTTATTAATCTAATTTTTATTAGGGGGAATGTCCTTTCTATTGTTTGTAACTTTGTATTCCAATATTTGGGTTTTCCCCCATTTTCTCCTTGAACTTTCTCTTAGAAGGCATGGAGAAGATCCATCAATAGTAAACATATCGCAACCAGATCCATGACTATGACAACCAAAACAAAGCCAAAAGGGATTAAAACCCCCTCAGCCATGGCATTTTTTTTGTTTTAGATGCACTTCTATGCCAAGCTCTATCTAGAGATCTGTCTTCCTCCAGTTCCTTTCCTTCCAGCCATGGCTGCTGCTGTTGCTCTGAGCCAGCCACAGTGTAAGGAAACCATGCTTGTGTCCCTCTCCTGTCAGACTGTAGCAGCCATCAGTTGTGTTATGTTCAATCTCAGATCTGCCCACAGTAGGCTGTCTTTTGCTCCTGGGCCTGTTTAAGAGTCTCTCTTAAGTGGACAGTAATTGGCCAGGGAAATTTTATGTTTTAAATTTGGGTTGTATGACTAGGAGCTTATTCCTCTCACCAAATTAAGTTGAAGTATGATCTAAAGTACTTAGATTAGTTGGCTGCCATTTTTTTTTGTGTTTCTTAATGATTACTGTTATTTATCTTTTAGTAATGCAGTGGCTTTTTACTGCCTGCAGCAACAGTTGAATACCGCCTGAGTGAGGGCTGGGGGGAAAGAGCAGGGTGACACAAGGAGGACACCAAGTCAAGACTCTGATCAAGGTGCCATTTATTGAGCCTTTAAAAAGTGCTTATAAATCAAAATGTCACAAGCAGTTATCTCATGGTAACAGTTTCACTTAGCAAAACAGCTGAGGATTTACTCAAGGTTACAAAAACTTTACTTATCTGGTTTCCATGGTTACAAGGAATTTATTATCTAGTTCTCAGGGACAGACCACCCAGCTGTAAGGAATGCCCAGGTCAGTCTGTGAGAACCTGAGCTTTAGATAATACCCATGTTTGCCAAAGCCAGGATGCGAAATTCCAATTTCCAGAAGCCACTGCTCAAACTCAGCCCCAAACAGCAATATGCACTCTTTTTGGCTGCCACAGTGGTTAATTCCAAACCAGCTATATACCCAAATTACCATACAGAGACTGGGATTTATTTAATTAAC
>NW_026587735.1:0-2189 GCF_907164565.1 Psammomys obesus
AGAAAAGATCATTCTGAGTGAAGTATCCCAGAAGGAGAAAGACAAACATGGTATATACTCGCTTATATAGACCTACAAGATATGATAAACATAATGAAATCTACACACCTAAAGAAGATAACCAAGAAAGTGGACACAGGCCAAGATGATCAATCCTCATTTAGAAAGACAAATGGGATGTGCATTGAACTTATGACAGGAGTCTAACACAAAAGGCATCGGAAAGACTCTACCTAGCAATGTTTCAAAGCAGACATTAAGACTCATAACCAAACCCTCGGCAGAGTGCAGGGAATCATATGAAAGAAGGGGAGTTAGTATGATATGGAAAGGATAGGAGCTCTACAAGGACCAAATATATCTGGGCACAGGGTCTTTTCTGAGACTGACACTCAACCAAGGACCATCTATGGATATAACCTAGAACTTCTGCTCGGATGTGGCCTGTGATAGCTCAGTAACCAAGTAGTTTTTCAAAGTAAGAGGAACAGGGACTATTTCTAACAGGATCTCAAGGTTAGGCTCTTAGACCCTCAAACCCAGGGGAGAAGCAGTCCTGTTAGGCCACAGAGAAGAACTTTGCAGCCGGCCATGAAGATACCTGATAAAACAGGGTCAAATGAGAGGGGAGGAGGTCCTCCCCTATCAGTGGACTTGGAAAGGGGCAGGGAGGAGACCAGGGAGGGAGTATGGGGTTGGGGAGGGAATGAGGGAGCCGGATACAGCTGGGACACAGAGTTAACAAAATGTAACTAAAAAGAAAAATAAAATTAAAAAAAAGAAAAAGAAATTAGATACAAACAAACCAAATAATCAAATTAAAATATGGGCTACAGAGCTAAACAGAGAATTCTCAACAGAGGAATCTCAAATGGCAGAGAAACACTTAAAAAAATGCTCATACAAATAAACCTGTTACAAACATGGTTGAGCATGAAGACACACATGGTATATACTCAGTCATATAAACATACAACATAGAATAAACCCACTAAAATCTATACATCTAAACAAACTAAGCAAAAGAGAGGACCCTTACTAAAATTTTCAATCCCCATCTTGAAAGGCAAAGAGGATGGACATCAGAAGAAAAAGAAAACAGGAAACAACCTGGGAACCTGATACAGAGGGCCTCTGAAAGTCAGAAGAAGAAAACAGGAAACAACCTCGGAACCTGCCACAGAGGGCCTCTGAAATCATCTGCAGTGCAGACTGTCAAAACAGATGCTGAGCCTGATGGCCAACTGTCGGGCAGAGTGAATGGAATTTTATGTAAGAAGTGGGAAATACTAAGAGCTGGAGAGGACAGGAACTCCACATTGAGAGCAACAGAACAATATAATTTGAACACAGGGACCTTCCCAGAGACTCATACTCCAACCAAGGACTATCCGTGGAGATAACCTAGAACCCTGACAATGCAGCCACTTCTGATGAGAACTGATAGACTAAGATCAGAAAGAAGGAGAGGAGGACATTCCCTATCAGTGGACTTGGGGAGGGGCATGCATGCAGAAAGGGGGAGGAGGGTGGGACCGGGAGGGGAGGAGGAAGGGGCTTATGGGGGGATACAAAATGAATAAAGTGTAATTAATAAAAAAATTGCTCATATCTTCTTCTAATTCCTTCTTCAGAGACTTGAAATTTTTTTTCATACAAGTCTTTTCATACAAGACTTGCTTGGTTAGGGTTACACCAAGGTACTTTTTGTCATTTGTGGTTATTGTGAAGGGTGTTGTTTCTCTAATTTCTTTCCTAGCCCTTTTGTCTTTTGTATACAGGAGTGCTACTGATTTTTTTTTTTTTGAGTTAATTTTGTATCCGGCCACTTTGCTGAAGGTGTTTATCAGCTGTAGGAGTTCCCTGGTAGAGTTTTTGGGGTCACTCTTGTATACTATCATATCATCTGCAAATAGTGATAATTTGACTTCTTCCTTTCCAATCTGTATCCCCTTGATCTCCTTCAACTGTCTTATTGCTCTAGCAAGGACTTCCAGCACTATGTTAAAGAAGATATGAGAAGATGGAAAGATCTTCCATGCTCATGGCTTGGCAGGATTAACAGAGTAAAAATGGCCATCTTACCAAAAGCAATCTACAGATTCAATGCAATTCCAATCAAATTACCAACACAATTCTTTACAGACCTGGAAAGAAAAATTCTCAACTTCATATGGAATAACAAGAAA
>NW_026587736.1:0-5794 GCF_907164565.1 Psammomys obesus
GGATAATAGAGGAAACAAATAAAATACATAAAGAATTAGAGGAAGATTAAAACCAAAGAGATCATGGCTATCCGTAAAGAAATGGAGGAAGTTAAACACAAGCAGATTAGGGCCATCCATGAAGAAATATGGGAAGTTGCAGCCAAACAGCTTGAGGCCTTCAGAGAAGAAATAATTAAATCACTGAAAGAAATAAAAGGAACAGAGTTGAAGGAACTAAAAGAAAAAGATGAAAATACATGCAGACAGGTGAAGGAAGTAAACAAAAACAACTCAAGACCTGAAGATAGAACTGGAAAAATTAAAGAAATCACAAATGGAGGAAATAATGGAGAGGAAGAATTTAGGGAAGAAAACAAGAACTACGGAGGTAAGCATAACCAAAAGACTACAAGAAATGGAAGAAAGAATATAGGTGTAGAAGATAAAATGGAAGAAATCGATGTATCTATCAAAGAAAATGTTAATTCCAAAATTTCCTGACATAGACCATCCAAGAAATCGAAGACAATATGAAAAGACAAAACCTAAGAATAGTAGGTAAAGAGGAAAAAGAAGACTCCCTTTTCCAGGGCCCAGAAAATATTTTCAACAAAATAATTGAATAAAATTTCCCCAAGTTAAAGGAGAAGCCAATAAGGATACATGAGGCCTACAGAACACCAACAAATTTGACCAGAAAAGAAAATCCTCCTGCCACATAATAATCAAAACAGTAAGTATACAGAACAAAGAAAAAATACTAAAAGCTACAAGGGAAAAAGGCCAGGTAACATAAAATGGCAAACCCATCAGAATCACACCTGACATTTCAATAGAAACTATGAAAGCCAGAAGGGCCTGGACAGATATCATGCAGAACCTAAGAGAACACAGATGTCAGCCCAGGCTACTATACCCAGCAAAACTCTCAGTCCTCATAGACGGAGAAAACAAGATATTCAATGACAAAAACAAATTTCAACAATACCTACACACAAATCCAGCATTACAGAAGACACTAGAAGGGAAAATACAACCCAAGAAAATTAGCTCCTGTCAATAAAAAACAGGAAATAATTAACCTTACTACAGTAAAACAAAAAGCAACCAAGCACACAACCTTATGAACACACCCAACATCAAAATCAAAGGATCTAACAGCCACTGGTCATTAATCTCTCTCAACATCAATGGAATCAACTCTCCAGTAAAAAGACACAGATTAACAGAATGGATACATAAACAAAACCCAGGAATCTGTTGCATACAAGAAACACACTTAAGGCACAAAGATAGACATTAAGTGAGGGTAAAAGGTTGGAAGACGACTTTCCAAACAAATGGACCCAAGAAACAAGCAAAAGTAGCCATTCTAATATCTGATAAAATAGACTTTCAACCAAAATTAATAAAAAGAGATGGGGAATGACACTTCATACTCATCAAGGAAAAATTCCACCAGGAAGACATCACAATCCTGAACATCTATGCCCCAAATACAAGAGCACCCACATTTGTTAAAGAAACATTGATAAAATTTAAACCACATATAGATCCCCACACATTAATAGTGGGAGACTTCAACACCCCACTCTCAACTATGGACAGGTCAAAAAAAAAAACAGAAATTAAACCATATTAAATTAATTAAACCAATTAAAGAAACAATATCTCTAACAGAGGTCATGAATCAAATGGACCTCACATACATTAACAGAACTTTACACCCGAACACAAAAGAGTTTACCTTCTTCTCAGCACCTCATGGAACCTTCTCCAAAATAGACCATATAGTTGGTCACAAAGCAAGCATCAACAGATACAAGAAGACTGAAATAATCCCTTGTATCTTGTCTGATCACCATGGAATAAAGCTGGACTTCAACAACACCAGAAATAGCAAAAAGCCTACACACACATGGAAACTGAACAACTTGTTACTAAATGACAGCTGGGTCAGGGAAGAAATAAAGAAAGAAATTAAAGTCTTCCTAGAACTCAATGAAAATGAAGACACAACATACCCTAACTTGTGGGACACAGTGAAAGCAGTGCTAAGAGGAAAGTTCATAGCACTAAGTGCCTTCAAGAAGAAATTTGAGACAGCTCATTCAAGCAACTAAATGGCCCACTTAAAAACCCTAGAAAAAGAAGAAGCAGACACCAAAAATGGGTAGAAAGCTGGAAATAATCAAACTCAGGGCTGAAATCAATCAATTAGTAACAAATAAAACAATTAATAGAATCAATGAAACCAAGAGCTGGTTCTTTGAGAAAATCAACAAGAACGACAAACCCTTAGCCAAGCTAACTAAAAAGCAGAGAGACACCACCCAATTCAACAAAATCAGGGGGACATAACTACAGACACTGAGGAAATCCAAAAAATCATTAGGACTTATTTCAAAAGTCTATACTCAACAAAATTTGAAATCTAAACGAAATGGACAATTTTCTTGAATGATTTGACTTACCAAAGCTGAATCAGGACCAGGTAAATCAATTAAATAGTCCTATATCCCCCAAAGAAATAGAAGCAGTCATCAAAAGTCTCCAATCCCAAAAAGCCCAGGACCAGATGGCTTAAGGGCAGAATTCTACCAGACCTTCAAAGAAGAGCTAACTCCAATTCTCTTCAAACTATTCCACAAAATAGAAACAGAAGGAATATTACCAAACTCATTCTATGAAGCCAGAGTCATCTTGGTACCTAAACCTAACAAAGACTCAAAGAAGAAAGAGAATTTCAGGCCAATTTCCCTTATGAACATTGACGCAAAAATACTTAACAAAATACATGCAAACCGAATCCAAGAACACATCAAAGATATTAACCACTATGACCAAGTAGGCTTCATCCCAGGTATGCAGGGGTGGTTCAATACACGGAAAACCATCAATGTGATCCACCATATTAACAAACTGAAAGAAAAAAAAAAACACACATGATAATCTCCCTTGATGCTGAAAAAACAATTGACAAAATCCAACATCCATTCATGTTTAAAGTACTGGAGAGATCAGGGATACAAGGCACATATCTAAACATAGTAAAGGCGATATACAGCAAACCTATAGCCAACATCAAACTGAATAGAGAGAAACATAAAGCAATCCCACTGAAATCAGGGACAAGACAAGGCTGCCCACTCTCTCCATATCTCTTCAACATAGTTCTGGAAGTTCTTCCTAGAGCAAAAAGACAGTTGAAGAAAATCAAGGGGATACAAATTGGAAAGGAAGAAGTCAAACTATCACTATTTGAAGATGATATGATAGTATACATGAGTGACCCCAAAAACTCTACCAGGGAACTCCTACAGCTGATAAACACCTTCAGAAAAGTGGCCTGTTAAAAAATTAACTCAAAAAAATCAGTAGCCCTCTTGTATACAAAAGACAAAAGGGCTGAGAAAAAAATTTTCTCTGAAGAAAGAATTAGAAGAAGATATGAGAAGATGGAAAGATCTCCCATGCTCATGGCTTGGCAGGATTAACATAGTAAAACTGGCCATCTTACCATACGCAATCTACAGATTTAATGCAATTCCCAACAAATTGCCAACACAATTCTTTACAGACCTGGATAGAAAAATTCTCAACTTCGTATGGAATAAAAAGATACCGAGAATTGCTTAAATAATCCTCTACAATAAAAGATCTTCTGGAGGTAGCTCCATCCCTGATCTCATGTTGTACTATGGAGCAACAGTTGTAAAAACTGCATGGTACTGGCATAGAAACAGAATGGTGGATCAATGGAATCAAACAGAAGACCCAGAAATAAACCCACACAGTTACAGACACCTGATTTTTGACAAAGATGCAAAAACCATACAATGGAAAAAAATAGCATCTTCAACAAATGGTGCTGGTACAACTGGATGTCTACATGTAGAAAAATGAAAATAGATCCATACTTATCACCCTGCACAAAACTGAAGTCCAAGTTGATCAAAGACCTCAACATAAACCCTGACACATTAAATCGGCTAGAAAAAAAAAGTGGGGAATACCCTAGAACTCATTGGTACAGGAGAAAACTTCCTGAACAGAATACCAACAGCACAGGCTCTAAGAGCAACAATCAATAAATGGGACCTCATGAAATTAAAAAGCTTCTGTAAAGCAAAAGACACCTTCATCAAAAAAAGCAACTGCCTACAGATTGGGAAAGAATCATCACCAACCCTTTATCTGACAGAGGACTCATATCCAATATATATAAAGAACTAAACAAGCTGAAAAGCAGCAAACCAAGTTATCCACTTAAAATATGTGGAACAGAGCTAAAGAGAGAATTCTCTGTAGAGGAATATCATAATGACAGAGAAGCACTTAAAGAAATGCTCAACCTCATTAGCCATTATGGAAATGCAAAACAAAAGAACTCTGAGATTTCACCTTACACCCATCAGAATGGACAAGATGAAAAACGCAAGGGACAACACATGCTGGAGAGGTTGTGGAGAAAGGGGAACCCTTCTCCACTGCTGGTGGGAATGTAAACTTGCACAACCACTCTAGAAATCAATCTGGCGCTTTCTCAGACAACTAGGAATAGCACTTCCTCAAGATCCAGCCATACCACTCCTAGGCATATATCCAAAAGAGGCTCAAGTACACAAAAAAGACATTTGCTTAAACATGTTTGTAGCAGCTTTATTTGTAATAGCTAGAAGCTGGAAAAAGCCCAGATGCCCCTCAACTGAAGAATGGATGCAGAAACTGTGGTACACCAATACCATGGAGTATTACTCAGCAATGAAAAATAAGGAAACCGTGAAATTTGCAGGTAAATGGTGGGACCTGTAAAGGATCATCCTCAGTGAGTTTTCCCAAAAGCAAAAAGACACACATGGTATATACTCACTCATATAAACATACAACATAGAATAAACCCACTAAAATCTGAACATCTACACAAACTAAGCAAAAGAGAGGACCCTAACTAAAGTGTTCAATCCCCATCCTGAAAGGCAAAGAGGATGGACATCAGAAGAAAAAGAAAATAGGAAACAACCTCGGAACCTGCTACAGAGGGCCTCTGAAAGCCAGAAGAAAACAGAAAACAACCTTGGAACCTGCCACAGAGGGCCTCTGAAAGCCTCTGTAGTATAGACTGTCAAAGCAGATGCTGAGCCTGATGGACAACTGATGGGCAGAGTGAATGGAATTTTATGTAAGAAGTGGGAAATAGTAAGAGTTGGAGGGGACGGAAACTCCACAAGGAGAGCAACAGAACAAGATGATTTGAACACAGGGAACTTCCCAGAGACTCATACTACAACCCAGGACTATTCATGGAGATAAACTAAAACCCCTGCACAGATGTAGCCCATGGCAGTTCAGTGTCCAAGTGGGTTACATAGTAATGGGAAGAAGGACTGTCTCTGACATAATCTGATTGGCCTGCTCTTTGATCACCTCCCCCTGAGGGGGGGGGCAGCCTTACCAGGCCACAGAAGAGGACAATGCAGCCAATTTTGATGAGAACTGATAGACTAAGACCAGAAAGGAGAGGAGAACCTCCCCTATCAGTGGCCTTGGGGAGTGGCATGCATGCAGAATGGGGAGGGAGGGTGGGATCGGGAGGGGAGGAAGGAGGGACTTATAGGGGGATACAAAATGAATGAAGTGTAATTAATAAAAAAAATTTTAAAAAAAAGGAGAAAGATTTTAACATCGGGAATCACAAAGGAAGCACTAGAACAGCTGAGAAGAACTGAGACACAGGACTAGCAAGCTGTCAAAAGCTCCAGCACAAGTTCCATGAGAAAGGGGAGGGGTAGAAATGAGAAAAAGCCTCTCC
>NW_026587737.1:0-1065 GCF_907164565.1 Psammomys obesus
GTTTGTATTTATTTTTATATGTATAAAATCATAGGTAACATTGGACTACTTAACATTTTTTGTGGCTGAGTTCCCATAGGTACCTTGATGAAAACTTCACTATTTTATTGGACTTTTGTTCTTGGCATTTTTCTGCCTTGCTTTATTGTTTCACAAATAATTTTGCACAATCTTCATTGCTGTGGCTGTACAGTAAATACGAAGTCATTTTTTTTTCTATGTGTGTAATATGCTTTTTCAATCAATGAAAATTCTGAGTTGTTTTCACATGGTGATTTCATTTGACAGAATGCCATCATAAAATGGCTGGTTGCCACCAACCATAAAGCATGCATGGACTGGACCTTAGTACCTGACATATATCTTGCTATGGGGCAACTTTGTCTTCATGCCATTCGCCTAGCAGTTGAAGTTTGGGCTGTCTGTGACATGGACAGAGTTGACTGCTTTTGGATCACTTTCCCCTAACTAGGCTGCCTTTTCTGGCCTGAGTGGAAGCAGATGCACTTAGTTTGTATGCAGCTTGATGGGCTGAGGAGACTTAGTATGGAGAGGGTCGCCTTTTTTTGAGAAGAATGGGACAAGGAATCGTAGGGACAAGGAGGGAAGGAGGATGATATCAGGAGTAGAGGAGGTATGGAACTGCAAGCAGGATGTAAAGCAAAATAAATAAATAAACCAATGAGAAAAATGGTTGGTTTCTGTGTATGTGAAAGATTCTGTTGATTGATGGTTTCTGTGGAAGGCTCTTCCATTGATGATGACAATATTTCTAAGCAAATGGCCCTGGGATGAATAAGAGAACTAGCTGAGCATGAGACAATGTAGAAACAAGAGAACAGGCCATGAAACAACATTTGCATGTTTTTTGCCTTAGGTTTTTTGAAGCCATATTCTGTAGGTCTCTGAAGTTTTTGAAGACTACCTATCTTTATGTAATTGATCTGTCTCAAATTTATATCTATCTGTGTAACCTAGGATGTATACTCCTATGATAAATTATACTAGTGTCTTACATGACTATGAGTTGATTAACTAATAATTTAACAAGCATCCCTTGTTGTT
>NW_026587738.1:0-1099 GCF_907164565.1 Psammomys obesus
GTTATCTCTATTCATGGTCCTTAGATGGAATATCAGTCTCAGAAAACCTCTTGGCCTAGGTATTTTGGCTCTGTTGGTCCCTTTGTGGAGATACTGTCCTCTTTCCTTTAGTAAGTGAGGGCTTTGCAGTTGATTTTTTTTTTTTTTTTTTTTACAATTTAGGCACCTTCTTAAGATAACAGCAAGTTTATCCAGTTAATAGTATAATGTTTCAAGGGGTTGGGTGAGAGATGGCTATGCAAGCTTGGGAATATGAAGTTAATTTAAACTTGCTAGCAAAATGGGGAAGAAAAAGTTGCTTGGAGAAGGCTGGGTTCTGGAGGCTGCCGCCTTACACACTATGAGTCTGCATGTTCATAAAGCAATTGTAGTGAAGAAACTAAGGATGACAGGAGTGGCTCCGTTTTGTTTCTCAGACTATATCTTAAGTTGACTGACCTTGGAGGGGCTTGACTTCACCTTTGGGTTCAGAGAATGGCTACATGGCTCTCCACCCTACAGGTTGTCATGGATAACATAGAATATTTAAATAGATAACTATAATCAGGCCTCCAACCAACAAGTTGTCATAAATGCCACAAAATGTGTTAGTGGGTCCTCCGCTCCACCCAGCAGGCTATCGTACAGATATCTTAGCTATCTGTCGGTTTGGCCAGGTGGCTTGGAACAATTAGTCAAAAGGTCATTTAGATTGCTGAACCCCCTACTCTAAGGCTTGGAATCCCCCACTTGCCGTTTTTCCCTTTAAAAACTTTGCCTCCCTGAGATTCAGAGCCTCACTTTCTAACATGCTATATCAGGGAATATTGGCGGTCTGAACTTAAGCTTGAATAAAGATCTTCATGTGATTTTCAATGGAATTGGCTTCTAGTGGTCTTTTGAAGTCTCTCAAATGGCTCACAACATGCTCACCTTGTCCTCATAGAAAACTGGGTGCTCTACCACCCTTTACAGTTAGGGGCACATCTGTCCATTCTGAGTTCCAGAGATCACAAGAAACTGAATATTCTGTCACCCTTTACATATAGAGGTGCATCTTTGTTCACTCTGATGGGTAACAGTCTAGAATAAAAAGGGTCTGAGATAATCATTCTGGAAA
>NW_026587739.1:0-1821 GCF_907164565.1 Psammomys obesus
CTAGGTTCTCTAAAAGTAGCTTTGGGTTAAATCCAAGACATTTTTTTTAAGCAGTTGATTTTTGCAGAAACCTTTAGAAAGTTATCTCATATTGATAGTCCAAGGGAAGTGATGTGTTCAAGAAATCACAACAACAACAAAAGAAACAGTATAGGAAAACATGCAAAAAAAGAAAGTAAGGGCAGAGGTGAGAAAAGAGGAAATGCAAAAAAAAGAGGAAACTGGGGCTAAATTTGTTCATTGTCTGCCATCTGCAACACCACTCATACTGAGGACAATGAACAGTTGGTCAGACATGTGGGCTTCTGTTTCCAGGCTACACATGCGGCAAAGATCAAAAGAGAAGCCAAGTTGTACCTTACTTTCATTGAATTTTAGGAAGTCTCTAATTTTTATTTTTTTACCTGTAAAGGAAGACATTAGGGTAGATGCTCAATTCTCATTCAGAAGGACAAATGCTATAGAAAATGGAAACAGAAAAAGACACGGAACAAGATTGGGGCCTACCACAGAGGGCCTCTGAAAGACTGTACTGATTGAGGTATTGTTATGCCAGGTTCACAGGACCCTCAGAGACCACCAAGAGACGACTGGATGCAATTGCAAGAGAGCTTTATTACGAGAGCGATCGAACTCAGGACCCAAGTCTCACTGGCGCAGCAGTAGAGAAGTGGGACCCTGAGCTCTGAGTGAACAGGATTTTTAAAGGGAAAGTCTGTGAGCTGGGGGTTTCCATGGCAGCAAGCAGGGGGGCACAAGCCTTGGCGTTACAGAATTGGGTGAAGTTTAGCAGGGCGGAGTGACCTTTTCTGAGGCACATAATCACAATGGCTAAGGCATATAATCACAATGGCTATTTTTCTAAACCATATCTGAAACATTGGGGAGAATTTTCCCAGCCGATTCTCAACCGATTCCCATTGATTATTGCCAGGGAGTTTGTCTCTATTTTCTATGAAGCATTTATTCTGTTATATTTCCTGGAGGCTGTTGCTAGGAGAGTTAACTTTGTTTTCTGCCAGGTGTACATTCTGTGATATTTCCTGGTACCTTAATTCAGTTCCCAGTCAAGATCTTTATTTCAAAATGGAGTTATATTCAGGCTATCTTAAGCTCTTCAGTATCACATCAGAGGCTGAGACCCATAGCCAAAATTTGAGCAGAGTATAGGGAATCTTATGAAAGAAGAGGGAGACAAAAAGACCTGGAGAAAACAGGAGCTCCACAAGCAGACTAACAGAGCCATAAAAACTGAGCCCTGCAGGGCCCTAAGGAGAAAGATACCTTAACCAACTACAATGCATGCAGGGGACTAAAACCCTGGCTCAGATGTAGCTCAGAGACTCAGTCTCCAAATGGAGTCCATAGTAAAGGGAGTAGGGACTTTCTCTGGCATGAAATCAGTAGCAGGATGTCTGATTACTTCCCCCTTGGGGGTGCAGCCTTGTCAGTCCACAGAGGAAGACACTACAACTAGTCCTTATGAGACCTGATAAGCTAGGGTCAGAGAGAAGTGGAGCAGGACCTCTCCTATCAGTGGATTAGGGGAGGGGCATAGGGGGAGAAGAGGGATGCAGGGTAAGATTGGGAATAGATGAGGGAGGGGGCCACAAATTGAATAAATTGTAATAAATGATAAAATTTCAAAAGTAAAAAAAAAAAAGAGCCTAGATTTTTTTTCTGTGGAAATTCTAAGAGACATTAATTTAATTCTATGACTAGAGACGCTTTAATCTCACAGCAAAGGTAAATGCAGCAGAAACAAGTGTTTCCCCACAACTTTGTGGAATTGAAAGAGAGCTCTAAATTGAGAGAATGGAA
>NW_026587740.1:0-1263 GCF_907164565.1 Psammomys obesus
TCCACACTATACATGCTCCTTAGTTGATGGCTCATTTTCTGTAAGACCCCCTGGGTCTGGGTTACTTGTCTCTGTTGGTCTTCTTGTGGCTTTCAATCCCCTTCAGGTTCTTCAATCTTTCCCCTAGTACTTCCACAAGACCGCCAGAGATCCACCACATGCTTAGTTGCAAGTTGCAGCATCTGTCTCCATTGGCTGCTGGGTGGAGCCTCTGAGATAGCAGGCATGTTTAGGCTTTTCTACAAGCTCAGAAAAGCAGCATTTACAGTTTCATTGGCTGGCTCTCTAGTGTAAAGTGGGGTCTCAGTTTGGCCCAATTATTGGTTGGACTTTCCCTCAATCTTTGTTCCCTTATTCTCCCTAAACTCCTTGTAAGAAGGGTTATTTTTGGATTGCGGGATTTGTGGTCCAGTTGTTGTTTCCTCTCTCCATTAGTCCTTACTGGCTAGGAGGTGGTCACTTCATTTGCTATGTCTCTTTTCCCCGCCCCTCCATTAGAAGTCTCAGCTAGAATCACACCCAGTCACACACAGGTCCTCACAGGAACATTCCCTATCAAATGACTCCAAGGAGACCCCTCAGTCTCCTTTCCTGTTCTCAGTGCTCTCACCTCCTACTACAATTCTCCCCACATCTGATAGCCACATTTGTTTCCCTTCCCATTCCAACTTCTGCCCAGTTCCCTCTTTTCATCCACTTCTGCTCTCTGTGCTGTTTTTTTTTTTTTTGTTTTTTTTTATTCTGAGTGACATTCTGCCAACCTCCCATGAACCCTTCTTAGCTTCTTTGGGTGTGTGGATTGTAGTATGCTTATCCTGTACTACAGGTCTAATATCTGCTTATAAGCAATCTGTGTCTGGATAACCTCTCTCCAGATGATCTTTTCTAGTTCAATCCATTTGCCTGCAATTTCCATGATTTCTTATTTTTAATAACTGAGGAGTATTCCATTGTATAAATGTATTAGTAGTTCTTTATCCATTCTTCACTTTCTGGCTATTATGAATAAAACAACTATGAACATAGTAGAACAAATGTCCTTGTTCTATAATGGAACATCTTTTGGATGTATTCTCTGGAGTGGTATAGATGGGTATTGAGGTAGAACTATGCCCAATTTTCTGAGAATGCAGTTTGATTACCAGAGAAGTTGTACAAGTTTGCACTCCTATCAGCCCTAGAGGAAAGTTCCCTTTTCTCCACATCCTCACCAGAATGTGTTGTCACTTGAGTTTTTTATCTTAGCAATTTGAGTGGTGTAAA
>NW_026587741.1:0-1524 GCF_907164565.1 Psammomys obesus
GACCCCAAGAACTCTACCAGGGACCCCAAGAACTCTACCAGGGACCCCAAGGACTCTACCAGGGACCCCAAGGACTCTACCAGGGACCCCGAGAACTCTACCAGGGACCCCGAGAACTCTGCCAGGGACCCCGAGAACTCTACCAGTGACCCCGAGAACTCTACCAGGGACCCCGAGAACTTTACCAGGGACCCCGAGAACTCTACCAGGGACCCCGAGAACTCTACCAGGGACCCCGAGAACTCTACCAGGGACCGCGAGAACTCTACCAGGGACCCCGAAAACTCTACCGGGGACCCCGAAAACTCTACCAGGGACCCCAAGAACTCTACCAGGGACCCCACGCCGTCCAGGTTGATGGTGGCTATAGGCTTGCTGTCTATCGCCTTCACTATGCTTAGATATGTGCCTCGTGTCGCTGATCTCTCCAGGACTTTAAACGCGAATGGACGTTGGATTCTGTCAAATGCTTTTTCGGCCTCTAGGGAGATGATCATGTGGTTTCTTTCCTCTTTCAGTGTGTTAATATGGTGGATCACATGGATGGATTTCCGTATACTGAACCACCCCTGCATACCTGGGGTGAGGCCTACTTGGTCACGGTGGATGATGTCTTTGATGTGTCCTTGATCCGCAGCCCCCTTCCCTCCTTCCCTCCCAAGCCCACCCTTCCCCCTCCCTCCCTCACCTCCTCCCCTGCCCCTCCCCAAGTCCGATGATGGGGGAGGGCCTCCCCCCCGTCCCTCTGACCCCAGCCCGTCAGGCCTCATCAGGACGGGCCGCCTTGTCCTCCCCTGCGGCCTGGTCAGGCGGCTTCTCTCTGCTCAGGGGGAGGTGATCAAAGAGCCGGCCGCTGAGTTCACGTCAGAGATCGTCTTTGTTCCTCTTACTAGGGGACCAACTGGAGACTGAGCTGTCATGGGCGACGTCTGCCCAGGGGTTCCAGGTTATCATCTCCGCTCATGGTCCACTGTTGGAGTATCGGTCTCAGGAAAGATCCCTTCGCCCAGATTTTTTTTTTTTTTGGTTCCGTTGCTCTCCCCGTGGAGCTCCCGTCCCCTCCAGGTCTTTCTATCTCCCCGTGCTTTCGTAAGGTTCCCCGCACTCTGCCCGAAGTTTGGCTGCGAGTCTGAGCGTCTGCTCTGACACCCTGCTGGGTGGAGCCCTTCAGAGGCCCTCTGCGGCAGGCTCCTGTCCCGTTCCCCGTGTCCGCCCTCTTCCGACGTCCGCCTGTTTGCCTTCTGAGTGAGGAATGTTCGTCTGGCCCGGGGTCCTCCCTCTTGCTCAGCTTCTTTAGGGGCACAGATTCCAGTATGTTTAGCCCATGTTATACATCTAATCTCTTGGTGACTCTATTGTAATCGCCTTAGCGACCCTCCACGCTTGGAACTTGCGATGGAACGGCAACCGCTAAGAAGGAGGAGGAGAAGGAGGAGGAGGAGGATGGAGGAGAAGGAGGAGGAGGAGGAGGAGGAGAAGGAGGAGGAGAAGGAGGAGGAGGAGGAGAAGGAGGAGAAGGAGTAG
>NW_026587742.1:0-4674 GCF_907164565.1 Psammomys obesus
TACACACCTAAAGAAGATAATCAAGAAAGTGGACACAGGCGAAGGTGATCAATCCTCATTTAGAAAGACAAATGGGATGTGCATTGAACTTATGACAGGAGTCTACCACAAAAGGCATCTGAAAGACTCTACCTAGCAGTGTTTCAAAGCAGACACTAAGACTCATAACCAAACCCTCGGCAGAGTGCAGAGAACTTTGTTTATCTCCTCTTTGTTTGCCTCAATTTTTGTGGTCATTTCTCTGAGAGTTTTATTTATTTCCTCTTTGTCTCGATTTCTGTGGCTATTTCTTTGGGGGCTTTGCTCATTTTGTCTTATGGGACTCTAATATCTGGAAAACCATAGTTTTAAAGTCGTTTTCTTGTTTATCCAGTGAATTGAAGTGTCCATTGATTTGTGGGGTTGCTGGTGGAGCCATAATGTCCTGATTTTTTTTGGGTGTGTTCTTACACCTTCCTCTGGCCATCTGGTTATCTATAACCCTCACTGTTTGCTTCTGGAGATTGTAGTTCAGGCTAAGATTGTCTCTTTCTGTTTTCTGGACAGTTTATTCAGGAAGATGAGAGAGGTTCACTGGTTTGGGAGTGTACATTGTGGTTTTGGTTTTACCTAAGTAAGGAATGTGATGCTGGCGCTATTCGCATGTACTTTTAGCAGGTGTAGTGTGCATGTGTGGATTCCCTGACTATTACAGTGACCTGTAGGCCACTATTATGCAGTTTCGTCTGAGATCCAGGGATTGTTTGCCTGGATTTCACTGGTTGTCCCACAAACCAGAGGTTTCTGCGTTGGGGTCGCGATCCCAGGAATCCCTATGTTGCCCTCACTAGGGGTGTGGGTGGCAGGAATCTCTTGTCTGTTTGCTTGCCTAGAGAGGCCCTGAGTCTGGGGCAAACACTCCCTAGATGGCACACTCACTCCCTTGCATGACCAGTTGGATTGCACAGGTGTTCCCCTTGCTCTCTACTCTCCGATCTGATCCTTCTTGGGCAAATAAGGGTGTAGACTAACAGTCAGCCCTGTGGCACTGTAGCAAAAGGACTCGGAGTCCACCTGCCCTGTGTGCCTCCTCTCTGACCTTCCCCTCTGCCAGGGAAGGCTTATGGTGGCTGGTCCCAGGGTAGCATGGGAAAAATTTGGGTTGAGTGTCCTCAATCCCAGATCCTGGGCCCAGATCTCTCTGCAAGAAGCTGCCTGGTGCTAGCACATATGTCGGCAAGAGTACCAGGTAGGATTGAGTGTCCTCTGATTCAGAACTCAGGTTTCTCTACCTTGGGCTGCTGGGTGCGCTGGAGAGGGGGTGCTATGGCCTGTGGCAGGCTGACCTTCCCCTTCGCTAGGGCAAGCTTATGGCGGCACTCTCAGGGAAGTGCCAGGAGGGGATGGGAATGATCAGTCCCAGATCCTGAGCCTGGGGTTTTTCTCCTAGGGGTCGGGGTGATGCCAGTGCTAGGATTTGGTTCTAGACCTTATTGTACTGGACCGGGGAGAGTATCAGGATGGGTTGAATGACCACAGTCCCAGATACCGAGCTGAAGTTTGTTTGCTAGGAGCAGCCTGCACACTGGGGTCCAGGCACTGTGACTTCATTGTGCTCCTCCACCAGGGCAGGTTTATGGTGGCATTCTCTGGGGAGTGCCTAAAGGGGAAGGGATTAGTTTTTCTAGGCCCCAGATCTCAGTTGTTGTTTTTGTTTGTTTGTTTGTTTGTTTTTTGGTAGAAGGTGCAGCTCTCTCTGGGGCTGTGGTACAAACAGTGTGGTCTGTGGCAGATTCTGCTGGACACAGCTAGCCTCCTCCAAAGAGGGAGTAGGGAGTTGGATACAGGGAAGTGTCTAGTGATCACGTCCCGGAGTGTCTCCTCCTGGAGGAGTCTGCTGTCACCCTATTCTAGACGGATTCAGTTCACAGTTAGTCTCTTTCTTCCTGGAAGTCTAGATAAGTCTGTTCAGGGTTGAACAGCCCCTTCACTCACCAATTTCGGTGTTGCAGGTCCTTTGCCCTTCAGCTAAGGTGCACACTAGCCACTGCCATCTTCTTCCACCCCCAAGTACCACTATTCAGTTCTTATAAGGTTGTATTTAATTGATCCAGCTGGAAGACATTTAGGATGACTTTAAATTCCATCTTTGTTCCTCATGCACTTATGAACACAACACACAATGATAAAGATAATTTCATGGCAACCAAGGACCATGTATGAATGTAACCTAGAACCTCTGCTCAGATGTAGCCTGTGGTAGCTCAATAACCAATTGGTTTCCCATAGTGAGGGGAACAAGGACTATTTCTAACAGGAACTCAATGACTGTTGAGTTTGGCCTCCCCACCCCCCAAGGGAGGAGCAGTCCTGTTAGGCCAGAGAGGAGAGCTTTGCAGCCAGTCCTGAAGATACCTGATAAAACAGGATCAGATGAATGGGGAGGAGGTCCCCCCTATCAGTGGACTTGGCAAGGGGCATGGTGGAGTTGAGGGAGGGAGGGAGGGACTGGGAGGGAATGAGGGATCGGGACACGGCTGGGATACAGAGTTAATAAAATGTAACTGATAAGAAAAAAATAAAATTCAAAAAAAAGAAAAAAATAAACAAACACACACACACACACAAATACACTAAATGATACTTAGCATTCCAAATGGAAAACTATTATATCAAATTATGAAATCTTTAAGCTGCTTCCTCGGAAAAGAATGTATTTTAAGAGTGAGAGTCATAAGATATCCAACTAGTTTTCAGTTATTTTGCATCAAAAACAAACTTGTCTGTCTGCCTTTCTTTAAAATTACTTACTAAATCAAGTCTATGTTAGATAGCATTTTAAAAATCAAGAAGAATGTCGTAAAAATAGACTTTATAGGAAATTACATTCAAATTAGACTAGATATAAAACAATTGACATAATATAAGAAGTAGAAAAATAGTAGCATAAACCTTGTAATAAAATTATATCAACTGGGAACCCAGGAGCAATCTTGGAAATTTACATTCTTGGTGATACTTTTTATTATAAGTTGCTCTTAATGTATCAGTTTTATCTAAAAATAATCCTCAAAGTATTAACTCAAAAAACTTTATCTTAAAAGTCTAGAAGCTAATTTAGGGTACTCAATATTCTAATCAATCATTTTACTATTTGCTCAAAAATGTCTAGGTTTTCACAACAAAGGAATGTCTGAGAAGCACTTAAAGAAATGTTCAGAGAAATACAAATCAAAAGTACTCAAAGATTCCATCTTAGACAGTCAGAATGGCTAAGATCAAAAACTTAAGTGACAACACATGCTGGCAAAGATGTGAAGAAAGGGGAACTCTCCTCAATTGCTGGTGGGAGTATAAACTTGTACAACAACTCTGTAAATAAATCCAGTGCTTTCTCAGACAATGGGAAAAGTTTTACCGCAAGATCCAGCTATCCCACTCCTGGGTATACCCAAAAGATGTTCCACCATACAAAAGGACACTTGCTCAACTATGTTCTTAGTGGCTTTACTCATAATAGCCAGAATCTGGAAACAACTGAGATGTCCCTCAACTGAAGAGCGGATACAGAAAATGTGGTACACTTACACAATGGAATATTACTCAGCTATTAAAAACAAAGAAATTATGAAATTTGCAGGCAAATGGATGAAACTAGAAAAGACCATTCTGAGTACCTCAATGTCTGTACCCATTCTTCCATTGTCAGACATCTCCGTTGTTTCTGGCTTTTCCAAATAAAGCCATACAGAAGAAATAGGTCTGAAGAAGAAGCAGAGAGAAATGAGGGTCAGTATCAGAACTAAGGAGAGCAGAAGGAGGACAGAGGACTTCCAGAGAGAAGAAAAACTGTGGGTGTGGGCATCTCTTTGACAAGCTGGAGAGCTACAACAAGGTAGGCTTTGAGGAGTGAATCTAGCCAAGTCCCCAAATAGCAGAGATCATGGAGACTAAAGAGTCTACTAAACTATAACAAGACAGGGCTCCTACTGGAGGAAGGGAAACAAAACCCACCCACAAAAACTTCGACACAAAATTTATCCTGCCTGCAAGGTGTGCAGAGATAAAGATAAAGCAGAGATTGAGGGGATGTCCAACCAATGCCTGGACCAACCTGAGACTTGACCCATAAAAGAGAGCCAGACATAGGAGAAAACTTCCTGAACAGAACACCAACAGCACAGGCTCTAAGAGCAACAATCAATAAATGGGACCTCATGAAACTGAAAAGCTTCTGTAAAGCAAAAGACACTGTCATCAAAACAAATAGACAGCCTACAGATTGGGAAAGAATCTTCACTAACCCTTTATCTGACAGAGGGCTAATATCCAGTATATATAAAGAACTAAAGAAGCAGAAAAGCTACAAACCAAGTAATCCACTTAAAAAATGGGGAACAGAGCTAAACAGAGAATTCTCGAAAGAGGAACATCGAATGGCAGAGAAACACTTAAAGAAATGCTCAACCTCATTAGCCATTAGGGAAATGCAAATCAAAACGACCCTGAGATTTCACCTTACACCCATCAGAATGGCCAAGATGAAAAACTCAAGTGATAGCACATGCTGGAGAGGTTGTGGAGAAAAGGGAACCCTCCTCCATTGCTGGTGGGAATGTAAACTGGTTCAACCACTCTGGAAGTCAATCTGGCGCTTTCTCAGACAACTAGGAGTAGTGCTACCTCAAGACCCAG
>NW_026587743.1:0-3095 GCF_907164565.1 Psammomys obesus
TATCACCCTGCACAAAACTGAAGTCCAAGTGGATCAAAGACCTCAACCTAAAACCAGACACATTAAATTGTCTAGAAAAAAAAGTGGGTAATTGATGATCTTAAGGACATTTGCTCAACTATGTTCATAACAGCTTTGTTTGTAATAGCCAGAATCTGTAAACAACCCAGAAACAGAAAGACAGGCATGATAGACACTCACTTATAAGCGGATGTTAGTCCTATAATACAGGATAACCATCTTCAGACCTGAAGAAGCTAGGGAGGATGGAGGATGCTTAAATGTCATTCAGAATAGCAAACAGGATAGACACCAGAAGTGGTGGAAGAAAAGAAACAGGATGGGAGCCTAGTAGGGAGGGTCCTCTGAAAGGCTCTACCCAACAGGGGATAGAAGCAGATGCAGAGACTCACAGCCAAACTTTGGGCAGAGTGCAGGTAGTATTATGGAAGAATAGGGTGGTTGGAATAGAGGGCCATGGAGGGGACTGGAGCCCCACAATGAGACCAACAAAACTAAACAATTGGAGCCCTGCATGGGGTCCTGCAGAGACTGATGCACCAAGGGAGGACCATGCATGGAGAGGACTTAGACCCCCGGATCAAATGTGGTCGATTGGCAGCTCAGTCTCCATGTGGATCTCTGAGTGAGGGGAGCAGGGCCTGCTGCTCTATCTGAAACTCAGTTGACTGCTCTTTGATCACTCTCTCCTAATGATATGATGAGGAAGAAGATACAGGCAGTCATGATGAGACCATTTATCCTCCTTTCAGTAACCATCTTAGAATTTCTGTCTTGTAAGCTATGAGAAATAAATGCTTATTGCATACAGTCTCTACAGTTTATGTAAAGTTATTTTAGCAGCAGAAATGGAAAAAGAGAGAAATAAAGCAGTTTCAAAAACTTCAGCTTTAAATCTCAATTTAAGAAATCAATAGAAGAATATTTTATGACAAATAGACTAGTCTTACGTTAGTGGTAGAGAAAATATGTCACAATGACAATTAAATATGAAACACATAGGTGAAATCTCTCCACTTTCAATAAAATCAAACACAGTTTCTGAAGAGACATAGGAATAGTGATCTAAAAGAGAGGAGATACGGAGGAGAGGACTGAGGAGTGGAGAGAGGAGGAGCTACAGTCAGGCTGTAATGTATGAGAAAAGAATGAAGATAAAATTAAAAAAATACTAATGTCTAGGAATTTTTACCTTGTTTACTCAATGTTTCCAAGTCAAAGATTAATTATTTTATTAAGGTCCCACTTTAAGTATAGAAAAATTAGAAAAAAAATAGTTTTTGCTTTTTGTTAAAATATTATCTAAAATAAAATTACTGAAACCATGCTGCTCAAGTTATTCTTATTTGTTCCCTGGAATTGTACTAATGTTCTATGTTTCTGATTGATTTTTACTTAGAAAATTCATTTCCAGACAGAAATCAATATTAGCATATAGATAGAAATGAATATTATGTCAATAGTGATTGACAATGTTGATATATTGTGGCTGTCTCATTGTAGATTAGTTTTACCTTTTTGTCTTAGAAGCAGAAAATGTAAAATAGTGCTTCAATTTTCCAATCCATTTAAAATGAAAAGAAAGTAATAAGCTAGTGAAAAATAATAAAGGTTTTACAGTTAGTATATGATTGACATCTGGCTAAAATGTGTTTCCGTTGTAAAGACAGTCTAGCATCAATAAAACCATGTTGACTCATTTGGTATCTTCAAATATCCTTTGTCCCTACAAATACTCAAAAACTGCAAATCTGTGACTACAAATAATAGCAATACTTTGTTGTGTGTATGTGTGTGTGTATTTCCATTGACATGACACTGTTGTTAGGTATAAAATAAATGGGAATGAAATTAGATACCTAAAAAATATAACTTAATATCTTAAAGCATTTCTCATGTTGGAAATTAAGTTATGAAGCTCTGCACCTCATTATTTGATAAGCAAAGAATGTCTATATATGCACAAGCATAATGAAATAATAATACATAACACATACTGAAATTCAAATTCAATGCTAGATAATAGAAAATTAATCAAAAATATTTAGAGAAAGAGGAAACTAAAAAGAATAGCCTATTATTGCACCAATCAGAAACAGAAAAAGATATTTATAGAAGTATGCCAGGATAAAGTCAAGAATTTTATAATTCATACGCTCACATAAATAGTCATTAATCTGTACATACACACATATTTATGTTTAAGAGGAGTTTAGGTATGAGTATGTAAAATAATTAAATAGGGAAAACTAAGATTTGGAAGAATATGTTTAAGTTTTTTTTAACGATATACTGTGCAGAATTGAAACAAAAATATTAAAAAATTCACTCAAGATTTTTAGTAAAAATGTATAAAATAGTAATTGTATAAATACTGTTTATGCAGTACACGTTATCGATAATGAAAGTGGTGTATGTTGACTTATATTTTAAACAAATCTTACTTTTTAATACATATTTTACTTTTTATTTTTTACAATTTATTCACTTTATATCTTGATTGTAGCTCCCTCCTTCATCTCCTCCTGGGGCTACCCTTCCTCCCTCTTCCACCCATGCCCCTCCCCTAATTCCACTGAAACTGAGAGTTTTCCTCATCTACTATTTGACCCCAGCCTATCAAGTCTCATCAGGACTGCCTGTGTACTCTTCCTCTGTGGGCTGGCAAGATTGCCCTGCCAGGGGGAAGTGAACAAAGAGCAGGAAACACAGTTCAGAGACAGCCTCTGCTTCTTTTTTTTTTTTAATCTTTTTTTTAATTTTATTTTTTTCTTATCAGTTACATTTTATTAACTCTGTATCCCAGCCGTGTCCCGATCCCTCATTCCCTCTCAGTCCCTCCCTCCCTCATCTCCACCGTGCCCCTTGCCAAGTCCACTGATGGGGGAACCTCTTCCCCATTCATCTGATCCTGTTTTATCAGGTATCTTCAGGACTGGCTGCAAAGCTCTCCTCTGTGGCCTAACAGGACTGCTCCTCCCTTGGGGGGTGGGGAGGCCAAAGAGCCAGTCATTGAGTTCCTGTTAGAAATAGTCCTTGTTCCCCTCACTATGGGAAACCAATTGGTTACTGAG
>NW_026587744.1:0-1046 GCF_907164565.1 Psammomys obesus
CCTAGAGGATCTGCTTAGCCTGACGGTCCACCTCTGCGGTGGGCACACAGATCCTGGCATAGTCCAGCACCCGCCTGACAAAGGCCAGATCCAGGGCCCCACAGAAATCCTGAGGGTATTTCTGCAGCCACTGGAACAGGAACGAGAAGAAAGCCCTGTGGGTCAGAGCAGGGCAGACGGGAAGTGGAGTCGGGGACCTGACCTTGTTTCTGGGCTGCTGGAGCCTTGGGTATCCCCCAGGGTTCTTCCTCTCCTGTTCCTTCCTCTGGTGCTAAAAACCCAAGTGCCCCGTGGGAGATCTCTGTCCACGAGCTGTCAAGGTTGCGGGGACAGTCCCTAGGGAGAGAACCCCAAAGGCGAGTCTCCTGGCCATTCCTGGTCCTCCACCCTAGCCGTCCCAAACACCCTTCTCTCCTCACCTCCCCCTCTGCCTCAAGCCCACTCACATCGTTGTCTGTTGGTCCCCCTCACAGCCGGGCCTTAAGGAACTATATCTGTGACAGTCCAAGCAGTGTCTCCCCTAAGGCCCCGTGTCTCCAACCCACCGAGACATCCAAAAGGAACTATTAGAATCTTCCCAGGGAGGGGGTTGGGGATGCTGGGGCCTCCATTCATCTTAAACACCGCAGATGAGGTCCATAATCTTTTACACAAACAGGGAATGTATGCTCAGGCCGTGAGAAAGGGTGGTATGTGACACTCCCTGGAGAAGGGGAATGGCACCTGGTAGAGCCCCACCCTTGCCCCAATTGCCCATGCTGCTGGGACTCATTGGCCCCGGTTCTGTGAAGACACAAGCCCTAGGAAACAGCAGGAGGAGGCCTGTTTGGATCCCTGGTGGAGCCACTTGCTTGCCTTTTCAGGATCAGGTCCAGAACCACCCAATTGGTCTCAAACTTTGGATGAAAGGCCAGAAAGAGTGGTGGGCAAATAGGGGATCTTATGCTCCACGAAGTTCAAACCATCATTGCTGAGTAATGGGGATACCATGCAGGAAGGTTTGCTTTCTTTCGCTCTGAGAAAGGACCAGGGAAGGAGGGAGGCTT
>NW_026587745.1:0-1493 GCF_907164565.1 Psammomys obesus
AACTCCTGTTCCCTCAAAAGTCTTCCTTAGTCATCAGGGAAATGCAATACCAAATGACCCTGAGATATCACATTACACTTTTCAGAATGGATAAGATCAAAAACTCAAGTGACAACACATGCTGGAGAAGATGTGTGGAAAGGAGAACACTCCTCCACTTCTGGTGGTACTGTAAACACTACCACTTTGGAAATCAATCTGGCAATTTCTTAGAAAATTAGGAATAGTGCTACCTCAAGATCCAGCTATACCACTCCTAAGCATATATCCAAAATTTGATCAAGTATACAACAAGGACATTTGTTTAACCATGTTTGTCGCTGTTTTATTTGTAACAGCCAGAAGCTGGAAACAACCCAGGTGCCACTCAGTTGAGGAATGGATACAGAAATTGTGTTACATTTACACAAGGGAATACTACTTAGCATTTAAAAGTAAGGAAATCATGAAATTGGCAGGCAAATGGTGGGATCTATAAAAGGTATCCCAGAAGCAGAAAGACACACAGGGTATATACTCTCTCATAAGTGGGTATTAGACATATAACACAGGATAAACGTGCTAATATCTGTACACCCTAAGAATCTAATCATGAAAAGAAACATGTCCTTGGATGAAGTAAATTATTTACCATGTTCACTTATAATGTAATGGAGGAGGTCACCAATTGTGGTTGTGTTCTATAATTAGAAACAATGGAGTAGTTATTGAAGTTTGCTGTATGTGTATCAAATCCAATCACAGAAGTTTATTATGTCATTCTGATATTCTTTTGGTGGCTGCTATTGATATAATGCATTTCCACTTGGTGATAGGTATTTTTCTGCTGCAAAGTATAGAATGGGATTCCCGTCATCTATGTGATCCATTGCTTATTTATATCAGGTAGCGTGTAATCATGCTTTTCAAGGAAGGGTCTCTGAGAAAGCATGGTGCTTTTGTTCTTCATTTTCAAGCCTGATTTGGGTGTCAGTAATTAGGCAAAACTGCATTTGAAATCTTGATTATCATGTGCCGGCCATCTGAGTACACATTCAAGGGTGGAAGATGTTCCCTGGATGTGTTCTATTTTTACCAACTTTAATGTTAAAATGCTTAATAGTGTGTATGAATGTATGAATGTGTATATATATATATATATATATATATATATATATGTGTGTGTGTGTGTGTGTGTGTGTGTGTGTGTGTATGTATGAATGAATGTATAGATAGATAGATAGATAGATAGATAGATAGATAGATAGATAGATAGATAGATGTTCCATTATTCTTCATGGCACGTAATGTTGAAGTACTGCCTTCTGAGAGAATTAGCTAGACGTGCTAAATAATGTAATGGCAATTATATTTATTTAAAAAAAAGCATGTTGTAGTGTGTAATGTTATTATGGGTTCTTAGGCCATGACAGATATGTGAAGACTTGGTGACAGCTTTGTGGGGTTTATTTTGGTCAATGTTATATGATGTTCAAAGTGATGTTGCCAGTTTT
>NW_026587746.1:0-3675 GCF_907164565.1 Psammomys obesus
AGATTTTCAAATTTTGTGGCATATAGACTTTTGAAGTAAGTCCTAATGATTGTTTGGATTTCCTCAGTGTCTGTAGTTATGTCCCCCCTTTCATTTCTGATTTTGTTGATTTGGGTGGTGTCTCTCTGCCTTTTAGTTAGCTTGGCTAAGGGTTTGTCGATCTTGTTGATTTTCTCAAAGAACCAGCTCTTGGTTTCATTGATTCTTTGAATTGTTTTATTTGTTTCCAATTGATTGATTTCAGCCCTGAGTTTGATTATTTCCAGCCGTCTACTCCTTTTTGGTGTGTCTGCTTCTTCTTTTTCTAGGGTTTTTAAGTGGGCCATTAAGTTGCTTGAATGAGCTGTCTCAAATTTCTTCTTGAAGGCACTTAGTGCTATGAACTTTCCTCTTAGCACTGCTTTCATTGTGTCCCACAAGTTAGGGTATGTTGTGTCTTCATTTTCATTGAGTTCTAGAAAGGCTTTAATATCTTTCTTTATTTCTTCCCTGACCCAGCTGTCATTTAGTAACAAGTTGTTCAGTTTCCATGAGTGTGTAGGCTTTTTGCTATTTCTGTTGTTGTTGAAGTCCAGCTTTATTCCATGGTGATCAGACAGCATACAAGGGATTATTTCAGTCTTCTTGTATCTGTTGAGGCTTGCTTTGTGACCACCTATATGGTCTATTTTGGAGAAGGTTCCATGAGGTGCTGAGAAGAAGGTAAATTCTATTGTGTTTGGGTGTAAAGTTCTGTAGATGTCTGTGAGGTCCATTTGATTCATGACCTCTGTCAGAGATATTGTTTCTTTGTTTAATTTCTGTTTTGTTGACCTGTCCTTTGTTGAGAGTGGGGTGTTGAAGTCTCCCACTATTAATGTGTGGGGATGCATATGTGGTTTAAATTTTATCAATGTTTCTTTTACAAATGTGGGTGCTCTTGTATTTGGGGCATAGATGTTCAGGATTGTGATGTCTTCCTGGTGGAATTTTCCCTTGGTGAGTATGAAGTGTCCTTCCTCAACTCTTTTTATTAATTTTGGTTGAAAGTCTATTTTATCAGATATTAGAATGGATACTCCTGCTTGTTTCTTGGGTCCATTTGCTTGGAAAGTCATCTTCCAACCTTTACCCTCAGGTAATGTCTATCTTTGTGTCTTAGGTGTGTTTCTTGTATGCAACAGATTGCTGGGCTTTGTTTACGTATCCATTCTGTTAATCTGTGTCTTTTTACTGGAGAGTTGAGTCCATTGATGTTGAGAGAGATTAATGACCAGTGGCTGTTAGATCCTTTGATTTTGATGTTGGCTGTGTTCATAAGGTTGTGTGCTTGGTTGCTTTTTGTTTTGCTGTAGTAAGGTTAATTATATCCTGTGTTTTCTTGACAGAAGCTAATTTTCTTGGGTTGTATTTTCCCTTCCAGTGTCTTCTGGAATGCTGGATTTGTGTGTAGGTATTGTTGAAATTTGTTTTTGTCATTGAATATCTTGTTTTCTCCGTCTATGAGGACTGAGAGTTTTGCAGGGTATAGTAGCCTGGGTTGACATCTGTGTTCTCTTAGGGTCTGCATGATATCTGTCCAGGCCCTTCTGGCTTTCATAGTTTCTGTTGAAAAGTCAGGTGTGATTCTAATGGGTTTGCCGTTATATGTTACTTGGCCTTTTTCCCTTGCAGCTTTTAGTATTTTTTCTTTGTTCTGTATACTTACTGTTTTGATTATTATGTGGCAGGAGGATTTTCTTTTCTGGTCAAATTTGTTGGGTGTTCTGTAGGCCTCATGTATCCTTATTGGCTTCTCCTTTAACTTGGGGAAATTTTCTTCAATGATTTTGTTGAAAATATTTTCTGGGCCTTGGAGAAGGGAGTCTTCTTTTTCCTCTATTCCTATTATTCTTAGGTTTTGTCTTTTCATATTGTCTTGGATTTCTTGGACGGTCTGTGTCAGGAATTTTTTGGATTTAACATTTTCTTTGACAGATACATCGATTTCTTCCATTGTATCTTCTACACCTGAGATTCTTTCTTCCATTTCTTGTATTCTGTTGGTTATGCTTACCTCTGTAGTTCCTGTTTTCTTCCCTACATTTTTCCTCTCCATTATTTCCTCCATTTGTGTTTTCTTTAATTTTTCTAGTTCTATCTTCAGGTCTTGAGTTGTTTTGTTTACTTCCTTCACCTGTCTGCTTGTATTTTCCTCTTTTTCTTTTAGTTCCTTCAACTCTGTCTCTTTGATTTCTTTCAGTGATTTAATTATTTCTTCTCTGAAGGCCACAAGCTGTTTGTCTGCATCTTTCCGTATTTCTTCACGGATGGCCCTAATTTGCTTGTCTTTATCTTCCTCCATTTCTTTACGGATAGCCATGATCTGTTTGGTTTTATCTTCCTCTAATTCTTTACGTATTTTATCTGTTTCCTCTATTATTCTCTTCATCAACATAGATGTAAGATCATCTTCTTGATTTTCTATTATGCTGCATTGTTCAGGGCTGTTCGCCTCTGGATGGCTGGGTTCTGGGGATGCCATATTGCTCTGTCTTTTGTTGGTTGAGCCTTTACGCTGACCTCTACCCATTGGGCTGATTTAGGTTTTGGCTGTTAGTGTCTGTGCTTCCTGGAGTCCTGAGGTAGGGAGTATCCCCTTGGCCAGAGATGATTTTTCCTGAAGGAGTCCTTCTCTGCTTTTTGGTTATGGTCACTGTATGGCCAGTGTTTCTCCGGAGTTGCCACTGCTCACCTCAGGTTTATAGCCCTGAGTAGTAGCTGTGGTCTATGTTAGGCAGGGGGGGATCTCCTCTTACCCATAAAATTTCTCAAGACAGCTGCCCCACTGCTGGGTTTCTTGTTATAAATTTAGTGTGCTGCTGCTCACTAAATTTCCATGTACAGTCCTCTTGAAGAAACTGCTGATTCCCTAGCTGTGGGGTTTTCTCCCAACAGGGAAACTCAGTCTGTTATCCTGGGGCGCACAGTTCTGTCCTGGAAAGTGGGAGGTGCACTCAGCAAGTCTCTGGGCCAAAGGCTGATTGCTCTGCTCTGGACCTGGAGAATGTGCACCTAGGGTGAGTTGGCGCCTGGGGGCCCTGCTCTGGTCTGGAGGCTGGTACCTCACTCTGGACCAGAAGCTGTGTGTCTCTGTCTGGGATGGTGGCTGTAGGCACCACTCAGGTCCAGACGCTGTGGGTGCAGCCCCCCTGAAGGATCAGGGATTCCTACAGTTTTGGCAGTCCAGCCAGGGACAACCTGCCGATCCCTGGCACAGTATCTGAGGGCTGCTGTAATGGCTCTTCGGCTCCTGCAGGTCCGAGGATGCAGCTGTGTGTCCCAGTGCCCCAGGGGAACGCAACAATGGCGGCAGAGCACAGCGCTTCTGCCTGCACTAGAGTCTGCGTGAGTCCAGGAAGTGTTTTGGTGCTGGGTGTCCTAAGTGTTAGAGCTGCTGACCCCCTCTGCTGGGGGTTTCCTCCTGCCAGAGACACGCAGTCTGGTGCCCTGGTGCCCTGGTGCCCACAGTTCTATCTGAGGCGGCGAATCACGCGCGCAGGCAGGGCTCTGTGCAGGCAGGCGTCTTTGTCCCAGCTCTGGGTCCGGGCTGGCTCTTGGGGCACCCGCGGAACCCGAGTCTTTTCCAGGGGATGTCTGGGTAACCTGGGGTCGGTCCCAATTGTTTCCTGCTCCGTGGGGTTATCTCTCGACTGG
>NW_026587747.1:0-2732 GCF_907164565.1 Psammomys obesus
CACTAACCAAGCAAGTGAAAGACCTGTTTGAGAAAAACTGCAAGTCTCTCAAGAAAGAAATTGAAGAAGATATCAGAAGATGAAAAGATCTCCTGTGCTCATGGATTGGTAGGATTAACATTGTCAAAATGGCCATCCTGCCAAAAGCAATCTACAGATTCAATGCAATTCCCATCAAAATACCAACTCAATTCTTTACAGACCTTAAAAAAGATTCTCAGCTTCATATGGAGAAACAAAAAACCCAGAATCTCGAAGACAATCCTGTACAACTACAGATCATCTGGAGGTATCTCCATCCCCGATCTCAAGTTGTACTACAGAGCAATAGTAATAAAAACTGCATGGTATTGGCATAAAAACAAAAAGGAGGATCAATGGAACCGCATAGAAGAGCCAGAAACAAACCCACACACCTATGAATACTCGAATTTTGACAAAGAAGCCAAAACCATTCAATGGAAAAAAGATAGCATCTTCAACAAATGGTGCTGGTCCAACTGGATGTCTACATGCAGAAAAATCAAAATAGATCCATATTTATCACCTGCACAAACTAAAGTCCAAGTGGATCAAAGACCTCAACATAAAACCAGATACTCTAAATCTGCTAGAAGAAAAAGTGGGGAACAGCCTAGAACTCATTGGCACAGGAGACAACTTCCTGAACAGAACACCAACAGCACAGGCTCTAAGAGCAACAATCAATAAATGGGACCTTATGAAACTGAAAAGCTTCTGTAAAGCAAAGGACACCGTCATCAAAAAAAAAAAAAAAAAAAAAAAAAAAAAAAAAAAAAAAAAAAAAAAACGACTGCCTACAGATTGGGAAAGAATCTTCACTAACCTTTTATCTGACAGAGGACTAATATCCAGTATATACAAATAAGTAAAGAAGCTGAAAAGCAGCAAACCAAGTAATCCAATTAAAAAATGGGAACAGAGCTAAACAGAGTACTCTCGACAGAGGAATATTGAATGGCAGAGAAACACTTAAAGAAATGATCAACCTCATTAGCCATCAGGCAAATGCAAATCAAAACGACCCTGAGATTTCATCTTACACCCATCAGAATGGCCAAGATGAAAAACTCAAGAGACAACACATGCTGGAGAGGTTGTGGAGAAAGGAGAACCCTCCTCCACTGCTGGTGGGAATGTAAACTGGTACAACCACTCTGGAAATCTATCTGGTGCTTTCTAAGACAATTAGGAATAGTGCTTCCTCAAGACCCACCTATACCACTGCTAGGTATATGCCCAAAGTTTGCTCAAGTACACAAAAGGGATACTTGCTCAACCATGTTTATAGCAGCCTTATTTGTAATAGCCAGAACCTGGAAACAACCCAGATGTCCATCAACGGAGGAATGGATACAGAAATTGTGGTATTTTTACACAATGGAATACTACTCAGCAATCAAAAAGGAGGAAATCATGAAATTTGCAGGCAAATGGTGGGATCTAGAAAAGATCATTCTGAGTGAAATATCCCAGAAGGAGAAAGACAAACATGGTATATACTCACTTATATAGACCTAAAAGATATGATAAACATAATGAAATCTATACACCTAAAAAAGATAATCAAGAGAGTGGACATGGGGTAAGATGATCAATCCTCATTTAGAAAGACAGATGGGATGTGCATTGAACGTATGGCAGGAGTCTACTGAGCGCATCTGAAAGACTCTAACTAGCAGTGTTTTCAAAGCAAAGACTCATGACCAAACCTTTGGCAGAGTACAGGGAATCATAAGAAAGAAGGGGAGTTAGTCTGATGGGGAAAGGATAGGAGCTCCACAAGGACCAAATATATCTGGGCACAGGGTCTTTTCTGAGACTGACATGCAACCAAGGACCATGTATGAATATAAACTAGAACCTCCACTCAGTTGTAGCCTGTGGTAGCTCAGGAACCAATTGGTTTCCCAAAGTGAGGGGAACAAGGACTATTTCTAACAGGAACTCAATGGCTGGCTCTTTGAGTTCCCCACCCCCCAAGGGAGGAGCAGTCCGGTTAGGCCACAGAGGAGAACTTTGCAGCCAGTCCTGAAGATACCTGATAAAACAGGGTCAGATGAATGGGGAGGAGGTCCCCCCATCAGTGGACTTGGAAAGGGGCAGGGTGGAGATGAGGGAGGGAGGGTGGCGTTGGGAGGGAATGAGGGAGCAGGATACAGAGTTAATAAAATGTAACTGATTAGAAAAAAATATAATTAAAAAATAAAAATAAAGAAATTATGTTTTCTGAGTGGTAAATGCCATGGAATTTGATTCAGCTATAAAGAAAACTGAAACTATGTTAATTATAGGAAAGTTGAAACTGGAAATCACATTAAGTGTAATAAGCTAGGCTCAGAAAGCCTATAAGATTCTTTCACTTGTGAAGATATATATTGTATGTGTGTAGGTCAGGAAATGAAAACCTGAACCATGAAAAGGGAACAATATCTAGAGAAGAAGGTAAAGGGAAGTTAAAAAATAGGGGAAGAAAAGGGAGAGAGGGTGGGACTGGGAGAAGAAAAGGGAGGGAGTTGCAGTGAGGTTACAAAGTGAAAAAATTGTAATAAATAAATATATAAATAAAATTAAATTTAAAGATTAAAATATAAAAAAATAAAATTATTGCAAAACAGGAAAAATAAATAAACATGATTTTTCAAGTGAAGATAGATAGAGGGATATACTGGAGACACACTGTGACCTACTGGACTTCCATGATGAAATCT
>NW_026587748.1:0-3868 GCF_907164565.1 Psammomys obesus
TCTCTCTCTCTCTCTCTCTCTCTCTCTCTCTCTCATATTGAAGTTTGCTAAGTGAACTAATAAATGGTCAATTTTTAGAATTTCTGAAAAGAATGTATATTCTTTTGTGTTTGGGTGAAAAGTTCTATAGATGTCTGTTAGATCCATTTGATTCATGATGTCTGGTTAGTCTCTTTATTTCTCTATTTGGTTGTTGATTCTTTGACCTGTTCTTTGGTGAGAGTGGGGTATTGTAGTCTCCCACTATTAATGTGTGAGGATCAATGTGTGGTTTAAGATTTCTTAATATTTATTTTACAAATGTGCATGCTTGTGTATTTGGGGCATATGTGTCTAGAATTGAGACGCTCTTTAGGTGGAATTTTCCTTTCATGAGTATGAGGTGCCCTTCCTCTTCTGTATTGATAAATTTTGATTGAAAGTCTATTTTATCAGATATTAGAATGACTAATGAAGCTTGCTTCCTGGGTTTATTCGCTTAGAAAACCTTTTTTTTTCCAACCCTTTACTCTCAAGTAATATTTATATTTGTGGCTGAAGTCTTTTTCTGATACACAGCAGCATGATGGGTTTTGTTAAAGCATTCATGCATTCATTCTTTTAGTCTGTATACTTATATTAGAATGTTCAGTCCATTGATGTTGAGAGATATTAATTACCAGAGTTGTAGTTAAAAATTATGAGTGTAAGGCTATATTATTATTATTATTATTAGCCCTATAATTATTGTGGCCTTATTATTTGACCTGCTATCACAAATAATAAGACACAGACACCTGTTAGATTTTATAATTGCATTATTACCATGTTCCTTGTTTTCTCCTGCTTCTGATGCCTATCTTGTTTACTCTTCTGAACGAGGATTAAGTCTCTTCCCTAGGGTCCACCTTGTTGTTTAGCTTCTTCAGGAGTATAGATTTTAGTAGGTTTATCCTATATTATATAGCTAATATCCACTTAAAAGTGAGTATATACCATGTGTGTCTTCTGCTTCTGGGTTACCTTACTCAGAATGATCTTTTCTAGTTCCATCCATTTGTTGGTATCTCAAGATTCAGCTACACCATTCCTGTGCATATTTCCAAAAGATGCTCATCCATACAACAAGGACTTTTCCTGAACTATGTTCATGGAAAGTTTATTCATAATAGCTAGAATCTGGAAACAACCTCAACTGAAGAATGGATATAAAAATTATGGTACATTTAAATGATGGCATACTAGTCCACAATTAAAAACAAGGAAATCATGAAATTTTCAGGCAAAATTTAATGGTATATACTCACTTATAAGTGGATTATAGACCTATAATATAGGATAAACCTACTAAAATCTATACACCTAAAGAAGCTAAGCAAAAAGGATGACCCTGGGTAAGATGATAAATCTTCACTCAGAAAGACAAATAGGATGGACATTGGAAGATAGAGAAAACAGGTAACAAGACAGGATCCTACTGGCTAGGAATAATATTTCAGAATACTGCCATTTAAATATTACAAGGAATACGTAAAAACATTCTTTTATTTTTTACTGAAAATATTTTATACAATATACTCTGATCATAGTTTGCCCTCCTCCTACACCTTCTAGTTCCTCTCTTCTTATCTTGATCCATACCCTTTTTGTGTCTTTTTAGAAAAATAAATACAGGTGCCTAAAAAACAATAGTAACAACAAAAAAATAAGATAAATAAAAAAACAGGCATCTAAGTAACAATAATAAAACAAAACACAATATAAAAGAATAAAAAATATTGGAATAAGACAAAGCAACAACATGAAAAAGAGCTAAAGGAAAAGCACAAGAAATATATATGCACATAGTCTTAAATTTTCACATATACAGAAATCCTGTAAGTTTCTTAAAATGGAAGCTATAACATACATGCTAAAGACCTGCAACTTTTAAAAAAATCTTTCCATACTTAACATTATGAGATAAAAACCTCCAAAGATGTCATTAGCTAAAAATATTGTTGATACTGAAAATTAGTATAATGGAAAATAGCAGCCTATTCAAAATCTACTTAAACATCATGTGAGTTTGTTATAGATTGAATAAATCACAGTGTTTTGTCTATTGCTACTTATTTTTATTTTAATAATTAACAGACAAATGAAAAGAGTTAGGGAAAAATACATTTTTCCAAAACATTTTATAAAATAGCAGACTGATAGGAGGTTAAAAAGACATGTTCTATTGCTAGTTTATTTAATCCTGGAAAGAACTATACAGAATAGATCGTGTATAAAGCATATGACATACTTATACATAACTGCTGAAACAAAGTGTTAAGCTTAACATTTGGAAGAAACCAGTATCATTAATGAATAGTGAATCAGAGTTTCTGCTGTACAGTATTTCTAGTCTATTCACTAAGCAAGAGTCTTTGTAATTCTAAACATTAAAACATGCATGTTGAAGAGATAAGGAGAGAGTGGGCTGCTTAGCCTTGTTCATGAGTTCAGGGGGATTGATTTAAGTTTTTCTCCATTTAGTTTGATGTTGGTTGTAGGCTTGCTGTGCATTGTCTTTACTATGTTTAGGTATGTGCCTTGTATCCCTGATCTCTCTAAGACTTTAAATATGAATGGGTGTTGGATTTTGTCAAATGCTTTTCGACATCTAAGTAGATGGTCATTTGTTTTTTCTTCTGCAGTTTGTTTATATAGTGGATTACATTGGTGGATTTCCTTATATGGAACCACCCCTGCATGCCTAAAATGAAGCCTACTTGGTCATGGATATGGTAGATTACATTGATAGATTTGCTTATATTGAATTGCACCTGCACACCTGAGATGAAGCTATTTGGTCATGGTAGATGAAATATTTTATGTGATCTTGGATTTGAAAACTGAATTTTATTTAGTATTTTTATTTAGTTTTATTTATTTTATTTATTTTTTAAATAATTTATTTAGTTTTATTTAGTATTTTTGCATCAATGTTCATAAGACAGATAGGTCTGAAGTTCTTTTTTGTTGTTGTTGGGACTTTGTGTGGTTTAGGTATCAAGGTGACTATGGCTTCATAGAACAAGTTTGGTAATGATCATTCCGTTTCTATTTTCAGGAATACTTTGAGAAGAATTAGAGTTAACTCTTCTTTGAAGGTCTGGTAGAATTCTCAGCTGAAACCATCTGGCTCTGAGCTTTTTTTTTTTTTTTTTGGAAGGGAGGCGTTTTATGACTGCTACAATTTCCTTGGGACATATAGGACTATTTAACCTATTTACTGATCTTGAGTTCTTTTTAGTAAATGCAATCTATCAAGAAAATTGTTCATTTCATTTAGATTTTCAATTTTTGCAACATATAGGCTTTTATAGTAAGACTTAATAATTATTTGGATTTCCTCAGCGTCTGTACTTGTGCCCCCTTTTCATTTCTGAATTTCCTGATTTGGATAATTTGTCTCTGTCTTTTAGATAGTTTGGTAAAGAGTTTCTCCATCTTGTTGATTTTCTCAAAGAACCAGCACTTCGTTTCATTGATTCTTTGAATTGTTTCTTTGTTTCTAATTCATTTATTTCAGCTCAGAATTTCATTATTTCCAATTGTCTTAATTTCATATGAACCCCCCCCCCATAAAAAGAGAAAGAAACAGAATTGCTAAAACATTCTGTACAACAACAGAAAATCTAGAGGTTTTTCCATCCCCAATCTCAAGCTATATTACAGAGCAACAATAGTAAAAACCGCATGGTCTTGACATAAAAACATAATGGTGGATAAATGGATTTGAATATAAGATCCAGAAGTAAACCCCCACAGCTACAAATACTTGATTCTTGACAAAAAAAAAAATTCACTGGAAAAAAGTGAGCATATTAAACAAAATCCTGGTCTAACTTAATGTCTA
>NW_026587749.1:0-1466 GCF_907164565.1 Psammomys obesus
TAGCAGCTTTATTTGTAATAGCCAGAACTTGGAAACAACCCAGATGTCCATCAACGGAGGAATGGATACAGAAATTGTGGTATTTTTACACAATGGAATACTACTCAGCAATCAAAAAGGAAGAAATCATGAAATTTGCAGGCAAGTGGTGGGATCTAGAAAAGATCATTCTGAGTGAAGTATCCCAGAAGGAGAAAGACAAACTTGGTATATACTCGCTTATATAGACCTACAAGACATGATAAACATAATGAAATCTACACACCTAAAGAAGATAATCAAGAAAGTGGACACAGGCGAAGGTGATTAATCCTCATTTAGAAAGACAAATGGGATGTGCATTGAACTTATGACAGGAGTCTATCACAAAAGGCATCTGAAAGACTCTACCTAGCAGTGTTTCAAAGCAGACACTAAGACTCATAACCAAACCCTCGGCAGAGTGCAGGGAATCATATGAAAGAAGGGAAGTTAGTATGATATGGAAAGGATAGGAGCTCTACAAGGACCAAATATATCTGGGCACAGGGTCTTTTCTGAGACTGAAACTCAACCAAGGACCATCTATGGAAATAACCTAGAACTTCTGCTCGGATGTGGCCTGTGGTAGCTCAGTAACCAAGTAGTTTTCCAAAGTAAGGGGGACACGGACTATTTCTAACAGGATCTTAAGGGCAGGCTGTTTGACACCTCCCCCCAGGGGAGGAGCAGTCTGTTAGGCCACAGAGGAGGACTTTGCAGCCAGCCCTGAAGATACCTGATAAAACAGGGACAGATGAAAGGGGAGGAGGTCCTCCCCTATCAGGGGACTTGGAAAGGGGCAGGGAGGAGACCAGGGAGGGAGTGTGGGGTTGGGGAGGGAATGAGGGAGCGGGATACAGCTGGGACACGGAGTTAAGAAAATGTAACTAAAAAGAAAAAATAAAATAAAAAAAAAAAAAAAGAGAATATCTTAACAGAAGTTAAACTTCTAAAACAGGATCAAGTTTATCATTTTCTGGCTTTAGAGGATTTTTTTTAAACTTGTTACCTTGTCTGTTTATTTGTGTATAAGTGAGCATAAATTTAACTCTCATAGAACAACAAAAAAATCTGTGTGCCATTCCCCTGTGGATTTAATCTCTGAGATGTTTACACTATACGCAATGATGTCCTTGAATGTAAAACAGAAGAATTTGCAGTTTATAAGTTTTATTTAGATATACCCAGTGTTTGCAGTGTTTACAGTTTAGTGAAGAAGCAAAGAAATAAAATAAATATGTAATGAACTTGAATAAATGGATTGAACTCAGAAGGTACATTGAAAATATAACAAAGCTTGCAGATTTTGTCAGCTTTGCATTACTGCAATGAAATAGCTGCACCAGGCTACTCAGAGGTAAAGTAAGCCTTGTCTAGTTCATACTATTAGAAGTTCAAGGTTGAACAAATGTCCTTGTTGTGTACTTGAGCAAATTTTGGGTATA
>NW_026587750.1:0-9283 GCF_907164565.1 Psammomys obesus
AACTGATGGAAACTGTTGAAGAGACCCATAGAGAAATATTAGGAAGAACTTGGAGGATTCCTGTGGAAGATGGGGAGGAAGGAATGGAGGAGCCAAAACAGTCAAGGACACCACAAGAAATCCTACAGAGTCAACTAACCTGGGCCCATAGGGGCTCACAGATACTGAACCACCAACCAAAGAGAATGCACGGAATGGACTTAGGCTACATACACATATGTAATCCATGGGCAGCTTGGTCATCATGTGAGACCTCTTACAGCAGGCACAGGGCTTCCTCTGAATACACTGCCTGCCTATGGGTCCCTTGCCCCAACACGATGACCTTGTCTAACCTCACACTCAGATCTTTTGCCACCTTATATGCCCAGGTGGACTGATAACCATGGGATGTCTCCTCTTATCTGAAGAGAAAGGGCAGGAAAAATGGGGCAGGAGGTGAGAGAGGGAATGGAAGGAGAAGCTGCAATCGGGATAGAAAGTAAATAAATTAATTAATAAAATATTGTGTTACATGAAAAATTGAAATGTGCATCCTATGCTATCTCATAAGAAGGCATTGTCAGAAAACATGTTATATTTCCTTTGTGCAAAATGAACATAAGTGATATTAGAGAAGTAAGTAAAAAGGATATGTTATTCCTACAATGAACGATGGCAAAAAAAAAAAAAAAGGAAATGAGAACAGGGGAGTAACTGAATTATATTATGCTATCTTATATTGTATTATACTATATTAGTTGTATTATATCATATTGGATTATCTGATTAATAGTAATGCTTCTCATACTCAAAAGAGAAACTTGTAGAGCAGCAGCCCTGCATCTTGTGGGGACTTCATGTCTGCTGTCAGGTGTCATCTATTAGCCATTGCTGAAACAAGATGGTGAAGATACCCCCACAACAAAATGAGCAGAGGGAGCAGGCATTTTTGTCACATAGTTTCAACACAGTCATAATAAAACAGGAAAGTCTAGGGTAAAATGACCTTAGTAGCTATGTTCAGTACATGGTAAACAGAAAGAGTCAGAGTAAAACCTAGCTGTAGCAGCATATGCCTGCAATCTCAGGACTCTGGAGGTGACAGCAGAGAGATTCAAGTATATTGAGAGTTAAAAACCCACCTTGAGATACATGATATCCTGTCTCCAAATCCAAATCCATACGAACAACAAAAACAGAAGTTGGAGAAAGGAGAGATAGACTATTAAGAAGGAGAGAGACGGGGCAAGATGGCGGCGCCAGGAGGACTCTCATTCTGAGGAGCAACACAGCAGGACTTTCACAGTGACCAGCAATCAGAACTCGCGGCCATAAAACACAAGTGATTGTGTTTCACAGGTGAGAGGATACCCCACGGTGGGGAATTCAAGCAGCTTTAACTCATCTGGCTAAACCACAGAAGAGATCCTGGTTCCATCAGGCGCTTGGTCACCAGCCCAGAGCTACATGCCGGCGTTATCTGGTCACTGTCCCAGACTGAACTGTGGGCCCACAACACCACAGACTGGATTTTCCAGTCGAGAGATAACCCCACGGAGCAGGAAACGATTGGGACCGACCTTAGGTCACCCAGACATCCCCTGGAAAAGACTCGGGTTCCGCGAGCGCCCCAGGAGCCAGCCTAGAGCCAGAGCCAGGGACCCAGGCGCCTGCACAGAGCCCTGCTTGTGTGCCTGATTCGCTGCCTCAGATAGAACTGTGGGCACCAGGGCACCAGGGCACCAGAGACTGTGTTTCACTGTCAGGTGCAAAACCACAGGGAGGGAAACTGCTGGTCTGATCTCAGAGCACTCAGCCAACACCCCCACCCCGAAAAGGTCTCAGGAAAAATATCCAGTTTAGACAGCCGCCAAGGCTCCCAAAGGCCAGAAAGGCAGAGCCACAAGTGGGCATCTGTGCCTGTGAGTTCTACTCGCTACCCCAGACAGAACAGCGGTCCCCAAAGCAAAGACTGGGTGTCTCTGGCAGGAGGAAACCCCCAGGGGAGGGGATCAGGAGGTCTAAAGCTCAGGACACCCAGCACCAAAAGACTTCCTGGATTCATGCAGACTCTAGGCTCTAATGCAGGCAGGAGCACTGTGCTCAGCCGCCATTATTGAGTTCCCCTAGGGCACGGGGACACACAGCTGTATCCTCAGACCTACAAAAGCCAGAGAGCCATTACAGCAGCCCTCAGATACTGTGCCAAGGATCCACCAATTATCCCTAGCTAGCCAGTCAAAACTGTGGGAATCCCTGGTCCTTCAAGAGGGCTGCACCTACAGTGTCTGGACTAGAGCAATGCCTGCCGCCGCCATCCCAGACAGGGACACACAGCTTCTGGTCCAGAGTGAGGCACCCAGCCTCCAGACCTGAGCAGTGCCCCCAGGGGCCAACTCAACCTAGGTGCACATTCTCCAGGTCCAGAGCAGAGCAATCAGCCTCTGGCCCAGAGACTTGCTGGGTGCACCTCTCCATTTCCCAGACATAACTGTGTGCCCCAGGATAACAGACTGAGTTTCCCTGTTGGGAGAAAACCCCACAACTAGGGAATCAGCAGGTTCTTCAAGAGGACTGTACCTGGAAATTTAGTGAGCTGCAGCACACTAAATTCATAACGAGAAACCCAGCAGTCGGGCAGCTGTCTTGAGAACTTCTATGGGTAAGAGTAGATCCCCCCCTGCCTAAAAAAGAACACAGCTACTACTCAGGGCTATAATGCTGAGGTGAGCAGTGGCAATTCCTGAGAAACACTGGCCATACAGTGACCATAACCAAAAAGCAGAGGAAGACTCCTTCAAAAAAAATCATCTTCCAGCCAAGGGGATTCTCCCTACCTCAGGAATCCAGGAAGCACAGAAACTAACAACCAACACCTAAATCAGCCCAATGGTTAGAGGTCAGCGTAGAAGCTCAACCAACAAAAGACAGAGAAATATGGCATCTCCAGAACCCAGCCATCCAGGGGCAAACAGCCCTGGACAACGCAGCATAATAGAAAATCAAGAAGATGACCTACATCTATGCTGATGAAGAGGATAATAGAGGAAACAAATAAAATACATAAAGAATTAGACGAAGATAAAACCAAATAGATCATGGCTATCCGTAAGAAATGGAGGAAGTTAAACACAACCAGATTATGGCCATCCATGAAGAAATACCGGAAGATGCAGCCAAACAGCTTGAGGCCTTCAGAGAAGAAATAATTAAATCACTGAAAGAAATAAAAGGAACCGAGTTGAAGGAACTAAAAGAAAAAGATGAAAATACAATCAGACAGGTGAAGGAAGTAAACAAAAACAACTCAAGACCTGAAGATAGAACTGGAAAAATTAAAGAAATCACAAATGGAGGAAATAATGGAGAGGAAGAATTTAGGGAAGAAAACAGGAACTACAGAGGTAAGCATAACCAACAGACTACAAGAAATGGAAGAAACAATATAGGTGTAGAAGATAAAATGGGAGAAATCAATGTATCTGTCAAAGAAAATGTTAAATCCAAAATTTCCTGACACAGACCGTCCAAGAAATCCAAGACAATATGAAAAGACAAAACCTAAGAATAGTAGGTATAGAGGAAAAAGAAGACTCCCTTTTCCAAGGCCCAGAAAATATTTTCAACAAAATCATTGAAGAAAATTTCCCCAAGTTAAAGGAGAAGCCAATAAGGATACATGAGGCCGACAGAACACCCAAAAAATTTGACCAGAAAAGAAAATCCTCCCGCCACATAATAATCAAAACAGTAAGTATACAGAACAAAGAAAAAAAACACCAGAAGCTGCAAGGGAAAAAGGCCAGGTAACATAAAATGGCAAACCCGTCAGAATCACACCTGACTTTTCAACAGAAACTATGAAAGCCAGAAGGGCCTGGACAGATATCATGAAGACCCTAAGAGAACACAGATGTCAGCCCAGGCTACTATACCCTGCAAGACTCTCAGTCCTCATAGACGGAGAAAACAAGATATTCAATGACAAAAACAAATTTCAACAATACCTACACACAAATCATGCATTACAGAAGACACTGGAAGGGAAAATACAACCCAAGAAAATTAGCTTCTGTCAATAAAACACAGGAAATAATTAACCTTACTACAGTAAAACAAAAAGCAACCAAGCACACAACCTTATGAACACAGCCAACATCAAAATCAAAGGATCTAACAGCCACTGGTCATTAATCATTCTCAACATCAATGGAATCAACTCTCTAGTAAAAAGACACAGATTAACAGAATGGATACATAAACAAAACCCAGCCATCTGTTGCATACAAGAAACACACCTAAGGCACAAAGATAGACATTACCTGAGGGTAAAAGGTTGAAAGACAACTTTCCAAACAAATGGACCCAAGAAACAAGCAAAAGTAGCCATTCTAATATCTGATAAAATAGACTTTCAACCAAAATTAATAAAAAGAGATAGGGAAGGACACTTCATACTCATCAAGGGAAAATTCCACCAGGAAGACATCACAATCCTGAACATCTATGCCCCAAATACAAGAGCACCCACATTTGTAAAATAAATATTGATAAAATTTAAACCACATATAGATCCCCCACACATTAATAGTGGGAGACTTCAACACCCCACTCTCAACAAAGGACAGGTCAAAAAAACAGAAATTGAACAAAGAAACAATATCTCTGACAGAGGTCATGAATCAAATGGACCTCACAGACATTTACAGAACTTTACACCCAAACACAAAAGAATTTACCTTCTTCTCAGCACCTCATGGAACCTTCTCCAAAATAGACCATATAGTTGGTCACAAAGCAAGCATGAACAGATACAAGAAGACTGAAATAATCCCTTGTATCTTGTCTGATCACCATGGAATAAATTTGTACTTCAACAACAACAGAAATAGCAAAAAGCCTACACACAGATGGAAACTGAACAACTTGTTACTAAATGACAGCTGGGTCAGGGAAGAAATAAAGAAAGAAATTAAAGTCTTCCTAGAACTCAATGAAAATGAAGACACAACATACCCAGACTTGTGTGACACAATGAAAGCAGTGCTAAGAGGAAAGTTCATAGCACTAAGTGCCTTCAAGAAGAAATTTGAGACAGCTCATTCAAGCAACTTAATGGCCCACTTAAAAACCCTAGAAAAAGAAGAAGCAGACACCAAAAAGGAGTAGTCGGCTGGAAATAATCAAACTCAGTGCTGAAATCAATCAATTGGAAACAAATAAAACAATTCAAAGAATCAATGAAACCAAGAGCTGGTTCTTTGAGAAAATCAACAAGAACGACAAACCCTTAGCCAAGCTAACTAAAAGTCAGAGAGACACCACCCAAATCAATAAAATCAGGGGGACATAACTACAGACACTGAGGAAATCCAAACAATCATTAGGACTTACTTCAAAAGTCTATACTCAACAAAATTTGAAATCTAAACAAAATGGACAATTTTCTTGAACGATTTGACTTACCAAAGCTGAATCAGGACCAGGTAAATCAATTAAATAGTCTTATATCCCCCAACGAAATAGAAGCAGTTATCAAAAGTGTCCCATCCAAAAAAGCCCAGGAAAAGATGGCTTCAGGGCAGAATTCTACCAGACCTTCAAAGAAGAGCTAACTCCAATTCTCTTCAAACTATTCCACAAAATAGAAACAGAAGGAATATTACCAAACTCATTCTATGATGCCACAGTCATCTTGGTACCTAAACCTCAAAAAGACTCAACGAAGAAAGAGAATTTCAGGCCAATCTCCCTTATGAACATTGATGCAAAAATACTTAACAAAATACTTGCAAACCGAATCCAAGAACACATCAAAGATATTATCCACTATGACCAAGTAGGCTTCATCCCAGGTATGCAGGGGTGGTTCAATACACGGAAAACCATCAATGTGATCCACCATATTAACAAACTGAAAGAAAAAAAAAACACATGATAATCTCCCTAGATGCTGAAAAACCATTTGAAAAAATCCAACATCCATTCATGTTTAAAGTACTGGAGAGATCAGGGATACAAGGCACATATCTAAACATAGTAAAGGCGATATACAGCAAGCCTATAGCCAACATCAAACTGAATGGAGAGAAACTTAAAGCAATCCCACTAAAATCAGGGACAAGTCAAGGCTGCCCACTCTCTCCATATCTCTTCAACATAGTGCTGGAAGTCCTTGCTAGAGCAATAAGACAGTTGAAGGAGATCAAGGGGATACAGATGGGAAAGGAAGAAGTCAAATTATCACTATTTGCAGATGATATGATAGTATACATGAGTGACCCCAAAAACTCTACAGGGAACTCCTACAGCTGATAAACACCTTCAGCAAAGTGGCCGGATACAAAATTAACTCAAAAAAATCAGTAGCACTCCTGTATACAAAAGACAAAAGGGCTGAGAAAGAAAATAGAGAAACAACACCATTCACATTAGCCACAAATGACATAAAGTACTTTGGTGTAACCCTAACCAAGGAAGTCAAAGACTTGTATGAAAAAAATTTCAAGTCTCTGAAGAAAGAATTAGAAGAAGATATGAGAAAATGGAAAGCTCTCCCATGCTCATGGCTTGGCAGGATTAACATAGTAAAACTGGCCATCTTACCAAAAGCAATCTACAGATTTAATACAATTCCCATCAAATTGCCAACACAATTCTTTACAGACCTGGTTAGAAAAATGCTCAACTTCGTATGGAATAAAAAGAAACCGAGAATTGCTAAAATAATCCTCTACAATAAAAGATCTTCTGGAGGTATCTCCATCCCTGATCTCAAACTGTACTATAGAGCAACAGTTGTAAAAACTGCATGGTACTGGCATAGAAACAGAATGGTGGATCAATGGAATCGAATAGAAGACCCAGAAATAAACCCACACACGTACAGACACCTGATTTTTGACAAAGATGCCAAAACCATACGATGGAAAAAAAATAGCATCTTCAACAAATGGTGCTGGTAAAACTGGATGTCTACATGTAGAAAAATGCAAATAGATCCATACTTATCACCCTGCACAAAACTGAAGTCCAAGTGGATCAAAGACCTCAACATAAAACCAGACACATTAAATCGGCTAGAAAAAAAAAAAAAGTGGGGAATCCCCTAGAACTCATTGGTACAGGAGAAAACTTCCTGAACAGAACACCAACAGCACAGGCTCTAAGAGCAACAATCAACAAATGGGACCTCATGAAATTGAAAAGCTTCTGTAAAGCAAAAGACACCGTCATCAAAGAAAAGCTACTCCCTACAGATTGGGAAAGAATCATCACCAACCCTTTATCTGACAGAGGACTCATATCCAATATATATAAAGAACTAAACAAGCTGAAAAGCAGCAAACCAAGTAATCCACTTAAAAAATGGGGAACAGAGCTAAAGAGAGAATTCTCTGTAGAGGAATATCATAATGGCAGAGAAGCACTTAAAGAAATGCTCGACCTCATTAGCCATTAGGGAAATGCAAAGCAAAACAACCCTGAGATTTCACCTTACACCCATCAGAATGGCCAAGATGAAAAACGCAAGTGACAACACATGCTGGAGAGGTTGTGGAGAAAGGGGAACCCTTCTCCACTGCTGGTGGGAATGTAAACTTGTACAACCACTCTGGAAATCAATCTGGCGCTTTCTCAGACAACTAGGAATAGCGATTCCTCAAGATCCAGCTATACCACTCCTAGGCATATATCCAAACGAGGATCAAGTACACAAAAAGGACATTTGCTTAACCATGTTTGTAGCAGCTTTATTTGTAATAGGCAGAAGCTGGAAACAACCCAGATGCCCCTCAACTGAAGAATGGATGCAGAAACTGTGGTACATCTATACCATGGAGTATTACTCAGCAATTAAAAATAAGGAAATCATGAAATTTGCAGGTAAATGGTGGGACCTGGAAAGGATCATCCTGAGTGAGTTGTCCCAGAAGCAAAAAGACACACATGGTATATACTCACTCATATAAACATACAACATAGAATAAACCCACTAAAATCTGAACATCTAAACAAACTAAGCAAAAGAGAGTACCCTAACTAAAATGTTCAATCCCCATCCTGAAAGGCAAAGAGGATGGACATCAAAAGAAAAAGAAAATAGGAAACAACCTCGGAACCTGCTACCGAGGGCCTCTGAAAGTCAGAAGAAAACAGAAAACAACCTTGGAACCTGCCACAGAGGGCCTCTGAAAGCCTCTGCAGTATAGACTGTCAAAGCAGATGCTGAGCCTGATGGACAACTGATGGGCAGAGTGAATGGAATTTTATGTAAGAAGTGGGAAATAGTAAGAGCTGGAGGGGACTGAAACTCCACAAGGAGAGCAACAGGACAAGATGATTTGAACACAGGGAACTTCCCAGAGACTCATACTCCAACCAAGGACTATTCGTGGAGATAACCTAGAACCCCTGCACAGATGTAGTCCATGGCAGTTCAGTGTCCAAGTGGGTTACATAGTAATGGGAAGAGGGACTGCCTCTGACATAATCTGATTGGCCTGCTCTTTGATCAACTCCCCCTGAGGGGGGAGCATCCTTACCAGGCCACAGTAGAGGACAATGCAGCCACATTGGATGAGAACTGATAGACTAAGATCAGAAAGGAGAGGAGAACCTCCCCTATCAGTGGGCTTGGGGAGTGGCATGCATGCAGAATGGGGAGGGAGGGTGGGATCAGGAAGGGAGGAAGGAGGGGCTTATGGGGGGATACAAAATGAATAAAGTGTAATTAATAAATTTTTTTAAAAAAAAGGACAAAGATTTTAACATCGGGAATCACAAAGGAAGCACTAGAACAGGTGAGAAGAACTGAGACACAGGACTAGCAAGCTGTCAAAAGCTCCAGCACAAGTTTCATGAGAAAGGGGAGGTGTAGAAATGAGAAAAAGCCTCTCCCAAATATAATGGTTCTCTACTTAAAAAAAAAATGTTTTAACCCCCAAAGGGAGCCCATGTTTCTCTCAAGCATTAATTCAATCTCGGGAATTTGGGGACAGTGACCCTGCTGTTGGCACTAATCAAGATAAAGGAAATAAATCATTTTCTCCTCTTCAACTCTTCAGAGGGGTATCCAACAAGGTGCAATTTTGAGAAAGGCCTAACCTTTAAGTCCAAGCTAGTCTGGTAAATAAAAAGGACTGGAGATAGGCTTCCAGACCAGCCCTGTGGGAGACAGCTGTAGAAGGCAGTGATGGGTTTGGTGAATGACAGACAGCGACACACAGAGAAGTGCAGGCAGCAGATCCCGGGTAATGAAGAGGCCACTGCTCAGAGGTCATATCTCTTGTGTGTTAGT
>NW_026587751.1:0-3174 GCF_907164565.1 Psammomys obesus
ATTAACTCTGTATCCCAGCTGTTTCCTGCTCCCTTATTCCCTCCCAATCCCACCCTCCCTCCCTCAGCTTCTCCATGCCCCTTTCTAAGTCCAATTTTTAAACCTCTTGATATAAAAACTCAGTTTCACAAGGAACTAAAAAAGGAACTAATTAATTGAATCAGAAATGTTGTTCAGGAGCAGGTTGCTTGCCTCACTGGTATGTGTCTCTGACATTAATTCTGGCACTGCAGAGTAAAGAGAGTATGTGGACTTTTCAGGTGTGTGGGGTGAGCAATAGCCTACTTTGCCCTTGGCTCCAGGCTCTGAGCTCCTGCACAATGGATGAAGTGAAAGGACATCCTTGGCATGTCAATGTTGATAATTTAGTTTTTGTGTATTTTCTGTATATGAGTGCTCTATTTGCATGCATGCCTGCTTGACTAAGGATGGCATCAGATCCCATTATGGTTCTGAGCCAGGATGCTTTGGAAGAGCATCCACTGCTCTCAATGCTGAGTCATTTCTCCGGCCACAATATCCTCAATGTAGAAAGCACATGTTGATACAGAATCACAAGTAATTAGGTATCTATTTTATGTAAAATCTTACCCATTTGGTATCATGTTTTTTTAAAAAATTTTTTGTTATTTTATTTCATTTATTTTTTATTTTTTTAATATTCATCAGGTTATTTAGTTTGTATCCCAGCTGTAGCCCCCTTCCTCATTTCCTCCCAATTCTACCCTCCCTCCCTCATCTCCTCCCTTTGCCTTTCCAAATGCACTGCTTACGGAGGTTCTTCTCCTCTTCCATCTGATCCTAACTTATCAGGTATCTTCAGTACTGGCTGCAATGTCCTCCTCTGTGGCCTAGCAAGGTGGCAGGGTGCGGTAAAGGAGCCAGTCCTTGAGTTCAGGTCAGAAATAGACACACACACACAGGTAAATTTTAATCTACTGTGCTTTTTCTCTTAATGGCAATACAGGAAAACTACCTCTTCAAGAAATTTTAAAGTATTTCTATCTTTAAATTTCCCTTATCCACGAGAAAGTCTGATTTTTCTTTAGTGAATCTATATTCACTGAAAATTAACAAGACATAAAAGAAACAGAACTTTAATGCTAACTACAGGTGACACAGGTGAGTTGCTGGAGTGTTTGCCTAGCATGCACTGATCTCTGGGCTCTCTCTATCAACACAGTGTGTTAAGAGGCCACAGTGCTTGTATTCTATGTCCTTACACTCAGGAGGTAGAGGCAGAAGGGTCACTGTTCAAGGTCATTTAGGATATATATGGACTACTCCTGGGATACAAAGACCATGTTTCATACTGGCAAAACCAACCAAACAAGCAAACTAGCCAGGAGTACTAAGATGAAATGAATAATAACAACATTAGAAGATACTTGAGAAACAGCCCGAGATGTCAGCAGCTGGGAGATGAGGCTGGGTTTGGCAACACATGCTAATGACTCCAGCATTCAGGAGATACATTCAGGAGGACTGCAGACTCTGGCCAGTCTGAGCTACATGGCCAGTTTCAGGCCAATGGGCAACACAGCCAAATGTTGTCTCAAAAATTAACAGAATCACAAATTATCAATGGGAAACACTTTCTGTTAAAGGCAAAACCACATTTGGGTTTAAAAACCAATCTCCAGTCTGCAAATCTGGAGACAGAAATTTTAGTGCCCTGTGCTGTCTTGGGTCTAATGTCATTAGCCGGGAGTGGCTGGGTGATGAGGGCGTGTAACAGTGGTGCCAGTGTTCCATCTCCAAGTAGCACCAGGCAGTGGCTCTGGGCTCTGCAACTCTGGGTGTCTTCTCAGGCTCCTCTGAAACTCTTATCCACATTTCTCCCTACTCCTCTCCTTTCCTGCCCCAGCTCCACCCACAAGTTGCAATTTGATTCCATGGGAAGGGATAAGTCTCATAGAGCCTCTCCCCTAGCACATAACTGCAGCTAACTAAGGATTGCCCAGAGAGGGAGAATTGGTCATACAGAATCCTCAGCCTCCTCATCGGTATGCAATGCCAGGTGGTCAGAACTAAAATCATACACACACAAGTAATGCTAAATAAACTCAGCAGGTTGAATTTAAATATTTGTCATCTATACACACACTCACGTGTATGCTTAAATATATATGTATATATATTTATGTACACACACACATACGTTTTTTTCAACATAGGATTTTTCTGTGAAGCCTTTGCTGTCCTGGACTCACTTTGTAGACCAGGCTGGCCTTGAACTCACAGAGATCTGCCTATCTCTGCCTCCCCGATTGCTGAGATAACAGGTGTACACCACTGACCTGGCTATTTATATATTTGTAACAATGAAAAAAAATCAATGAAGTCGAGATGGAGTGAGGGTACACATGGAAAGGGATTAACTGTGAAAAGGAAAATGCTATGATTATATTTAATTGAAAATATTTTTTAAAATAACAAAAACAGGGCTTAAAAAGAGGCTCAGCAGCTGCCTGGTTCCTTGTCCAGGTCAGCCAAGCCTATAACAGAGAAAGCTTGTTTAAAACAAACAAACATACAAACAAACAAACAAAAACAGAAAATTCGAGATAGAGAGATGGCTCAGCAATTAAGAGCTCTGGCTGCTCTTTCAGGGTACCATACTTGAGTTCCTAGGATCCACTTGAGGCAGCTCTAGCTCCAGGGGAATCTGTCATGCTCTGTTGCAGGATAATTGATCCCATTGTGATTCCCAAAATTGTGAACTGTGAAACCCTCTTTCTTTGGTGAGGTTGAGCCCTAGCACACACCTTTAATCCAAGAACTGTCTGTTTATTGTAAACAGGTGATTTTGGTGTGGTTCACCCAGACTTTAATTCAAGAGTTCTCAATATACTGGATCTAATAAAGTTAATACTAGGTCAAGAGGCAGAGCTAGAAACCAGCTGACAGAGATTAAAGAATAGGAGGGATTTTGAGTTGAGACAGCATGGAGAAGAAGAAAGGCAATTATCTCAAGCTCTGGATTTAGTTTAGTTACCTCCCCAGCTCCCTGGCTTTTGGGCTTTTAGCTAACAAGCCATTGGCCTTGGGTGTTTTGTTTGTTTGTTTTGTTTGCCTTTTGCTGCTGGCTGTCAGCTGAGCTAAGTGAGCCTTTTGGGTTTTTTTCCATCAGACCTGAACTGAGAAGGAAGGTTATATGGTTATTTTCTCTGC
>NW_026587752.1:0-1327 GCF_907164565.1 Psammomys obesus
ATGTCATAATATGTGGAATCTGCCCTATCCACTTATTTAAAATCAGGAACACCTGACAAAATTCTGCATCTCAGAAATTCCTTTTGTACCCTGGAATTGAATTTCCCCAAATCATGCCATTGTGACTGGTGGTAGTTGAAATGATCAAGTACTGCTGAAAGATGACCACCACCACCTCTTTTCTTCTTCAAAATGATTTTTAAATTTTCTTACACAAAGCTGTATGTGGAATACAACATTCATCATTTCTAGAAATGAGACATTCAGTTTTCCAATCTGTCCACTGCAAAACCAATGCCTGTGTGTGCACACTAGATAGTGATATTATAAGCACCACAACTTTCTACTGTGCAGGCCGCAAAATCCTCACTTCTCTGGAAAATCAACACTCAGGAAGGGTCAGAGGCCCAGGGTCTCTGCCGAGATCACCATATGGAGACCACAGAACCACAGCCTATACCACAGTTTGAACCACAGTCCATCTCATTCAAAACGGATCAGGCTGTGATAGCTCAGCAGCCTGTTCTTCCTGGTCTGGGGACAATGGCCCCACACTCAGCGTGACATGGCCTCTGGTCTCACTCACAGCTCTTTAGAGCTACATCACAGGAAAATTCCAGAACAAACCCATAAACTACCTCCCACTGTTGCTCCTGACTGCTAGGCCTTCTCAGAGTACATCATTAGCTTGAACAATGGGGCAGAGCCTCAGGACAGTAGTAGCTCCTCTACCAGTGGATCAAAGATCAAATGATGCAGATAGCAGAGGCTTCCTGGCTTTGCCCTAACCCCTATGGGCACACAGAATCCTAGTGTTCTTCTAAAAGAATGAAAATCCCAATTATTTGATTTTAAAACCTGCTAGTGCAGAGAGGCAAAGAAAGCACCTATCTGACCCTGCTACTCACCTCACCTCCAAGAGGAAAAAGCCCCAAAAGCTCACCAGTTCAGATGAAAGCTCAGGGGGGATATGCCAAAGGAACCGAAGGCCAAAGGCTTTATAGTTCAAAGCTCAAAAAGCCCAAAATCTACCAAGCTAAAACTCCTTCCACATTTACACTCTGGCTTAAATAAATTTCAGCTGAAAGTTCCTCTTACTCTTTAATCCCTCTCAGCTGGTGTCTTGCTTTGCCTCTTGACCTAGGGTTAACATTATTTCATCCTGTGCACAGAAAGCTTTTGAATTAAAGGTATGTTCTAGGGCTGACAGAACTATACAATTATCACCTGTTTACAATAAACAGAAAGTTCTTGGAATTAAGGTTTGTATTAGGGCTCACCGACACCAAACAAAGCACAGGTTTTTACAGTTCACAATCTAAGGGAT
>NW_026587753.1:0-1459 GCF_907164565.1 Psammomys obesus
AGAAGTCCTGGAGATGGCTGCCCTGCTACTGGGTTTCTTGCTCTGAACTTAGTGAGCTGCAGCTTCTGCTGTTAACTTGTATTTGCTGGGTGCAGCCCTCATGAAGAACCTCGGAATCCCATGGTTTTGTCAGTTTAGCTAGAGATAACTGGTCACCTTGGAGCAGTATCTGTGGGCTGCTCCAATGGCTCTCAATCTTTTGTAGGTCTGAGGTTGGAGGGTTGTGCCCCTGTACCCTATCCATAATCAGTGGCAGGTGAGCACAGCACTCATGTGTGCAGTAGAAGGCCAGAGCCTAGGGTCTGTTGGAACTTAGAAATTTTTCCGGAGCTGGGTGTCCTGAGAGTTGGAACCAATGTTTTTCCCAAGTCTGTGGTCTTTGGGGTTCTGCAAGTACATCTGGGATGATGAGTAGAGCAAGCAGTCATAGGCGCAAGGCTCCGTCTTGCTGGCCACTGGTTGACTGGGTGCCTGGGCACGTGGGCCCTTGCAGCAACCTAGGGACTTTTCCCGAGAACTTTTTTTGAGGGGGTGGGGTTGGGTGAGTGCTCTGAGGTCAGACCTGCTCTTCCCCTCACTGTGAGCTTCCACTCAACAGAGAAACTCAGTCTCTGGTGCCCTGAGGTCCTCAGTTCTGTCTGGGATGCTGAGTCGGTGGCACAGGCAGGTCTCCAGGCTTGTGGCAGCTTGCCCACTGGACCCAGGTCTTATTCCAGGGATTATCTGGGTGACCTAAGGTCAGTTCCGATCGCTTCCTGCACCATGGGATTTTCTTTTGACTGGAAATCCCAGTCTCTGGTGCTGTGGGGCCCACAGTTCAGTCTGGGACAGTGATCAGAGCATGCTGGCTTGTGGCTCTGGTCTAGCTACTGAGCACCTGGCAGGATCCGGGAACTGTTCCACAGTTTAGCTGGGTGACCTGAAGCTGATTGAATGCCACACTGGGATTTTCTCTCACCTGGGAAACACAATCACTGGTGTTCTAGGGTCCAGAGTTCTGTCTGCATGTCACTGTTCAGATCCAGCTGTGCTGCTGGTCAGAAAGAGTTTAGTCCTAACACCATCATCTTGGATCTGCCTCCTCTGTTTTGATTTTTGTTTTCTCTTTTTTTTCTGCTCCTTCATCTTTGGCCATCTGCATCTCCATACATAGATCCAACCTCGAGCTCTCACTTCATTGTCTCTCTCTTTCTCTCTCTCTTGCTTTACTCATGCTCTCTCATTCTGTTTCTGAAAGTCTGTCTCTCCTGCTCTGTCTCTGTGTGCCCCTGTCTCTATTTCTGCTTCTGAAGATAAAAGACCAAAAACAGTTTTCTCCATGCTCTGTTAAGATTCTGGGGGAAGGGGGGAGATCTAAGATGGTGAGGACATGCCCGCACCATTTCTGAGAGGCAGAGTATTTGAAACTCCAAAATTGGTGAGTGGAGGGCCAACTGAAGCCAGAAAATCTACCTTTTGG
>NW_026587754.1:0-4286 GCF_907164565.1 Psammomys obesus
GACCAGAGAACTCCTGAGCTGATAAATACCTTCAGCAGAGTGGCCGGATACAAAATTAACTAAAAAAAAAAAAAGTAGCCTTCCTGTATATGATAGACAAAAGATCTGAGAAACAACACCCTTCACAATAAACACTAATAACATAAAGTATTTTGGTATGACTCTAACCAAGCAAGTGAAAGTGAAAGACCTGTTTGAAAAGAAAAGAAAAAAAAAACTTTAAGTCTCTGAAGAAAGAAATTGAAGAAGATATCAGAAGATGGAAAGATATTCCATGCTCATGGATCCATAGGATTAACATAGTGAAAATGGCCATCTTGCCAAAAGCGATCTACAGATTGAATGCAATTCCCATTAAATACCAACACAATTCTTTATAGACCTTGAAAGAAAAATTCTCAATTTCATATAGAAAAATAAAAAAAAGCAAAAAACAGAATTGCTAAAACAATCCTGTATAAAAACAGATCATCTCGAGGTATCTCCATCCCAGTTCTCAAGCTGTACTATAGAGCAATAGTAATAAAAACTGAATGGTACTGGCATATAAACAGAATGGTGGATCAATGGAACTGAATAGAAGACACAGAAATAAACCCACACACCTATGGATACTTGATTTTTGACAAAGAAGCCAAAAACCTACAATGGAAAAAAGACAGTATCTTCAACAAATGGTGCTGGTTTAGCTGGATGTCTACGTGTAGAAAAATGAAAATAGATCCATACTTATCACCCTGCACAAAACTAAAGTCCAAGTGGATCACAAACCTCAACATAACACCAGACACACTAAATCTATTAGAGGAAAAGTGGGGAAGAGCCTGGAACACATTGGCACATGAGACAACAGAACACCAACAGCACAGGTTCTAAGATCAATAATCAATAAATGGGACATCATAAAACTGAAAAACTTCTGTAAAGCAAAGGACACTGTTGTCAGAACAAAACAACAGCCTACAGACTGAGAAAGGATTTTCATCAACCCCATATCTGACAGAGGGCTTATATCCAGAATACATAAATAACTTAAGAAGTTAAAAATCAACAAATCAAGTAATCAAATAAAAAATGGGGTACAGAGATAAACAGAGAATTTTCAATAGAGGAATATTGAATAGCAAAACCCCACTTAAATGCTCAACATCCTTAGTCATTATGGAAATGCAAAATGACCCTGAAATTTCTCCTTACAATCATCAGAATGGCTAAGATAAAAAACTCAAGTGACAATACATGCTGGAGAAGATGTGGAGAAACAGGAACCCTCCTCCATTGCTGGTGGGAATGTAAACTTGTACAACCACTTAAGAAATCAATCTGGCGCTTTCTTAGAAAACTAGGAATAGCGCTTCCTCAAGATCCAGCTATACCACCAGTCTTTTCTGAGACTGATATTCCAACCAAGTACCATGCATGGACATAACTTAGTGTATAACCAAAATATGCTCAAGTATACAATGAGGACATTTCCTCAACCATGTTTGAAGCAGCTTTATTCATAATAGCCACAATCTGGAAACAACTCAGGTGTCCCTCAATGGAGGAATGCATATAGAAATTGTGGTTCATTTACATAATAGATTACTATTCAGTTACTAAAAACAAGGAAATCATGAAATTTGTAGGCAAATGGTGGGAACTAGAAAAGATCACCCTGAATGAGGAATCCCAGAAGCAGAAAGACACACATGATATATACTCACTTATAACTGGATAGTAGATCTATAATATAGGATAAACCTACTAAAATCTGTATACCTAAAGAAGTTATGCAAGAAGGAAGACCCTGGGTAAGGTGATCAATCCTTACTCAGAAAGGCAAACAGGAAAGACATCAGAAGAGTGAGAAAACAGGGAACTCGACAGGAGCCTACCACAGAGGGCCTCTGAGAGACTCTACCCAGCAGTGTATCAAAGTAGATGCTGAGACTCATAGCCAAATTTTGGGCAGAGTGCAGGGAATCTTATGAAAGAAGGGGGAGATAGAAAGACCTGGAGTTTACAGAAGTTCCACAAAGACAGCAATAGAATCAAAAAATCTGGGCACAGGGGTCTTAGTATCTACTTTGATACATTGCTAGTTAGAGTCTTTCAGAGGCCCTTTATGGTAGGCTCCTGTCCTGTTACTTGTTTTCTCCTACATCCAATGTCCATCTCATTTGTCTTTCTAAGTGAGGATTGATCATCTTACCCCAGCTCTTCTTTCTTGTTAATCTTCTTTAGGTGTATAGATTTCAGTATGTTTATCCTATTTTATAGGTCTATATAAGTGAGTATATACCATGCATGTTTTTCTGCTTTTTGGATACCTTGTTCAGGATGATCTTTTCAAGGTCCCACCATTTGCCTGCAAATTTCATGATTTCGTTGTTTTTAATTGCTGAGTAAGATTCCTTTGTATAAATGTACCACAATTTCTGTATCCATTCATCAACTGAGGGACATCTGGGTTGTTTCCAGGTTCTGGCTATTACAAATAAAGCTGCTACAAATATGGTTGAGCAAATGTCCTTGTTGTGTACTTGAACATCTTTTGGATGTATGCCTAGGAGTGGCATAGCTGGCTCTTAAGGAATCATTCCTAATTGTCTGAGAAAGCACCAGATTGATTTCCAAAGTAGTTGTACAAGTTTGCATTCCCACCAGCAGTGGAGGAGGGTTCCCCTTTCTCCACAACCTCTCCAGCATGTGTTGTCATTTGAGTGTTTTATTTTAGCCATTTTGATGGGTGTAAGGTGAAATCTCAGGGTCGTTTTGATTTGCATCTCTCTGATGGCTAAGGATGTTGAGCATGACTTTCAGTGTTTCTCTGCCATTCTGTATCCTCTACAGAGAATTCTCTGTTTAGCTCTGTACCCCATTTTTTAATTGTATTGCTTGATTTTTTTTCTTTTTAATTTCTTTAGTTCTTTATATATTCTGGATATCAGCCCTCTGTCAGATACAGGGTTGGTGAAGATCCTTCCCCAGTCTGTAGGCTTTCCTTTTGTTCTTGCAACAGTATCTTTTGCTTTACAGAAGCTTTTCAGTTTCATGAGGTCCCATTTATTGATTGTTGATCTTAGAGCCTGTGCTGTTGGTGTTCTGTTCAGGAAGTTGTCACCTGTGCCAATGAGTTCAAGGCTCTTCCTCGTATTTTTCATTATGTTAATCCTACCAATCCATGAGCATGGGATGTCTTTCTATCTTCTGGCTCAAAGTCCTTAGTCATCAGGGAGATGCAAATCAAAATGACCCTGAGATTTCACCTTACACCAATCGGAATGGCCAAGATAAAAAACTCAAGTGACAACACATGCTGGAGAGGATGTGGAGAAACAGGAACCCTCCTCCATTGCTGGTGGGAATATAAACTTGTGCAGTCACTTTGGATATCAATCTGGCCCTTTCTCAGAAAATTAGGAATAGTGCTATCTCAAGATACAGCTATACCACTCTTGATCATATTTCCAAAATATGTTCAACCATACAACAAGGACATTTGTGCAGCTTTATTCATGATAGTCAGAATCTGGAATATCCATTAAGGAAGGAATACAGAATTTGTGGTACATTTACACAATGGAATACTATTCAGGAATTAAAAACTAGGAAATTGTGAAATCTGTGGTCAAATGGATGGAACTAAAAAAGATCATCCTGATTAAGGTAACTCAGAAGCAAGAAGACAGTCATGGTATATTCTGACTTATAAATGGATTAGATATATAATATAGGATAAAAATACTAAAATCTATAGTCATAAAGAAGCTAAACAACAAAGAGGACCCCAGGGAAGAGGCTTAATTGTCATTCAGAAGGGCAAACAGGATGGATATCAGAAGTGGTAGAAGACAAGGAACAGGACAGGAGTCTTCCACAGGGTCCTCTGAAAGACTCTACCCATCATGGTATGGAAGCAGATGCTGAGACTCATAGCCAAACTTTGGACAGACAGCAGGGACTCTTACAGAAGAAGGGGGAGATAGAAAGACCTGGAGGAGACAGGAATTCCACAAGGAGACCAACAGAGCCAAAAAATCTGGGCACAATGGTTTCTGTAGTGGCTGATGAATCAATTGCCTGGAGAGGACCTAGACCACTTGCTCAGATGTAGCTCATGGACAACTCATTCTCCATCTTGTTTCCCTAGTTGGGAGAGCAAGGCTGTCTCTGACAGGGACTCAGTGGCTGCCTCTTTGATTACCTCCCCCTAGTGAGCTGGCCTAACTAGAGGGCAGAGAAAGAGAATCAAGACAGTCCTGATGAGATCTGACAAGCTATGGTCAGATTGTAGAGGA
>NW_026587755.1:0-5398 GCF_907164565.1 Psammomys obesus
TTCTGATTTGAACAGTAGAAATCCAGCTCAAGACATTTCAGACAAGACTATTAGGATGTGTCCTAATGATCATTCTAGTGAGGAATTAGGCTATTTTCTACCCTTGTCCAAAAAAATCTGCTTGAGCATAAATTGAAAAGCTTTGTATTAACAGTTTTGGCAGAGGAGGTTTCCAGACTATGTTCCTTGGTTATTAATGGCCATTCTCATACAGCACTGTAATGAAAAGCAGCAAAAATGAACAAAAATATAAAATATAACATTTGGAAAGGAAAAGAGCTTCAGGAAAGAGTTCAAAGAAAAGCCTGGTCCCAAATAAGGTAAAGGTTGTGATGACCTTAAAAAAACAACAAAAAAAGACACCACCACATAAGCTTCTAACTTATGAAACAGAATTAAAGAAAAGCTTAGGGACAGGTGTGGTGTCAAAGTTTGTTTTTTTTAAAAATTTTTTATTAATTACACTTTATTCATTTTGTATCAACCCGTAAGCCCCTCCCTCCTCCCCTCCCAATCCCACCCTCCCTAGCCTTTCTGCATGCATGCCACTCCCCAAGTCCACTCATAGGGGAGGTTCTCCTCTCCTTTCTGATCTTAGTCTATCAGTTCTCATCAAAATTGGCTGCATTGTCCTCTACTGTGGCCTGGTAACGCTGCTCTCCCCTCAGGGGGAGGTGATCAAAGAGCAGGCCAATCAGATTATGTCAGAGGCAGTCCCTCTTCCCATTACTATGTAACCCACTTGGACACTGAACTGCCATGGGCTACACCTGTGCAGGAGTTCTAGGTTATCTCCATGAATAGTCCTTGGTTGGAGTATGAGTCTCTGGGAAGATCCCTGTGTTCAAATTATCTTGTTCTGTTGCTCTGCTTGTGGAGTTCCCGTCCCCTCCAGCTCTTACTATTTTTCACTTCTTACATAAAATTCCATTCACTCTGCCTATCAGTTGGCCATCAGGCTCAGCATCTGCTTTGACAGTCTATACTGCAGAGGCTTTCAGAGGCCTTTTGTGGCAGGTTTCAAGGTTGTTTCCTGTTTTCTTCTGGCTTTCAGAGGCCCGCTGTAGCAGGTTCCGAGGTTGTTTCCTATTTTCTTTTTCTTCTGATGTCCATCCTCTTTGCCTTTCAGGATGGGGATTGAACATTTTAGTTAGGGTCCTCTCTTTTGCTTAGTTTGTTTAGATGTACTGATTTTAGTGGGTTTATTCTACGTTATATGTTTATATGAGTGAGTATATTCCATGCGTGTCTTTTTGCTTCTGAGACAACTCACTCAGGATGATCCTTTCCAGGTCCCACCATTTACCTGCCAATTTCATGATTTCCTTATTTTTATTGCTGAGTAATACTCCATTTTGTAGCTGTACCACAGTTTCTGCATCCATTCTTCGGTTGAGGGGCATCTGGGTTGTTTCCAGCTTCTGGCTATTACAAATAAAGCTGCTACAAACATGGTTGAGCAAATGTCCTTTTTGTGTACTTGAGCCTCTTTTGGGTATATGCCTAGGAGTGGTATGGCTGGATCTTGAGGAAGCGCTATTCCTAGTTGTCTGAGAAAGCGCCAGATTGATTTCCAGAGTGGTTGTACCAGTTTACATTCCCACCAGCAGTGGAGAAGGGTTCCCCTTTCTCCACAACCTCTCCAGCATGTGTTGTCCCTTGAGTTTTTCATCTTGGCCATTCTGATGGGTGTAAGGTGAAATCTGAGGGTTGTTCTGATTTGCATTTCCCTAATGGCTAATGAGGTTGAGCATTTCTTTAGGTGCTTCTCTGCCATTCGATATTCCTCTACAGAGAATTCTCTCTTTAGCTCTGTTCCCCATTTTTAAGTCGATTACTTGGTTTGTTGCTGTTCAGCTTGTTTAGTTCTTTATATATATTGGATATGAGTCCTCTGTCAGATAAAGGGTTGGTGATGATTCTTTCCCAATCTGTAGGCAGTCGCTTTGTTTTGATAACAGTGTTCTTTGCTTTACAGAAGCTTTTCAATTTCATGAGGTCCCATTTATTGATTGTTGCTCTTAGAGCCTGTGCTGTTGGTGTTCTGTTCAGGAAGTTTTCCCCTGTACCAATGGGTTCTAGGGTATTCCCCACTTTTTTTCCTAGCCAATTTAATGTGTCTGGTTTTATGTTGAGGTCTTTGATCCATTTGGACTTCAGTTTTGTGCAGGGTGATAAGTATGGATCTATTTTCATTTTTCTACATGTAGACATCCAGTTGGACCAGCACCATTTGTTGAAGATGCTATTTTTTTTCCATTGTATGGTTTTGGCATCTTTGTCAAAAATCAGGTGTCCATAAATGTGTGGGTTTATTTCTGGGTCCTCTGTTTGGTTCCATTGATCCACCATTCTGTTTCTATGCCAGTACCATGCAGTTTTTATAACTGTTGCTCTATAGTACAGCTTGAGAACAGGGATGGAGATACCAGAAGATCTTTTATTATAGAAAATTGTTTTAGCAATTCTCGGTTTCTTGTTATTCCATACGAAGTTGAGAATTTTTCTTTCCAGGTCTGTAAAGAATTGTGTTGGCAATTTGATGGGAATTGTATTAAATCTGTAGATTGCTTTTGGTAAGATGGCCATTTTTACTATGTTAATCCTGCCAAGCCATGAACATGGGAGATGTTTCCATCTTCTCATATCTTCCTCTAATTCTTTCTTCAGAGACTTGAAATTTTTTTCATACAAGTCTTTGACTTGCTTGGTTAGGGTTACACCAAGGTACTTTATGTCATTTGTGGCTATTGTGAATGGTGTTGTTTCTCTAATTTCTTTCTCAGCCCTTTTGTCTTTTGTATACAGGAGTGCTACTGATTTTTTTTGAGTTAATTTTGTATCCGGCCACTTTGCTGAAGGTGTTTATCAGCTGTAGGAGTTCCCTGGTAGAGTTTTGGGGGTCACTCATGTATACTATCATATCATCTGCAAATAGTGATAATTTGACTTCTTCCTTTCCCATCTGTATCCCCTTGATCTCCTTCAACTCTCTTATTGCTCTAGCAAGGACTTCCAGCACTATGTTGAAGAGATATGGAGACAGTGGGCAGCCTTGTCTTATCCCTGATTTCAGTGGGATTGCTTTAAGTTTCTCTCCGTTCAGTTTGATGTTGGCTATAGGCTTGCTGTATATCGCCTCTACTATGTTTAGATATGTGCATTGTATCCCTGATCTCTCCAGTACTTTAAACATGAATGTATGTTGGATTTTGTCAAATGCTTTTTCAGCATCTAGGGAGATTATCATGTGGTTTTTTTCTTTCAGTTTGTTAATATGGTGGATCACATTGATGGATTTCCGTATATTGAACCACCCCTGCATACCTGGGATGAAGCCTACTTGGATATAGTGGATAATATCTTTGATGTGCTCTTGTATTCGGTTTGCAAGTATTTTGTTAAGTATTTTTGCATCAATGTTCATAAGGGAAATTGGCCTGAAAATCTCTTTCTTTGTTGAGTCTTTGTGAGGTTTAGGTACCAAGGTGACTGTGGCTTCATAGAATGAGTTTGGTAATGTTCCTTCTGTTTCTATTTTGTGGAATAGTTTGAAGAGAATTGGAGTTAGCTCTTCTTTGAAGGTCTGGTAGAATTCTGCGCTGAAGCCATCTGGTCCTGGGCTTTTTTTGGATGGGAGACTTTTGATGACTGCTTCTATTTCTTTGGGGGATATAGGACTATTTAATTGATTTACCTGGTCCTGATTCAGCTTTGGTAAGTCAACTCGATCAAGAAAATTGTCCATTTCATTTAGATTTTCAAATTTTGTGGCATATAGACTTTTGAAGTAAGTCCTAATGATTGTTTGTATTTCCTCAGTGTCTGTAGTTATGTCCCCCTTTTCATTTCTGATTTTGTTGATTTGGATGGGGTCTCTCTGCCTTTTAGTTAGCTTGGCTAAGGGTTTGTCGATCTTGTTGATTTTCTCAAAGAACCAGCTCTTGGTTTCATTGATTTGAATAGTTTTATTTGTTTCTAATTGATTGATTTCAGCCCTGAGTTTGATTATTTCCAGCCGTCTACTCCTTTTTGGTGTGTCTGCTTCTTCTTTTTCTAGGGTTTTTAAGTGGGCCATTAAGTTGTTTGAATGAGCTGTCTCGAATTTCTTCTTGAAGGCACTTAGTGCTATGAACTTTAATCTTAGCACTGCTTTCATTGTGTCCCACAAGTTTGGGTATGTAGTGTCTCCATTTTCATTGAGTTCTAGGAAGACTTTAATTTCTTTCTTTATTTCTTCCCTGACCCAGCTGTCATTTAGTAGCAAGTTGTTCAGTTTCCATGTGTGTGTAGGCTTTTTGCTATTTCTGTTGTTGTTGAAATCCAGCTTTATTCCATGGTGATCAGACAGGATACAAGGGATTATTTCAGTCTTCTTGTATCTGTTGAGGCTTGCTTTGTGACCAACTATGTTGTCTATTTTGGAGAAGGTTCCATGAGGTGCTGAGAAGAAGGTAAATTCTTTTGTGTTTGGGTATAAAGTTCTGTAAATGTCTGTGAGGTCCATTTGATTCATGACCTCTGTCAGAGATATTGTTTCTTTGTTTAATTTCTGTTTTGTTGACCTGTCCTTTGTTGAGAGTGAGTTGTTGAAGTCTCCCACTATTAATGTATGAGGATCTATATGTGGTTTAAATTTTATCAATGTTTCTTTTACAAATGTGGTGTCCTTGTATTTTGGGCATAGATGTTCAGGATTGTGATGTCTTCTTGGTGAAATTTTCCCTTGATGAGTATGAAGTGTCCTTCCCCATCTCTTTTTATTAATTTTGGTTGAAAGTCTATTTTATCAGATATTAGAATGGCTACTCCTGCTTGTTTCTTGGGTACATTTGCTTGGAAAGTCGTTCCAATCTTTTATCCTCAGGTAATGTCTATCTTTGTACCTTAGGTGTGTTTCTTGTATGCAACAGATTGCTTGGTTTTGTTTACGTATCCATTCTGTTAATCTGTGTCTTTTTACTGGAGAGTTGAATCCATTGATGTTGAGAGAGATTAATGACCAGTGGTGTTAGATCCTTTGATTTTGATGTTGGCTGTGTTCATAAGGTTGTGTGCTTGGTTGCTTTTTGTTTTAGTGTAGTAAGGTTAATTATTTCCTGTGTTTTCTTGGAAGAAGCTAATTTTTGGGGGTTTTATTTTCCCTTCCAGTGTCTTCTGTAATGCTGGATTTGTTTGTAGGTATTGTTGAAATTTGTTTTTATCATTGAATATCTTGTTGTCTCTGTCTATGAAGACTGAGAGTTTTGCTGGGTATAGTAGCCTGGGCTGACATCTGTGTTCTCTTAGGGTCTGCATGATATCTGTCCAGGCCCTTCTGGCTTTCATAGTTTCTTTTGAAAAGTCAGGTGTGATTCTAATGGGTTTGCCATTATATGTTACTTGGCCTTTTTCCCTT
>NW_026587756.1:0-1577 GCF_907164565.1 Psammomys obesus
TGTGAGGCCACAGTTACCTTACTACCTAAACCTCATAAAGACCCAATGAAGAAAGAGATTTTCAAGCCAATCTCCCTTATGAACATTGATGTAAAAATACTCAACAAAATATATGTAAAACCAATTCCTAGATTGCATCAGAGATATTATCCACTAAGACTAAGAAGGCTTCATTCTAAGTATTCAGGTGTGGTTCAATATATTTAAAACCATCAGTGTAATCTACCATATAACAAACTGAAGTAAAAAAAAAAAAAAAACATATCATCTCCAAAGATGCCAAAACAGCATCTGACAAAATCCCATACCCATTCTAATATAAATTCTTGGAGAAATCAGTGGCACAAGGCACATACCTAAATATATAAAGTCAATATACAGCAAGCATATAGCCAACATCGAACTAAATGAAGATGGAGAGAACTCCCATGCTCATGGCTTCGTAGGATTAACATATTAGAAATGACCATTTTATAAAAACGAAAACAAAGAAACATACAAACAATAACAAAACTTCAGATTCCATGCAATTTCCTTCAAACTACCAACACAATGATTTACAGACCTTGAACGAATATTTTGTTTTATCCATCTATGTTAATTGAGAGCTTCCCTGGGTATATTATTCTGGGTTGACATCTGTGGTCCCTTACCATCTGCATGACATCTATCCAGGACCTTCTGGCTTCCATAATTTCTGTGACGAAATATGTTGTGCTTCTAATAGGTGTACCTTTATATGTTACTTGGCCTTTTCCCTTGCTGCTTTGAATATTTTTTTCTTGATTCTCTAGATTTAGTTTTTTGACTATTTTGTGATATGAGGAGATTATTTTCTGGTCTAGTCTATTTGGTGTTCTGTAGACCTCTTGCATGTTTATGAACATCTTTCTTTAAGTTGGCAAAATTTTCTTCGATGATTGTCTTGTAATATTTTCTGGACCTTGGAGCCTGGAATCTTCTATTTTTTTCTATTTCTTCTATCTTTGTCTATTCCGATTATTCTTAGATTTCGTCTTTTGATGTTGTCCTTGATTTCTTTGATTTTTTTTTATTTGGCATAGTTTTATTTTTATTTTTATTAATTATACTTTATTAACTTTGTATTATCCCTGTAGCTCCCTCCCCCTCCCCTCCCAATGCAATCCTTTCTCCCTCTTCTCTGCCCACACCCCTCCCCAAGTCCACTGATAGGGGAAGTCATCCTCTCCTTCCTTCTGATCCTAGTCTATCAGTTTATTTTTTTAATTTTTATTTTTTTAATATTAGTTACAGTTTGTTAACTTTGTGTCCCTGCTGTATCCCAGTCCCTCTTTCCCTCCCAATCCCACCCTCCCACCCTCATCTCTTCCTTGCTCCTTTCCAAGTACACTGATAAGGGATAACTTCATCCCTTTACATCAGATACTGGTTTATCTGGCAACTTCAGGACTGGCTACAAAGTCCTCCTCTTTGGCCTAGAAAGGCTGGTCCTCCCTGGGGGGGGGGGCGAGATCAAAGAGCCCACCATCAAGTTCATGTCAGAAACATTCCCTATTCCCCTTACCAGGGTACTCATTGGATACTGAGCTACATCT
>NW_026587757.1:0-1517 GCF_907164565.1 Psammomys obesus
CTTGCCAGGTCCACTGATAGGGGGGACCTCCTCCCCAATCATCTGATCCTGTTTTATCAAGTATCTTCAGGACTGGCTGCAAAGCTCTCCTCTGTGGCCTAACAGGACTGCTCCTACTTTGGGGGGTGGGGAGGCCAAAGAGCCAGTCATTGAGTTCCTGTTAGAAATAGTCCTTGTTCCCCTCACTATGGGAAACCAATTGGTTACTGAGCTACCACAGGGTACATCTCAGCAGAGGTTCTAGGTAACATTCATATATGGTCCTTGGTTGCATGTCAGTCTCAGAAAAGACCCTGTGCCCAGATATATTTGGTCATTGTGGAGCTCCTATCCTTTCCCCATCAGACTAACTCCCCTTCTTTCTTATGATTCCCTGTACTCTGCCAAAGGTTTGGTCATGAGTCTTTGCTTTGAAAACACTGCTAGTTAGAGTCTTTCAAATGCACTCAGTAGACTCCTGTCAATGTTCAATGCGCATTCCATCTGTCTTTCAAAATGCGGATTGATAATCTTACCCCATGTCCGCTCTCTTGATTATCTTTTTTAGGTGTGTAGATTTCATTATGTTTATCATATCTTATAGGTCTATATAAGTGAGTATATACCGTGTTGGTCTTTCTCCTTCTGTGATATTTCACTCAGGATGATCTTTTCTAGATCCCACCATTTGCCTGCAAATTTCATGATTTCCTCCTTTTTGATTGCTGAGTAGTATTCCATTGTGTAAAAATACCACAATTTCTGTACCCATTCCTCCGTTGATGGACATCTGGGTTGTTTCCAGGTTCTGGCTATTACAAATAAAGCTGCTATAAACATGGTTGAGAAAATATCCCTTTTGTGTACTTGAGCAAACGTTGGGTATATACCTAGCAGTGGTATAGCTGGGTCTTGAGGAAGCACTATTCCTAATTGTCTTAGAAAGCACCAGATAGATTTCCAGAGTGGTTGTACCAGTTTACATTCCCACCAGCAGTGGAGGAGGGTTCCCCTTTCTCCACAACCTCTCCAGCATGTGTTGTCCCTTGAGTTTTTCATTTTGGCCATTCTGATGGGTCGTTTTGATTTGCATTTCCCTGATGACTAATGAGGTTGAGCATTTCTTTAAGTGTTTCTCTACCATTCGATATTCCTCTGCGAGAATTCTCTGTTTAGCTCTGTTCCCCATTTTTTACGTGGATTACTTGGTTTGCTGCTTTTCAGCTTTTTTAGTTCTTTGTATATACTGGATATTAGTCCTCTGTCAGATAAAGGTTTAGTGAAGATTCTTTCCCAATCTGTAGGCAGGCGTTTTGTTTTGATGACGGTGTCCTTTGCTTTACAGAAGCTTTTCAGTTTCATGAGGTCCCATTTATTAATTGTTGCTCTTAGAGCCTGTGCTGTTGGTGTTCTGTTCAGGAAGTTGTCTCCTGTGCCTATGAGTTCTAAGCTGTTTCCCACTTTTTCTTCTAACAGATTTAGAGTATCTGCTTTTATGTTGAGGTCTTTGATCCACTTGGACTTTAGTTTTGTGCAGG
>NW_026587758.1:0-1017 GCF_907164565.1 Psammomys obesus
GGTAAGAAATGTCCATAAACATACAAGAGGCCTACACAACACCAAATAGCCTAGACCAGAAAGGAAACTCCTCTCAACATTATAGTCAAAACACTAAATCTACAGAACAAAGAAAAAAATACTACAAGCAGTAAGGTTTGAAAAAGGCCAAGTATGCCACTAATTTTTTCTCTACTTGTGCCTCTATTTGTTTGGCTATGTTTGCCTGTGTTTCTTTAAGGGTTTTGTCTATTTCTTCTTTCTTTATCGCCAATTGACTGGCCAACTCTTTGAAAGATTTGTTCATTTCCTCCTTATGAGCCTCAAATAATTGAGCAAGCATGGCTTTAAGGTCATTTTCCTGTGCTTCTGATGAATTGGATTGGGATGTGCATTGAACTTATGACAGGAGTCTACCACAAAAGGCATCTGAAAGACTCTATCTAGCAGTGTTTCAAAGCAGACACTAAGACTCATAAGCAAACCCTCGGCAGAGTGCAGGAAATCATATGAAAGAAGGGAAGTTAGTATGATATGGAAAGGATAGGAGCTGTATAAGGACCAAATATATCCGGGCACAGGGTCTTTTCTGAGACTGACACTCAACCAAGGACCATCTATGGATATAACCTAGAACTTCTGCTCTGATGTGGCCCGTGGTAGCTCAGTAACCAAGTAGTTTTCCAAAGTAAGGGGAACACGGACTATTTCTAACAGGATCTCAAGGGCAGGCTGTTTGATCCCCCCCCAGGGGAGGAGCAGTACTGTTAGGCTACAGAGGAGGACTTTGCAGCCAGCCCTAAAGATACCTGATAAAACAGGGTCAAATGAAAGGGGAGGAGGTCCTCCCCAACAGTGGACTTGGAAAGGGGCAGGGAGGAGACCAGGGAGGGAGTGTGGGGTTGAGGAGGGAATGAGGGAGCGGGATACAGCTGGGACACAGAGTTAACAAAATGTAACTAAAAAGAAAAATAAAATTAATAAAAAAAGAGAAAAAGGCCAAGTAGCATATAAAGGTAAGCCTTTACAAGTAGAATC
>NW_026587759.1:0-162243 GCF_907164565.1 Psammomys obesus
AGAATTCTCCAGACATTCAAAGAAATGCCCTCATCTGGCTTCTGCAGGCACCAGGTTCATGCATCATGCACAGCCATGCATCCAGACAAAATAGTCACAGACATAAAAATGTTAAAAAGAAGACCCTCCCATCATCTCCCTTCGTCTACCAGTATGCTGTCCTCAGCTATTGAAGCTGATGGGTCAGTAAGGGTTTTTCTCTTTAGTACACCTAGGGACAGGTGTCAAAGAACGCTCAGTTCTGACAGGTTGCTTTGAGGTCTCTAACATCATCCTCTCCTACTGACTCAGAGAATCTGTGCAGGCTCTCCTGAGAGAAGCAGTACCTGTGGGCTCTAGGCCTGTACACCAGGATAGATTTTGTTCATGGCTGTCACTCTGTATAAGGACCTTCTGTATCTTGAATGTAGGAATAAACTTCTATATCCTCGATACCATGCTGCTGATTTTAACTAAGAATACTATGTCAATGTTTTATCTGAGTATTGGAAATCTTTCTGTGTCTACTATTTCTTGTCACATATTTTGGGTATACATATCCAGGGAATAAAAGATTCTAAGTGCTGGAACAGAAAAGCCGAATTCAGGCTTGTACTGTCTCAGGATAATTTGCATCTGAAACTGATATTCCCTGGTCCTCCATCCACAAAGGTGTCCATGGAAGAGGGCGCTGTGTCCCAGGAGCTGAAGGCCATCAGCTTCAGACTTCCTGATTACAAGGATGGAAGCATATTAATCACTATTGTATTCAGCCAGCAGGGTTACAGTCCATTTCTAATCAAATCCAACAGAATCTAATGCACTAGGACTTACTGTGGAAAATTGATAAGTAACTAGGGAATGTTGTGTTATCTCTTTAGACCCCATTTTCTCCCCTTACATACTTTGAGAAGCCCATGGAGTCTTTGGATTTGTAAGATCCCTGTCTCCATTTGTTCAATCTGAAGGAACCACTGGAAAAATCATGAGGGCACAGTCTGAGCTCACTGCTGCTGGCACAGGAGAAGTGTAAAGATTTGTGAAGATCAAAGGCATATGACAACATGTTAGACACTGACAGGAGCAGAGCTCCTTGTCTGTCATATTCTTGACCTTGAGATTAGGAACTTCCTGTATTCACATACCATCTACCTCTCTCATAAGATGTTGTCTTAGAGGTTTACAGAGGAGATCTGCATGTGCTTATCAGAAATTATTTAACGTTTTATACCTGAGAAGTAGACATATAAAATTATCTATGTAATTCAAACTAGATGGAAATGCATATTGGAAAATGAATATTTACTTTTGAATAATATTTGTGGCTTAATGGTGAACTTTTAACATCAGATAAATAATTTGCTTTGGGTAGATAATGCTGTGAGCTGCCTTGTAACCAGCAGATTAATAACACACATTTTTGAGAGATTGTCTCAATTTATAGATTAGATTGGTCCAGAAGTTGGTATGTACCCTAGGCAGGCCTCAAAATCATGAGTCTCCTGCTTTTGTCTCTCCAGTTCTGGGAGTACAGATGTGAATCTCACTCCTTCGTATGATATTTGATTTATTTGTTTTTCTCTTATACTTTACACATGATTCTGGCTTTATGAATTACTTCTTATATATACTTTCTGAGTTCAGTAATATGATGATGTCCTGGAAGTTTCTGTGATTTCTCTTGTCGCTATTGAATTTTTTATCCATAGCCAAAATTCTCTTTTTCACTATTTGGATAGCAACTATCGCTGCTGTAGTGTTCTAATAGTCTCTAGAAAATCATTAAGTACATTAGGATGGCTTAATGTACTTCTGGAGAGACTTACCTGTTCACGATGTCAGAAGCCCATCTTAATCCAGTCTCAATGCTGCTAATTTCTAAATTACACTAGCATTTTTATTTCTTGAATAAAATGTCATGTCTGTGTTGGTCTACAGCAATGACTTCATGAAAAATCTGTTGTTTCCCTTTCATTTATCAAGATTTAAACCCCTCTATCAATTTCCTGAAATTTTAGGGAGGATACTTGTTAGTTTCTGCTAGGTTTCCTAGACTTTGAGATTCAAGTTCCTCTGATCTCAGTCTTAAATTAATGTCCACCAGGATATCCACAGAGTGAATTCTGGGCTGCTCTTTTCTCCTTAGTCCCTTGTTTATCTAAGAAACTAGAGCCAAAACATATGCGGCCCTGTTCTCTGTTTTCAGTACAAGAGTGGCTTTGGAGATGAGTAATACTGAACATATTTAGCCTCAATTTTCTTTTTTCCTTCATCTTTTTCTTCCCTCTACCATTTTTTTTATGGCAAGCTTTCTTACTCTGTTTCTTTCACTGTTGTTTTTTGTTGTGTTGTTGTTTTTGAACATGTCCTATTATTTTCCTAATACTGTCAGTCTGAGATAGATCTACTAATGTTTCTACAGAAGTCAATTGATTTAAATATATCTTGGATTTTAACCCAGATCTGCTTTTAGAGCACCTAGTACTTTTCTGTTTGAGAGCTATAAGGCAATCTTTTTCAGCGATTGCTCATGCTTCCCCTAATATTGTTTTTGACTGTTGATTGACACCAGCTACACTCACAGACACTGCACAGGCATTTGCTTTTGTATTTGCTGACTGCTTTGCATGGGCCCCCTACAGCCCAGCCCAGCTGCTGAGAATTTATAAACCAGGCCTCTGCAGTGAGAACTGAACTTCAAACGACAGCAGAGGGAGCAAGATGAAGTCACAGATCCAGGTCCTCCTATCCCTGCTGCTTTGGGTGTCTGGTAAGAAACTCAAAATATGATTATCTTTGCAGAGTCACTTCTTTGTAGATAAGAAACTTAGACTGTGTCAGACTCAATAATTCTTACATTATAATATTCTGACAAAATGATAGTACAAAGATATTAAATTATAAATTTCAACTGTTTTGCAATCTGTGTTTGTGTCTATATGCATGTTCATTGCATGTTCCTGATTGCAGGTTCCTGTGCAGATATCATGATGACCCAGTCTCCATCCTCCCTGGCTGTGTCAGCTGGAGAGAAAGTCACCATCAGCTGCAGGTCCAGTCAGAGTCTTTATTACAGTGTCAACCAAAAGAACTACTTGTCCTGGTACCAGCAGAAACCAGGGCAATCCCCTAAGCCACTGATCTACCATACAACCACTCGGCACACTGGGGTCCCTGATCGCTTCACAGGCAGTGGATCTGGGACAGATTTCACTCTCAGCACCAGCAGTGTGCAGGCTGAAGACCTGGCAGGTTACTACTGTCAGCAGGTTACAGCTATCCTCCCGCAGTGCGTCAGCCTCCAACACAAACCTCCTTGAGAGTCTCACCAGCTGCCTGTACCACACACAGCCATGGCCATGCACACTTCCCCTTCATCATGATAGCAGGTGTGCCTGAAAACATGATGAAAAAGTTTGCAGAGCCCCTTACTAAATTATGGGTTTAACGATTCTGATGCCTTTTGATATGAGATACCTTTATATGAAAATGCAAAAAAGAACTCAGTATTATCTTTGTATTCCTTCTGTAACACATTACTACAAACTCTGCTGCTTGAAATTATCTTTTTACAGTGTTGTAGTTCTGATATACAATATAGTGATGATGATGATGATGGAAAACTTTATTTCAATTTGGGGCTCTAGGAAAGAGTACATTTCTTGGTTTTTGTAGATTATAGAGTGGTTGTCCTCTTTCCTTTCTTCCTTTCTTCCTTCATTGGTGGTGACCCTATCTGCTGCTAATGATTTTACTTTCCACAAACTGTTTAAATTTTTATTACATTTTAGTTAATTACCTTTGTCTGGATTCATGTGAGTGTGCTTTAGTGTGTCGTGTGTGCATATTTGTAGGTGCACATATGATATGGCATGTTTGTGGAGGTCAGAAGACAATTTAGAACTGACTCTTTTTATGTTTTGTTTCTGGGGATCAAACTCAGGTTTGACCTCAGGCTTATTGGAAAGTGTCTTTGCCATATGAGTTATCTTGCTGCCACTTAAAGTCTTTTATGGGTGTTAATTCTTTGAACACACTTTTCATGAAAGCCATGTCTTTCCAATGTATCATGTATTTTGACCATATGCACTAACCTTCATTTTGCTTTCCCTTTCCTGCTATTTCTTCATTCTGTCAGGAGACATTTAGGGAAAGGGATTCAGGAGACATCTGGGATTTCTGGGAGGCAACTTAGGTTTATGTTTGGTTTGTTTTTCCCCCCCCCCAAGGTCTACACTAGAGGTAAATCTGAAGCAGATTGTGCCTTTAGCATTCCTTCCTCTAACTGACACCCCATTTTGCTGTGCTGCTGTTACTGTATCTCTCAAAACTCTGGCATGGTGTGAAAGAGGCTTCACTGCCATCTTTCCCTGGGCATTTACCCATCCAGGTTGAGGAGGATATTTGTGAAGATGAACTGCTGTTCAGATGAATTAATAATTTTGTAGTGCCTGATGAAGATTTTATACATTTCCTGTTGTGAATTAAACACATGTTAGAATTTAAGAAGTTAGATAGTTGATAGAAAGTTGTAGCTACAGTAAAAACAGCTGTGAGCCTCTAGATGCCGAGCACATACATCTCAACAGAGAGAGGTAAGGCCTGAAACAGATTTATTGTCCCAAAAGTAAACAATCCATGGGTCAATAGGTCTCACTGTGCATTAAGACATCTAGAAATTATTGTCTTAAACCTTAGATGAACTTGTGAAACCAGAGATAAAGAATCTCTTAATGCAAAGACATATAAACAATTATCTGGCTAATTATCCTAATGCATAGGCTTTGTTAACACATCACTTGAATTATTATTGTTCTGTACCTACCATGAACATTTTGGAATGCAATATGTTTAAAATATCATGTAATCCATTATCCTCGTAATTACTGTGAGGCAATTATTCTTCTGAGGTAAGGCCTCTATGTTAAAGGGTATAAACAGAACTACATTCATGGAATAAACATTAAAGTCCAGTGGAATTAGATTCATAACTTGTAATATATATATATGTAAATATGTATATACTTATTGTGTTGGTCTCGGTAAGGAGACATACCTATGGCCCCAGGGGACCTGACAAACAGGATATCAGGCATCTGTGAGACCACCTCCAGAACTGCTGCCAAATTGTGACCACCTGCAGACCACCTGCAACCACCTGTTAGTTCTAGCTTGTGCTGTGTTACCTTAGAAGAGGACTTCCCCCCCTCTCTCTTTCTGTCTTTCCTGCCTTGCCCACAGACAGTCTTTGTGACCCTGCCCCTCTTCCCCTAATAAAAGCTCTCATGTGGAACCTGTTCCTGGTGTGATTTATGAACCCACTGTAGAACTCCACTGCAGTAGCCTAATAATTTATATGCAGGTAAATGGGTCCACCTGTTTTTGTATATATGTTACATGAATGCTTGCCAATTTCTCTGTAAGGAGCTTCTTTTTGGTTTTGTTCACTGATGTCTGTATAAATATGGACAGGGCTACATAAGTGATCATTTGGCTGATACAATGGAAATGGCCACAACAGCTGGTCAGGAACAATATTTCACCTGTGAAATGTTCAATGCAACATCAGGCACATAGGTATACAAGCTTGGTGTAGAAGATAAACATTAGAGAATAAATCATAAGAATAGTATTTTAAAATATTTTTTATTATGTAATTTTATAACTTTTTAAAGATGAAAAAATCTGCATGTTAATGACATGGGTGTGCTTGCTTATTTTTATAAAAAGATTTCACCTTGTCTCATATTTGATTTTGTGCCGTGTAGCACAACTTCAACATATATCAGAGTAGATAGGTATTGTGAATGTATAGTCAACAATACTGTGATTCCTACTTCACCTAAACATACTGCATAAAATGGCAGAAAGATGCTTAGGAGCATTACAGGAAAATTTGGAAATTTTGGTTTTCTCCATGCACGTCTTCCAACATGCAAATATTCCCATATTAGGAAGGCTGAGAACCACTGTTGTAGGATTTGCTCATCTCATACCACTCCTTCCCTGTGACCATCTTCATCAGAGCCTTTCTTGTCAGCTCTCTCTCAAGATCTAGGTCTAAATCCATAGGCACATTTGCATATGAACTAAACACACTTGGGCAGCAGCAGTGTCCCACAGCTCCCCACAGTACCCATTCACCTCATTTCTTGCCTCTAACCTTGTCAGGGATCCAAAGCATCAGCAACCCTAGGAACTGAGTATAAAGCCTCGGTTTGAGAAGCTGAAGTAAGGGTTCCAGAGGAGTTAAAGCAAGACTGCAGCTGAACTTTTTACCTCACAATTGCATGGGAGACTCAGGCAACAATATGCAAATCTGCAGGTGGGTGAGGTGAGAGAGCTAGACAAAGGGAGGAAGCCCATAGGGTGAGGAGAGAGTTATAACTACCATTCATTTTGTGATGGAAGATCAATTGACACAAAATCCCTGTTCTGTGAAGCAGTCGGCAGAAGCCCATGGTGAATGTCTGAGATCTTTGGAGATCTTCTGCCAGTGTCAAAAGACCAAGGTTACGTGTGTGTGTGTGTGTGTGTGTGTGTGTGTGTGTGTGTGTGTGTGCGCGCACATACTCAAAGGCATGGCTCCCCTCAGTCTGTAATAACAAGAAGCAAGTCTTTTCAGCAACAGGAGCTGACCACCAATTTTGGGATGACAACCAAAATTGTTTGTGGGTTCCCTTAGACTGTCTGGCCAATAATTCATTTAGATGTAGCCCATCCCTGGCAATGGAGGTTTCATTTGGAAGAGAAAGATGTCTAGGTGAGGTTGTCTCTGTTGTTATTTGTTGATTTCATTTAGATTTTTTTCATATAAGTATATATAAGAATTGTCTGCTGAAAGTAGGTTTCTATATGACCCCTCAAATGGCCTTTAGTGCTAGCTAAATCTTCCATTGTTCTCTCTCTTACTCTCCTCTTTCTTTACCACATAATCTCGTTAAACATGGAGGAATAGTACTGGTGCCTAAGTAGAGATATGAAGCCATCTGACTACTGTTCATTGTAGTGAAAGATACTTGGCCTAGTACCCACTTATAAGTGAGTATATGCATGTGTGTATCTCTCCTTCTGGGATACCTCACTCAGAATGATCTTTCCTAGATCCCACCATTTGCCTACAAATTTCATGATTTCCTTGTTTTTCATTGCTGAGTAGTATTCCACTGTGTAAAAGTACCACAATTTCTGTATCCATTCCTCCATTGATGGACATCTGGGTTGTTTCCCGGTTCTGTCTATTACAAATAAAGCTTCTACAAACATGGTTGAGCAAATGTCCTTGTTGTGTACTTGAGCAACTTTTAGGTATATGACTAGGAGTGATATAGCTGGATCTTGAGGAAGCGTAGGATAAACATACTGAAATGTGTACACCTAAAGAAGATAAACAAGAAAGAGGACCCTGGGTAAGATGATTAACCTTCACTTAGAAAGACAAATGGGATGGACATTGGTTGCAGGAGAAAACAAGTAACAGGACAGGAACCTATCACTGAGGGCCTCTGAAAGTCTCTACCCAGCAGTGTATCAAAGCAGATACTAAGACTCATAACCAAACTTTCAGCAGAGGACAGGGTATCATATAAAAGAAGGGGGAGTTAGTATGACCTGGAGAGGACAGCAGTTCCACAAGGACCAAATATATCTGGGCACAGGGGTTGTTTCTGTGACTGTTTCTCCAACCAAGGACCATATATGGATATAACCTAGAACCCCTGCTCGAATGTAGCCCATGGTAGCTAAGTATCCAAATGGGTATCCTTGTAAGGGAACAGAGACTATTTCTGACATGAACTTAATAGCAGGTTCTTTGACCTCCCCTTCCCCACATACACACTCAAGGGATGAGCATCCCTGCTAGACTACAGAGGAAGACTTTGCAGCCAGGCCTGAAGATACCTGATAAGCTAGGGTCAGATGAAAGGGGAGGAGGTCCTCCCCTATCAGTGAAGTTGGAAAGGGGTAGGGAGAAGATGAGGGAGGGAGGGTGGGATTGGGAGGGAATGAGGGAGCAGGATACAGCTGGGATACAAAGTTAATAAACTGTAACTAATATTAAAAAAATTAAAAATTGATTTAAAGAAAGAAAGATACTTGGCATTCTATCAGAGGATAAAAGTAACCACTAACCCACTTATAAACACTATGCTCTAGAGTGATTCTGGAACTAACCAATTTTATTCTACTTGGATTTAAGGCCTACTTCATGAGATGGAACCCATGCCAGACACTGCTCACGTGGACAAAAACCTGAGAGTAGATTGACCATGGACCTTAAGGAAAACCCAGATAGTATAGTTTTGCTAAAGGAACAAAACAATGAAATGACTCCCAGTGACATTCTTTTCTACCCATACATCAGATTCTTGCTCATTCCTCACCAGAGAAGATTCTTCCTGCAGTAAATGGGAACTAATAAAGAGACTTACAAGTAGACAAATTAGAAAGAGTGAGAGACCTTGGAGTATTCTCTCCTAAATGGAGTGTCTTCATTAAACCCTCCCCGGAGGGCTCAGGGATCTCTGTGGAAGTGGAAGCAGAAAGGTTTTGAGAGACAGAGGAGATGAATGACATCAAGGAAACTGTGTCTTCCAGACATAGCAGGACCAGTGCACATATGAACTCTCAGAGCCTGGGGCAGCATACACAGGTCTAGTACAGGTCTAAGCTAGATGAGGTCCAGTAGTGAGAAGGGGAAAAACACATGGGCTCCCGTCTCTAACAAAGAGAGAGACAGGAGTGGGATATAGCTGGAAAACAGAGTTAATAAAATGTAACTAAAAATAAAAAAAATAAAAATAAAAAATAAAGAGAGATAGAATTTTGAGTGGTTGTGTCTCTGCATAAATTAGTCTGGACCTGGACTTGCTTTGTACCCAAGGCTGTCCTCAAATGTATAATCCTCCTGCTTCTGTCTCCCTAGCTCTGGGAGTATATATCTGAATCTCCACTCTTTCCCATAATATTTTATTTTATTCTGTTTTACTCTGTTTCTTGTATTTTGTACATAATACTGGGTCTACACTTTACTTCTTATATTTTTTTCATAACTCACTAATCTGAACCTTGCAAGGTCTATTATTTCTGTTATTGTTATTTATTTTCATTCAAGCTCAAACATTTATTTCTTTAGATGTCAACATTCTCTATTGTGGTGGTCTATTGGTCTTTATAGATTATTGCTTGATTTAAGAAGGCTGTGCCACATTCTGAATATATTTTTTTTGTTTTAATCTATTTACTGTTTATACAAGACCATCATAACCCAGTTTAAATACTGCTAATTTCTAAACGTAGAAGATGAATTTCTGGAATTAAACACTCTAGGCAGTGTTGATCTACAGGGATGATTTCATGAAGAAATATGATGTGTTCCATTCCCCTTCTATTCTCTTATTTTAGAGCCCTCTTTTAAATCCACAAAATTTTGGTTAAAATACTTGTTAGTTTCCTCTGGGTTTACCTTTGTTGTGAGATTAAGGTTTCTTTGGTCACAGGATTAAATTAATGTTTCTTAGAATTTCCACAGAATGATTTCTAGACTTCTCTTTTTATTTGTGCCCCATGTGTAGCCTGGAAACAGAAGTGCACATGTCTGAGACACTGTTCATTGCCCTCCATTTGAGTGGCCTTGTAGATAGAAGACAATGAACAAATTTAGCTCAAATTTCCTCTTTTCTGCACTTCCTCTTTCTTCGCCTCAACCCTTAAGCTCTTTTATTGAATGTTTTCCTATTCTGTTTCTTTGCTGTTGTTTTGATTTCTTGAACACATAATTTCCCTAGGACTATCAATCTGAGATAACTCTCCTAAAGTTTCTGCGAAAGTCAACTGCTTTAAAAATGTCTTGGATTTTAACCCAAAGGTGGTTTTCGAGCACCTGGTACATTTCTGCTTGAGAGCTATTAACTGCTCACTTCTGTGGTGCTCATGCTCTCTGATAATGTTTTTAGCTGTTAATTGTCTCCACCCACTCTCACACATACACACACACACTGCTTTTGTATTTGCTCAATGGTTTGCATGGGCTTCTCCAGTACAGCACAGCCACTCAGAATTAATAAACCAGGTTTTTTTTGGTGTGAACTGAGCAACATTAGACAGGCAGGGAAGCAAGATGGAGTCACAGACCCAGGTCCTCATGTTGCTGCTGTTCTGGGTGTCTGGTGAGAAGTTTAAAAGTGTTATTATCATTTTAATGTTGCATGAAAGAAATTTCAACGTTACATGAAAGAAATTTACAGTGTGTAGCATGATGTAGCATTTTTTACATAATAATTGTCTGACAATATGATACAGACATTTAAATGTCAAATTTCTCTCTCTCTCTCTCTCTCTCTCTCTCTCTCTTGGTTTTTCGAGACAGGGTTTCTCTGTGTAACTGACCCCAGGCTGTCCTGGACTTGTTTTGTAGACAAGGCTGGCCTCAAACTCACAGAAAACCACCTGCCTCTGTATCCTGAGTACTGGGATTAAATAACAAATTTCAATAGTCATATCATAATCGATGTTTGTGTATGTATGCGTGTTCACTGTCTACTCTGTGTTTTTGGATGTATGTATTTTCACTGTCTATTTCAGGTACTAGTGGGGACATCATGATGACCCAGTCTCCATCCTCCCTGGCTGTGTCAGCAGGAAAGAAGATCACCATCAACTGCAAGTCCACTCAGTAGACTTTTGACAGTAGAGGCTCAAAGAACTACTTGTCCTGGTTCTAGCAGAAACCTCCTAGGCTGATGATCTACTATGCAACCACTCAGCACACTGGGGTCCCTGATCACTTCACAGGGATTGTTTCTGGGACAGATTTCACTCTCACCATCAGCAATGTACAGGCTGAAGACCTGGCAGTTTATTACTGTCTGCATACTTACAATACTCCTCCCACAGTGCTTCAGCCTCCAACACAAACTTCATTGAGAGTTTCACCAGCTGCCTCCACCACACACAGCCCTGGGCCTTTACAAAAGCCTTCCTGCTTTTGCTTGATAGCAGGTGTGCCTGAAAAATTGATGAAAAATTTTGTAGAGCCCAGTACAAAATCATGGTTTCAATGTCTCTTTTATCTTTTGGTATGAAAAATCTTTATATAAAAATACAACACATGCTGAAGATGATGTGGAGAAAGGGGAACCCTCCTGCATTGCTGGTGGGAATATAAACTTGTACAACTCTTTGTAAATCAATCTGGTTGGCGCTTTCTCAGACAATTAGGAATAGTACTACCTCAAGATCCATCTATACTATTCTGGGACATATATCCAAATATGTTCATCCATAAAACGAGGACATTTTCTCAGCTATGTTCATAGCAGCTTTATTTGTAATAGCCTTAATCTGGAAACAGCCTAGATGTCCCTCAATGGAGGAATGGATACAGAAGTAGTGGCACACTTACACAATGAAATACTACTCAGCAATTAAAAACAAGAAAATCATGAAATTTTCAAGCAAATTTGAAGTAGTAAAGGTCATCCTGAGTGAGGTAATCCGGAAGAAGAAAGACACACATGGTATATACTCACTTATAAGTGGATATTAGCCACATAATATAAGATAAACATACTAAAATCTATAGTCCTAAAGAAGCTCAACAACAAAAAAAAGACCCTAAGGAATATGTTTAATCCTAATTCAGAAAGGCCAACAGGATAGACATTGGAAATAGGAGAAGAAAGGAACAGGATAGGAGCCTACCACAGAGGGCCTCTGAAAGTCTCTATCCATCCGAGTATGGAAGCAGATGTTGAGACTCATAGCCAAACTTTGGGCAGAGTGCAGCGAATCTTATGGAAGTAGGGGGATATAGAAAGTTCTGGAAGGTTCAAGCACTCCAAAAGGAGAACAACAGGGCCAAAAAATACTGGGCCCGAGGGGGTCTTCAGAGACTGAATCTCCAACCAAGGACAATGCATAGAGAGGACCTAGACCAAACACGTAAGATAGCCCAATGGGTAGAGGCCAGAGTAAAAGCTCAAGCAATAAAAGACAGAGCAATATGGCATCTCCAGAACCCAGTTACCCAGAAGCAAGTAGCCCTGGACACCCCAGCATAACTGAAATCCAAGAAGATGATCTAACAACTATGCTCATGAAGATGATAACAGAGGAAACAAATAAGATACATAAAGACATAGAGGAAGATAAACTCAAACAGAATATTGCCATCTGTAAAGAAATAGAAGAAGTGGCAGCCAAACAGTATGTGGCATTTAGGAAGAAAATGCTTAAAGCACTGAATAAAATAAAAGAAACAGAGGTTGGTTCAAACAAACAGCTGAAGAAGTGATGGAAAAACAGGAAAAATACAGTCAGACAGGTGAAGGAAATCAACAAAATGGCTCAAGATAGAATTGGAAAAATTAAAGAAAACACAAATGGAGGAAATTGCAGAGAGAAAGAACTTAGGGAAGAAAACAGGAAATACAGAGGTTAGCATAACCAATAGACTACAAGAGATGGAAGAAAGAATCTCAGGTGTGGAAGATACAATGGAAGAAATAGATGTATCTGTCAAAGAAAATGTTAAATCTAAAAAATTCCTGACACACACCGTCCAAGAAATTCAAGACAACATAAAAAGACAAAATCTAAGAATAATAGGAATAGAGGAAAAGGAAGATTCTCGGCTCCAAGGCCCAGAAAATATTTTTAATAAAATCATTGAAGAAAATTTTCCCAACTTAAAGGAGAGGCCAATAAGAATACAGGAGACATACAGAACACCCAATAAATTAGACCAGAAAAGAAAATCCTCCAGCCACATAATAATCAAAACAGTAAGTATACAAAACAAAGAAAAAAATACTAAGAGCTGCAAGAGAAAAGGGCCAAGTAACATATAATGGCAAACCCAGTAGAATCACACCTGACTTTTCAAAAGAGACTATGAAAGCCAGGAGGCCTGGATGGATATCATGCGGACCCTAAGAGAACACAGATGTCAGCCCAGGCTACTATACCCCGCAAAACTCTCAGTCCTTATAGATGGAGAACACAAGATAGTCAATGACAAAAACAAATTTCAACAACACCTACACACAAATCCAGCATTACAGAAGATACTAGAAGGGAAAATACAACCCAAGAAAACTAGCTACTTTCAAGAAAACACAGGAAATAATTAACCTCACTAGAGTAAAACAAAAAGCAACCAAGCACACAACATTATGACTGCACCCAACATAAAAAACAAAGGATCTAACAGCCACTGGTCATTAATCTCTCTCAACATCCTTGGACTCAACTCTCCAATAAAAAGACACAGACTAACAGAATATTTATATAAACAAAATCCAGGAATCTGTTGCATTCAAGAAACACACCTAAGTCACAAAGATAGACATTGCCTGAGGATAAAGGGTTGGAAGACAGCTTTCCAAGCAAATGGACCTAAGAAGCAAGCAGGAGTAGCCATTCTAATATCTGATAAAATAGACTTTCAACCAAAATTAATAAAAAGAGATGGGGAAGGACACTTCATACTCATCAAGGGAAAATTCCACCAGGAAGACATCACAATCCTGATCATTTATGCCCCAAATACAAGGGCACCCACATTTGTAAAAGAAACATTGATAAAACTTAAACCATATATAGATCCCCACACATTAACAGTGGGAGACTTCAACACCACACTCTCAACAAAGGACAGGTCAACAAAACAGAAATTAAACAAAGAAACAATGTCTCTGACAGAGGTCATGAATCAAATGGAACTAACAGACATTTACAGAACCTTACACCCAAACACAAAAGAATTTCCCTTCTTCTCAGCACCTCATGGAACCTTCTCCAAAATAGACCACATAGTTGGTCACAAAGAAAGCCTCAATAGATGCAAGAAGATTGAAATAATCCCTTGTATCCTATCTGATCACCATGGAATAAAGCTGGACCCAATAACAACAGAAATAGCAAAAACCCTACACATACATGGAAAATGAACAACTTGCTACTAAATGACAGCTGGGTCAGGGAAGAAATAAAAAAAGAAATTAAAGTCTTCCTAGAACTCAATGAAAATGAAAACACAACATACCCAAACTTATGAGACACAATGAAAGCAGTGCTAAGAGGAAAGTTCATAGCACTAAGTGCCTTCAAGAAGATATTCGAGACAGCTCATTCAAGCAACTTAACAGCTCACTTAAAAACTGTGGAAAAAGAAGAAGCAGACACACCAAAAAGGAGTAGATGGCTGGAAATAACCAAACTCAGGGCTGAAAGCAACCAATTAGAAACAAATAAAACAATTCAAAGAATCAATGAAACCAAGAGCTGGTTCTTTGAGAAAATCAACAAGATAGACAAAACCTTAGCCAAGCTAACTAAAAGGCAGAGAGACACCATTCAAATCAACAAAATCAGAAATGAAAAGGAGGACATAATCACAGACACTGAGGAAATCTAAACAATCATTAGGACTTACTTCAAAAGTCTATATGCCACAAAATTTGAAAATCTAAATGAAATGGACAATTTTCTTGACCGATTCGACTTACCAAAACTGAATCAGGACCAGGTAAAGCAATTAAATAGCACTATATCCCCAAAGGAAATAGAAGCGGTCATCAAAAGTCTCCCATCCAAAAAAAGCCCAGGACCAGATGGTTTCAGCGCAGAATTCTACCAGACCTTCAAAGAAGAGCTAACTCCAATTCTCTCCAAACTATTCCACAAAATAGAAACAGAAGAAACACTACCAAACTCATTCTATGAAGCCACAGTGACCTTGGTACCTAAACCTCACAAAGAAACAACAAAGAAAGAGAATTTTAGGCCAATCTCCCTTATGAACATTGATGCAAAAATACTCAAAAAAATACTTGCAAACCGAATCCAAGAACACATCAAAGATATCATCCACCATGACCAAGTAGGCTTCATCCCAGGCATGCAGGGGTGGTTCAATATACAGAAATCCATCAATGTGACCCACCATATTAACAAACTTAAAGGAAAAAAAAACACATGATAATCTCTCTAGATGCTGAAAAAGCACTTGACAAAATCCAACATCCATTCATGTTTAAAGTATTGGAGAGATCAGGGATACAAGGCACATATCTAAACATAGTAAAAGCAATATACAGCAAACCTACAGCCAACATCAAACTGAACGAAGAGAAATTTAAAGCAATCCGACTGAAATCAGGGAAAAGAAAAGGCTGCCCACTCTTTCCATATCTCTTCAACATAGTTCTGGAAGTCCTTGCTAGAGCAATAAGACAGTTGAAGGAGATCAAGGGGATAGAAATTGGAAAGGAAGAAGTCAAATTATCACTATTTGCAGATGATATGATAGTATACATGAGTGACCCCAAAAACTCTACCAGGGAACTTCTACAGCTGATAAACACTTTCAGCAAAGTGGCCGGATACAAAATTAACTCCAAAAAATCAGGAGCCCTCCTGTATACAAAAGATAAAAGGGCTGAGAAAGAAATTAGGGAAACAACACCATTCACAATAGCCACAAATGACATAAAGTACCTTGGTGTAACCCTAACCAAGCAAGTCAAACACTTGTATGAAAAAATTTCAAGTCTCTGAAGAAAGAAATAGAAGATATCAGAAGATGGAAAGATCTCCCAAGCTCATGGCTGGGCAGGATTAATATAGTAAAAATGGCCATCTTACCAAAAGCAATCTACAGATTCAATGCAATTCCCATCAAATTACCAACACAATTCTTTAAAGACCTGGAAAGAAAAATTCTCACCTTCATATGGAATAACAAGAAACCCAGAATTGTTAAAACAATTCTCTACAATAAAAGATCTTCTGGAGGTATCTCCATCCCTGATCTTAAGCTGTACTATAGAGCAACAGTTATAAAAACTGCATGGTACTGGCATAGAAACAGAATGGTGGATCAATGGAACTGAACAGAGGACCCAAAAATAAACCCACACACTTATGGACACATGATCTTTGACAAAGATGCCAAAACCATACAATGGAAAAAGATAGCATCTTCAACAAATGGTGTTAATCTAACTGGATGTCTACATGTAGAAAAATGAAAATAGATCCATACTTATCACCATGAACAAAGCTGAAGTCCAAGTGGATCAAAGACCTCAACATAAAACCGGACACACTAAATAGGTTAGAAGAAAAAGTGGGGAATACCCTAGAACTCATTGGCACAGGAGAAAACTTCTTGAACAGAACACCAACAGCACAGGCTCTATGAACAACAATCAATAAATGGGACCTCATGAAACGGAAAAGCTTCTGTAAAGCAAAGGACACCATCATCAAAACAAAACGACTGCCTACAGATTGGGAAAGAATCTTCACCAACCCTTTATCTGACAGAGGGCTAATATCCAGTATATATATAAAGAACTAAAGAAGCTGAGAAACAGCAAACCAAGTAATCCACTTAAAAAAATGGGGAACAGAGCTAAAGAGAGAATTCTCTGTAGAGGAATATCGAATGGCAGAAAAACACTTAAAGAAATGCTCAACCTCATTAGCCATTAGGGAAATGCAAATCGAAACTACCCTGAGAGTTCACCTTACACCCATCAGAATGGCCAAGATGAAAAACTCAAGTGACAACACATGCTGGAGAGGTTGTGGAGAAAGGGGAACCCTCCTCCACTGCTGGTGGAAATGTAAACTTGTACACCCACTCTGGAAATCAATCTGGCGCTTTCTCAGACAACTAGGAATAGCACTTCCTCAAGATTCAGCCATACCACTACTAGGCATATATCCAAAAGGGGCTCAAGTACACAATAAAGACATTTGCTCAACCATGTTTGTATCAGCTTTATTTGTAATAGCCAGAAGTTGGAAACAGCCCAGATGCCCCTCAACTGAAGAATGGATTCAGAAATTGTGGTACATCTACATAATGGAGTATTACTCTGCAATAAAAAATATGGAAATCATGAAATTTGCAGGTAAATGGTGGGACTTGGAAAGGATCATCCTGAGTGAGCTGTCCCAGAAGCAGAAAGACACACATGGTATATACTCACTCATATAGACATATAACATAGGATAAACCTACTAAAATCCTGAACATCTAAAGAAACTAATCAAGAGAGCGGACCCTGACTAAAACGCTGAATCCCCATCCCAAAAGGCAAAGAGGATAGACATCAGAAGAAGAAAAAAACAGGAAACAACCTAGGAACCTGACACAGAGGGCCTCTGAAAGGCTCTGCCTTACAGACTATCAAAGCAGACACTGAGACTTAAGGCTAACTGATGGGCAAAATGCTTGGAATCTTAAGTAAGAAGTGGGAAATAGTAAGATCTGGAGAGGACAGGAACCACACAAGGAGAGCAACAGAACCAGAAAATTTGAACACAGGTGTCTCCCCAGGGACTCATATTCCAACCAAGGAACATGCATGGAGATAACCTAGAACCCCTGCACAGATGTAGTCCATGACAGTGTAGTATCCAAGTGGGTTCCATAGTAATGGGAAGAGGGACTGCCTCTGACATAATCTGATTGGCCTGTTCTTTGATTACCTCCCCCTGAGGGGAGAGCAGCCCTACCAGGCCACAGAAGAAGACAATGCAGCCACTTCTGATGGGATCTGATAGACTAAGATCAGAAGGAAGGAGAGGAGGACCTCCCCTATCAGTGGACTTGGGAGGGGCAAGCAAGAAGAAGGGGGAGGGAGGGTGGGGCTGGGAGGGGAGGAAGGAGGGGTTATGGGGGGATACAAAGTGAATAAACTGTAATTAATAAAAAAATAAAAAAGATAAAAAAATATTCAACATGAATTAAAAGGACCAAAGTTGAGAACAAAACAAATGTATGTATATGAACGTAGACAGTAGTTTGACAACACAACATTTTAGCAGAACAGCATAGCAGGCTCCCCCTAGAGTCCACAGTTTCTGAATTCATGAAAGTTTGACAAGATTTACTCTAAGGGGCATAAAGTCACTTTTGTAGCTCAGTCCTCATACCCAGGCAGAAATTGGTTGGTTACTACCATAAACCTCCTGCGCCTATTTTCCAGCTGGCACTTCTTGATGTCTGGGCAGTGTTGTACCATGAAGGGTTTAATGTTGGGTAAGATATTAATGTCTTTCCTCAAAGCAGAAGCTGCTCTGCTTCTCTATTCTTAGACAATTTATGTTACTTTCACACTTACAAAGATATATGTACAGAACACTATAGTTTGTCCTCTTGCTATCATGGAAATACAAATTAAATCTACTTTAGAATCCATTTTACCCTAGTCCAAAAGGCCATCATCAGGAATATAGAGGAGAACAAATACTGGTGTGGACTTGGGGAAAGTGGATCTCTTATAGATGGGTTGGTAGAAGTGAAATCTAATGCAGCCACTTTAGTTATCAATCTGGGAGTTTCTCTAAAGAAGAAATATAGATCTACCACATGATCCAGCTATACCACTCCCGGGTATACATCCCAAGTTCTTAGTGACAACGATAATTGTACATCTGTGTTCATTGCTACACTGTTGACAATAACTAGGAAAATTCATCAAACTAGATGCCTATCAAATCAACTTGGCTAATATAAATACACATATATACAGTGTAATATTGCTCATCCATAAAGTAAAATAAGATTATGAAATGTTAAAATGAATGGATAAAAGGAAAAATATGCTGATGATGTCACCAAGGCCCCATCCTACAAAACCCCACATGTTCTTTCTCATGTGAGGGTACTAGTATCAAACTTTCTATTTTGTGTCGTTATCATGGAGTACATGCAACATCTAGGAAACTAGAAATGGACTATTGGTGAGTTATTAATTTAAGGAAGAAAAATAGTAGCATATAGGTTAAAAGAAAATAGAAAGGGACAGTGGGGGAGGAGCAGAGGGTTCTCTCAGGTAACCGATTGATGGAAAGGGGAAATGAAGGCCGACTTCGCCAAAATAAAATATATATGAAAAAACTACTTGGAAACCTATGAACCTACAATGGAAGTTAAAAAAAATAATGCCAGAAAATACTAGGACATGTATATGAAAAAAAACAGGCAAGGTGAAATACTGGGATCTAGATGTTTGAGTGGAAATGAGAAAAGAATGTTGGGAAAAGGAGTGATAAGTCTAGGTTATCCAAAACATTTACCTTTTGTTTGTACACTACGTCAAAATGTTTTTAAAGTTGGGGGTTGCAAGAAGTAGCCCAATTTAGAGACCAAGCCTGCTCCCAGAATACATGGGTTATTAAAGAAGAATCTAAGTGCCAGGCATAGGTTACCTCACTATAAATTATTGTGCCAGAGAGCTCTATAATAAACCAGACCATTGGCCCTGTTTTTGGTTATCTGCCATAAACAAATGGTAAGATCATATTACAAGGACACCACATGTTTTGATTCCATGACACAGAATAATCACTTTGAACTGATTATGAAACTCTCCTTGCTGGCTTGGTTCTATAGTACTGGAAGGTATTATGTGGGAGAAAGACAAATATGCTCTTAGCTCCATATGGTCCTTTCATGCTACAAGACCAACCTACCAGGCAAGATATAAGAACTGCTGTAACAGTGGCAAGACTGCATATGGGGTTACCAGGGCTCTCTTAATTAGACCGAAGCCTAATCCAGAGGAAGGAATTTATTCCTCTAAAGTGATCATTCTCAAAACTCATAGTTAAAAAAAATCATAGGCCCAAATAGAGAGTCTTTCGATATTAATTTAGCAGTTTATCATGTTTTCAAACTGCCTCATAATTCTACTTATATCCATAGAATTGTGCTGTTCCAAAACTTGGTTAATCTTTTTATTGCAGAGTTTGGTGGTTAGTGCAGACACTCTTTCCTGTTCATTCAAAAAGCTGAGACTAAGTGACTATTGGTGACTAATCATAGCTGCGAGATATACTCTAAGATTCAGAAACATTTTGGGAGAAAGGGCAGTAAGAAAGAAAGTCAGAGCTAGAGGATGGGGAGCAGTGGATGCTACTCATAGGAACCCCAGCAGCTGTTCTTACCTATAGAACAGCTCTGCAAAATGTAGGGAGTTAAAATTTCAGAATGAAAGGAGAAGGGATTCCCTAGCTGAGAAGTCACTGGAAATTAATAGCTGCTGAGCGTCACTTATGTTTATAAGTTAGGAACCCTGGTATATTCTCAATGTTTTATTAAATGATTCCATAGCCATGTGTATACATGGGTTTTCAAAGAAGAATCTCAGTGTCATGAATATTCTCAGTGCCAAGAATCTCAGCACCAATTGGGCTCAAAGAGAGCAAGGAGGTGGTATGTGGCAAGGTTTGGAGGGAGGAAAATGAAGGAAGAAAAAGATATAATTATATTATCAACTCAAAGGAGACATTTAACAATAAACAGATAATAGAAAGTTAGGGCAAGGAGATAAGAGAATACTAGGAAACTTGGAGACTGGCAGGTGGATATGATCAAAGATAAGCAGTATACATACATGGAAATTTCAAATACCAAACAAAATTTAAAATTGAAACAAGCATTAGTGGTAACAGTTGGCAGAAATCAATGTTCTTATGTAAAAGTATAAATTCTTCCAAAGGATAGTGTATTTTGAGTTGGGGTAGAAGAGTGACCTAAAAGTTAGTTTTCAGCTTCTCATTTTATGTAGGTAAACAGTGATGTCTCACACTCTTTCTTGCTAATGTCATTTGCTAGCACTAAAAGTTTGGCACAAGAGACGGACTATTCTCTGGAGAACTTTTCTCTTCTATTGTTGCAACACAGAAAGCTTCTAAAGTGATTTCTCTTTCACTGATGTGGCCTCTGATCAGTTACTCTTTTTTTATGTTCCTGGGCTGCATATGCTGAGTTTTATTAAGAATCTTAGAGCCTTTCCAAGCAGCTATCAGCAGTTATACTCCAGGGTGAGTTATTATTTTGCATCTTATTTTAATTATTTTATTTTTAATTGATTATTTGGGAGTCTTACATCATGTACCAAACATTCCAGTCTTTCCATGTCTGCCCTCTTCCCACATAACCTCCCCCAACCAAAAAAAAAAAAAAAAGAAGAAGAAGAAGAAGAAAAGAAAGAATAATAAAGAAAAGAAAAGAAAAAGAAAACAAGTTCATTTTGTGTGGTCCATCTATTCACTGTAGCATAGTCAAAATCCGAGTGGCCAGTCTCTGAAACTAGGATGAGTCTTTCTATACCTGCATCCAAGCCAGAAGCCATCAGCTGAGGAAAGTTATCAGAGAGGTACAGGGCTAGCTCTCCCACACCCATGTACTTAACTACAGGCCAGCTCCTCTGCAAGGGGCAGAGCCTGCTCTTCCTCAGTCATAGACACTAACATGCTTCAGTGGCAGCTCTGATCATGGGAAACCACTTTGATCCTAACTCAGGCCACAGACATCAACACAGCCATTGGCCCATATCAGTACAGTCAGCAGCTGTACGTACCATGAGCCTCAATATGGTTTCAGATAGTTACACATGCCACTCACATCCACATGGCTCCCTTAGGACACCATGAAGTATAGGGCATGTCCACATGACTCTCAGGCTTCATTGAGGCCTGGGGCAGCAACATGAGCCACTGATAACATCATGGCCTCTGGTAGTATCTTAGACTACGGTGGACCCTAAAGGAGGTCCAATCCAGAAAGTGAACTTTCTTCCTCTCAGGCTTCCATAGTTACCCAGAGCTAGGGATATCCCATAGCTGGGTGGCAGGTGTGTGGTCTGGTCTTTGTCTGCATATGCTCAAGACTGTTGTACAGCATTCCAAGGACCCTCCTGAGTAAAGACAGCCTGTAGACCTCTCTCTCACCTGTCACCACCATCGTTCCCAGTTCCTCCTCTCTCTTTCTAGTTTATGTACTGTTCTGTTTTTCTCTTTCCCACCTCTCCGTCACATACTTGTTCATTGCAGTAGCCATGGGCGGTGCTTGCTTGGGTGGCTTCCAGCCTTATTATTCAAATTTACACTTCATTTTACAAGTGCATGGTGAGGCTAAAGTATAAAGTAGTTATTTCTGTCTAACTGAGAGTGAAGATGATTGGAAGAGGCTGAATCTTCATCTCAAGTTAGGTATTACTCTCTACAGATTTGTAAAAGACCGCATTCTTCAGGCTTGTGGTATTCTTTAGTGCATGTACTGTAGAGGGCAGGAACCTGAGGTAGTTGGAATAGCATCTTTCTAGAAGAGTACCTAGTGTTTCCAGTCTTTGAAAGGAGGGAAGCCTAATTGCACACAATTAATGTTCATTCTTACAGTACACACTTGACACTTTGGCATGCGTACACTTGCTTGCTCACAGATACACACACATGCACACACAAAGACATACACAGACACCTACATAGACAGATAGACCAATCATACTCTTTTGAGTTTGCTTAGGGGAAGATTTCTAGAGAAAGAAGATTTCTAGAGAAATGGTCTCATAAAGAAATTTCTACCTATGTGCTTAACTGTGCCTAATGATCTCCAGAGCATAAGGAAGACTTTCAGATAGTGGTCAGATAATGTTATTTTTAGGATTTTCCTAAAAAGACCCAGACATAGTTTTCCTGGGAAAAGATATAAAATGAAAAATAGTGGAGAAAGACCTCAAAGGTGCAACATAGAGAGACCAAAATCTAAAAGCAAAAGACAGAATGACAGCAATCATAGCATTTGACTCAGCCTTAATATAACTGTCACCCTGTGTTGGCTTCATGCCTTTCATTGTTTCAAGAGAATATGGTTATGCCACAGATGTATGATTCTCTAGGGAAGATTTTGCTGACCCCAGTCTTTGTGAGTGAAACAAGATCTAATGCTCCTTTGAACACCAACCCAAACATATCTGAGATCATTTGCATATGAAATCAATAGTCAATAATCCAGGCTGTTCAATACATATATTAAGGCAGCTTGTGGGTGCCATGAGAAGCAACCTTTACTCTGTCTCTCAGAAATGGGGTCAGATCATTCTTGATATAGATGCTACTGCTATGGTTTCCAGGTGATATGGTGCAGGGAGTGCTGGGAGCATCCACTATGGTCACCGTTGTTTTTAATGGCTCTGGGTTATTGATACTTGAATGATGGCATGTGACAGCTATTATGGTGGTCGATTTCTATGGCCCTACTGTGGAGTGGTTTGAGTATATCTTTAATCTGTGCATTTTATCATTCCAAGATCCACTGGGGATATCCTACTGTCCCAGTCTCCATCTTCCCTGGCTGTGTCTCCAGCACAGAGAACCACTAGCTCCTGAAGGGCCAGTCAGAATGTCAATATATGGCAATAATTATATGCACTTGTATCAACAGAAATCAAGACAGCCTCCGAAACTACTGATCTACACAGTATCCAATCTAGGGCCTGATGCTAAACCTCATAGGGTTTGGGACAAACTTCCCCTTCACCATCCATCCTGCAGAGGTTCACGATACTAAGAGGTATTATTGTCAGCAGAGTAAGGAATTTCTTTCCACAGTGATCTAGGGCAAAAGAAAAACTTTCCGAGGTTGATTCTTACAGAGAACCAGTCTCTCAACTCTCTCTTACTCTCTGACATCGCAAATAGAAAATTCTACGCTTTTTCAGGAAAAGATTTTAAATAATGAAACAAGTTTTATAAAGTGATATGCATTTGTGTCTCATTCTATATGCTTTATAATCACATCCCAACAAAATAAAAACCTTTATGGCTGTTTCTCAATAACTATTTATTAATTTAAATTTTATTAAGAAGTTATTTTTGGATGATTGTCCTCTTCTTTTCTCATATATCCTTGACCGTATCTCTGCCTATTACCTCCCGTCCTCAGTATTCTACGTTTGACTTTCCTATCACCTCAGATGTACTGTTTTACTTTTTAAAATATTTTCTACTTAAAAAGATAATGAGAGAGCCAAGATGGCGACTAGCACGCACTGTTTCTGAGCTGTGGAAGAGCTAAATGCTTGAGTTGGTGAGTGGAAAGACCTCTAAAGCCAGGAAAACAACGGTGAGGCTTTCTTTCTTTTTTCTCTTTTCATTCTTTTATTTTCTTTTTTTCAATGTTGTTTATTATTAGTTACATTTTATTAACTCTGTATCCCAGCTGTATCCTGCTCCCTTATTCCCTCCCAATCCCACCCTCCCTCCCTCAGCTTCTCCCTGCCCCTTTCCAAGTCCACTGATTGGGGAGGACCTCCTCCCCTTTCATCTGGCCCTGTTTTATCAGGTATCTTCAGGACTGGCTGCAGAGTCCTCCCCTGTGGACTAGCATGAGGTGAGAACCCTGGAGCTGGAGAACTTGGAAAAAAGATCAGGAACCACAAAGGTAAGCATCACCAACAGAATACAAGAGATGGAAGAGAAAATCTCTGGAGTTGAAGATACAGTCACAGAAATGGATACTTCTCTCAAAGAAAAAGTAAAATCAAAAAAGTCCCAAACACAAAATATCCAAGAAATCAAGGATGCCATAAAAAAAGAAAATCTAAGAATAATAGGAATTGATGAAAAAGAAGACTCCAGACTCCAAGGTCCAGAAAATATTTTCAAGAAAATCATAAAAGAAAATTTTCCCAACTTAAAGAAAGAGATGTCTATAAATATACAAGAGGCCTACAGAACACCAAATAGATGAGAGCAGAAAAGAAACACATCACATCATAGTCAAAACACTAAATCTACAGAACAAAGATATTAAAAGCAGCAAGGGAAAAAGGCCAAGTAACATATGAAGGTAGACCTATCAGAATCACACCAGACTTCTCATAAGAAACTATGAAAGCCAGAAGAGCCTGGGCAGGTGTCATGCAGACTCTAAGACACCACAAATGTCAACCCAGACTATTATACCCTGCAAAGCTTTCAATCAACATACATGGAGAAAACAAAATATTCCATGACAAAACTAAATTTATGCAACATCTACACAGGAAACCAGCCCTACAGAAGATACTAGAAGGAAAATTCCAATCCAATGAAAACTTCACTGAAGGAAAAAAAAAAGCATACAGATAATATCCCAACAAAAATTAAAAGAAAACAAGCAATGAAACACAGTAAGACCACCAACTCCAACATAAAAGGAACTAACATTTTTGGTCACTATTATCTATCAACATCAATGGACTCAACTCTCCAATAAAAAGACACAGACTAACAGAATGGGTGCAGAAACAGGATCTCACATTCTGCTGCATCCAAGAAATGCACCTCTGCAACAAAGATAAACACTACCTCAGAGTAAAGGGCTGGAAAAATGTCTTTCAAGCAACGGACCCAGAAAACAAGCTGGGGTAGCTATCCTAATATCTAATAAAATAGACTTTCAACCAAAATTAATCAAAAAAGATGAGGAGGGACACTACATTCTAGTCAAAGGAAATATCCACCAAGGGGACCTCACAATTCTGAACTTCTATGCCCCAGATACAAGAGCGCCTACATTCATAAACGAAACATTACTAAAACTTAAAGCACACATCGATCCCAAAACCTTGATAGTGGGAGACTTCAACACCCCACTTTCACCAAGAGACAGATCATCTAGACAGAAACCTATTAAGGAAATAAAGGCACTTACAGAGGTCCTAAATCAAATGGACATAATAGATGTCTACAGAACTTTCCACCCAAACTCAAAAGATTATACCTTCTTTTCAGCAACTCATGGAACCTTCTCCAAAATAGACCATATAGTTGGTCACAAAGCAAGCCTCAACAGATACAAGAAGATTGAAATAATCCCCTGTATTATATCTGACCACCATGGACTAAAGCTGGACCTCAACAACAATGGAAATAGAAAAAAAGCCTACAAGTACATAGAAACTGAAGAACTTGCTACTCAATGATAGCTGGGTTAAGGAAGAAATAAAGAAAGAAATTAAAGACTTCCTAGAATTCAATGAAAATGAAGGCACAACATACCCTAATTTATGGGACACAATGAAGGCAGTGCTCAGAGAAAAATTCATAGCACTAAGTGCCTTCAAGAAGAAATTTGTGACATCTCATACAAGCAACTTAATGGTGCAACTGAAAACCCTAAAAAAAAAAAAAAAAAGAAGCAAGTGCACCCAAGAGGAGCATATGGTTGGAAATAATCAAACTCAGGGCTTAAATCAATCAAATAATACAAACAAATAAAACTATTCAAAGAATCAATGAAACCAACAGCTGGTTCTTTGAGAAAGTCAACAAGATAGACAAATCTTTAGCCAAACTAACTAAAATGCAGAGAGAAACATCCAAATCAGCAAAATCAGAAATGAAAAGGAGGACATAATTACAGACAGTGAGGAAATCCAAACAATTATTAGATCTTACTACAAAAGCCTATATGCCACAAAATTCAAAAATCTAAAAGAAATGGACAATTTTCTAGATAGAATCCATCTACCAAAATTAAGTCAAGATCAGGTAGAAAGATTGAATAGTCCTATATAGCCCAAGGAAATAGAAGCAGTCATCAACAGTCTCCCTTCCAAAAAAAGCCCTGGGCCAGATGGATTCATTGCAGAATTCTACCAGACCTTCAAAGAAGTGCTAACTCCAATTCTCTCCAAACTATTCCACAAAGTAGAAACAGAAGGAACATTACCAAACTCATTCTATGAAGCCACAGTCACCTTGATACCTAAACCACAAAAAGACCCAACAAAAAAAGAGAACTTCAGACCTATCTCTCTTATGAACATTGATGCAAAAATAATAAAATCCTTGCAAACAGAATCCAAGAATACATCAAAGATATCATCCACCATGACCAAGTAGGCTTCATCCCAGGCATGCAAGGGTGGTTCAACATAAAGAAATCCATCAATGTAATCCACCACATAAACAAACTGAAGGAGAAAAACCACATGATCATCTCCTTAGACGACAAAAAAAAAAGCATTTGACAAAGTGCAACACCCGTTCATGTTTAAAGTCTTGAAGAGATCAAGGATAAAAGGCACATACCTAAACACAGTAAAGGCAATATACAGCAAGCTTATAGCCAATATCAAACTCAATGGAGAGAAACTTAAATCAATGCCACTGAAATCAGGGACAAGACAAGGATGCCCACTCTCCCCATATCTCTTCAGCATAGTACTTGAAGTCCTAACCAGAGCAATAAGAAAACTAAAGGAGATCAAGGGGATACAAATTGGAAAGGAAGAGGTCAAAGTGTCACTATTCACAGATGATATGATAGTATACATGAGCGACCCCAAAAATTCAACAAGGGAACTCTTTCAGCTGATAAACACCTACAGCAAAGTGGCAGGATACAAAATCAACTCAAAAAAAAAAAATCAGAAGCCCTCCTGTATACCAAAGACAAAAGGGCCGAGAAAGAAATCAATCAGGGAAACAACACCCTTCACAATAGCCCCTAATAATATAAAGTACCTTGGGGTGACACTAACCAAGCAAGTGAAAGACCTGTTTGAGAAAAACTTTAAGTCTCTGAAGAAAGAAAATGAAGAAGATATCAGAAGATGGAAAGATCTTCCGTGCTCATGGATTGGTAGGATTACATTGTGAAAATGGCCATCCTGCCAAAAGCAATCTACAGATTCAATGCAATTCCCATCAAAATACCAACCCAATTCTTTTTTTATTTTTAATTAAAGTTTATTTACTTTGTATCTCCCCTCTAGTTACCTCCCTCCTCCCATTCCAATCCCTCCCTTCCTCCCCCTTTTCCACACACCCCTCTCCCCAAGTCCACTAGTAGGGGAGGGTTTCTTTTTCTTCCTTCTGATCCTAGCCTGTTAGGTCTCATCAGGAGTGGCTGCATTGTCTTCCTCTGTGGCCTGGTAAGGCTGCTCCCCCCCCCCCCCGTGGGAGGTGATCAAAGAGCAGGCCAATCAGTTCATGTCAGAAGCAGTCCCTGTTCCTATTACTATGTAACCCACTTGGACACTGAACTGCCATGGGCTACATCTGTGCAGGGGTACTAGGTTATCTCCATGCATGCTACTTGGTTGGAGTATGAGTCTCAGGAAAGACTCCTGTGCTCAAATTTTTTGGTTCTGTTGCTCCCTTTGTGGACCTCCTGTCCTCTCCAGATCTAACTATTATTTCCCACTTCTTTCATAAGATCCCCTGCATTCTGCCCAAAGTTTGGTCATAAGTATCAATATCTGTTTTGATAGTCTGTAGGGCAGAGCCTTTCAGAAGCCCTCTGTGGGAGGCTCCTAACTTGTTTCCTGTTTTCTTCTTCTGGTGTAAATCCTCTTTGCCTTTCAGAGTGGGAATTGAGCATTTTAGCCAGAGTCCTGCCTCTTGAGTAGTTATTTTAGGTGTACAGATTTTAGTAGGATTATCTTATATTATATGTCTGTAAGAGTGAGTATATACCATATGTGTCTTTCTGCTCCTGGGATAACTCACTCAGGATGATCCTTTCCAGATCTCACCATTTACCTGCAAATTTCATGATTTCCTTGTTTTTCATTGCTGAGTAATATTCCATTGTGTAGATGTACCACAATTTCTGTATCCATTCTTCTGTTGAGGGGCATCTAGGTTGTTTCCAGCTTCTGGCTATTACAAATAAAGCTACTACAAACGTGGTTGAGCAAATGTCCTTTTTGTGTACTTGAGCCTCTTTTGGGTATATGCCTAGGAGTGGTATGGCTGGATCTTGAGGAAGCGCTATTCCTAGTTGTCTGAGAAAGCGCCAGATTGATTTCCAGAGTGGTTGTACAAGTTTACATTCCCACCAGCAGTGGAGGAGTGTTCCCCTTTCTCCACAACCTCTCCAGCATGTGTTGTCCCTTGAGTTTTTCATCTTGGCCATTCTGATGGGTGTAAGGTGAAATCTCAGGGTGGTTTTGATTTGCATTTCCCTAATGGCTAATGAATGAGGTTGAGCATTTCTTTAAGTGCTTCGCTGCCATTCGATATTCCTCTACAGAGAATTCTCTCTTTAGCTCTGTTCCCCATTTTTTAAGTGGATTACTTGGTTTGTTTCTTTTCAGCTTGTTTAGTTCTTTATATATATTGGATATGAGTCCTCTGTCAGATAAAGGGTTGGTGAAGATTCTTTCCCAATCTGTAGGCTGTCGTTTTGTTTTGATGACGGTGTCTTTTGCTTTACAGAAGCTTTTCCGTTTCATGAGGTCCCATTTATTGATTGTTGCTCTTAGAGACTGTACTGTTGGTGTTCTGTTCACTAACCAACTCAATTCTTTACAGACCTTGAAAAAAAGACTCTCAGCTTCATATGGAGAAACAAAAAACCCAGAATTTCCAAAACAATCCTGTACAATAACAGATCATCTGAAGGTATCTCCATCCCAGATCTCAAGCTGTACTACAGAGCAATAGCAATAAAAACTGCATGGTATTGGCATAGAAATAGAAAAGAAGATCAATGGAACTGAATAGAAGACCCAGCAATAAACCCACACAGCTATGAATACTTGATTTTTGACAAAGAAGCCAAAACCATTCAATGGAAAAAAAGACAGCATCTTCAACAAATGTTGCTGGTCCAACTGGATGTCTACATGAAGAAAAATGAAAATAGATCCATATTTATCACCCTGCACAAAACTAAAGTCCAAGTGGATCAAAGACCTCAACATAAAACCAGATACTCTAAATCAGTTAGAAGAAAAAGTGGGGAACAGCCTAGAACTCATTGGCACAGGAGACAACTTCCTGAACAGAACACCAACAGCACAGACTCTAAAAGCAACAATCAATAAATGGGACTTCATGAAACTAAAAAGCTTCTGTAAAGAAAAAGACACTGTTGTCAGAACGAAACGAATGCCTACTTATTGGGAAAGAATCTTCACCAACCCTTTATCTGACAGAGGGCTAATATCCAGTATATATAAAGAACTAAAGAAGCTGAAAAGCAACAAACCAAGTAAAAAATGGGGAACAGAGCTAAACAGAGAATTCTCGATAGAGGAATATCGAATGGCAGAGAAACACTTAAAGAAATGCTCAACCTCATTAGCCATCAAGGAAATGCAAATGAAAACATCCCTGAGATTTCACCTTACACACATCAGAATGGCCAAGATCGAAAACTCAAGTGACAACACATGCTGGAGAGGTTGTGGAGAATAGAGAACCCTCTTCCATTGCTGGTGGGAATGTAAACTGGTACAAACACTCTGGAAATCAATCTGGTGCTTTCTCAGACAATTAGGAATAGTGCTTCCTCAAGACCCAGCTATACCACTGCTAGGTATATACCCAAAATTTGCTCAAGTACACAACAAGGACACTTGTTCAACCATGTTTATAGCAGCTTTATTTGTAATAGCCAGAACCTGGAAATACCCCAGAAGTCCATCAACGGAGGAATGGATACAGAAATTGCGGTATTTTTACACAATGGAATACTACTCAGCAATCAAAAACGAGGAAATCATGAAATTTGCAGGCAAATGGTGGGATCTAGAAAAGATCATTCTGAGTGAAGTATCCCAGAAGGAGAAAGGCAAACATGGTATATACTCACTTATATGGACCTACAGGATATGATAAACATTATGAAATCTATACACCTAAAGAAGATAAACAAGAAAGCGGACACGGGTTAAGATGATCGATCCTCACTTAGAAAGACAAATGAGATGTGCATTGGACTTATGACAGGAGTCTACTGCAGAAGGCATCTGAAAGACTCTACCTAGCAGTGTTTCAAAGCACATACTAAGACTCATAACCAAACCTTCAGCAGAGTGCAGGGAATCATATGAAAGAAGGAGAATTAGTATGACGTGGAAAGGATAGGAGCTCCACAAGGACCAAATATATCTGGGCACAGGGGTCTTTTCTGAGACTGACACTCAACCAAGGACCATCTATGGATATAACCTAGAACCTCTGCTCGGATGTAGCCTGTGGTAGCTCAGTAACCAATTGGTTTCCCATAGTAAGGGGAACAGGGTCTATTTCTGACAGGAACTCAATGACAGGCTCTTTGACCTCCCCATTCCCCAAGGGAGGAGCAGTCCTGCTAGGCCACAGAGGTGGACTTTCCAGCCCGTCCCGAAGATACCTGATAAACCAGGGTCAGATGAAAGGGGAGGAGGTCCTCCCCAATCAGTGGACTTGCAAAGGGGCAGGGAGGAGATGAGGGAGGGAGAGTGGGATTGGGAGGGAATAAGGGAGCAGGATACAGCTGGGATACAGAGTTAATAAAATGTAACTAATAATAAAAAAATTTAATTTAATTTAAAAAATGAAAAAAGATAATGAGTACAAGTTACATTACTGAAAACTAACGTTAACTAAAGATATTTATTATGATGGGTGTGTGGGGGTTATGTGCATGAGTGAGTGTCCAAAGCAGTCAAAAAGGGCATCAGATCTCATGGAGCTGGAGCTACAGGATGTTTTCTGCTATTTGATTTGGGGGTTGGGAACAAATCTATGGTTTTCTACAGCAGCAGGAAGCACTAGAACCCCTGATCTACCATTTATTAATTAGGTACTTTTAGAGATTGAATAACTGCTTTTCCCTAAGACAACAGTAAACTTATTGGAAGCTTTCGTCATTTAAGCTAAGATTTGATTTTAGTAGTTAAGAATGTCCGTTAATCTTTCAGATTATAGGCTTACATTTTTACCCCACTGTTTTTATTTTTCAGTTGCTTTTATTTGTTAACACTCAAAAACATCTTGCTACAGTTACTTAGAAATACATCACAATAAGTTTTTTTTTTTTTGTTTTGGTTCCAATGTCTTTATCTCTGTATCCATATCCAAATTAAATCTTTGTAACAGATTTACTGATTAGTCTTTTGACTTTATAAAAAAATCATTGTTGTAATACTTTTTGTATGTGTGGTCAAAGTTTTTCTGATTGTCCTTGTTTCTATTATTTATTCTTTGTGTATATGTGTAAAAATGTGAACGAGCATGAATGTGATACAGAGTGCATGTGGAGATTAGAGGATGACTTCAAGTGCCCATCTTCAAATTGGCCTTCTTTAAGGCGGGACTCTCATCTGTTGCCACTGTGGAATTATGGAGATCCCCTATTTCTGCTTCTTGCCACTGAGTACAAGTGTTGGAATTTCTCAAACTGGATCTCATCATATAGACCTCTTTATATAGACCAAGCTAACTCTAGAAGTCACTGTACAGTACAGAATTTCCTTTTACTTGGGACATTCACATTTCCTCCTCCTGAATGCTGGGAATAGACATGAATCACTGTGCCCAGCTCCTTTCCACTTTCTAGTTGCTCTAATTGGAAAGTGACAGGCACAGTCACTGAATGTTTACTTACTACACACTTTTCATAAATAATAAGTCTCAGAGGCGGTATATAGGGAACTGGGGCATAGGTGAACAAGAGTGTGATTACATTGATCCCTCTTGTAGCCTCCACCTCTATCCTTTGTCAACAGTGCCCCCCTGAGGGAACTAAATAGTTCACAGTCTTGGCTTTGATAGATTCCTTTTCCTGCACGCCCTTGCTCCCCAGATCTTACACCTCTTTACTTTTGAGGATCCTTCAAACCAGGTCACCTGGTTCATTTAGTTTGTATTGCCAATGGGTTCTTAAACAGCACTCACTGTGGAGAGATGGTATAAAGGAACCGATAAGAATACACTTGCTCAGATTTTGTTGTCTTTAGATATGTGGTGAACATCATCTTTTATGCCCCCCCCCCCACTGAGGAAATTTCTTAGGAAGATAGCAAGGCTTTCTTCAAGTTTCTAGAAGAAAGTAGTTATAAGATTTCAAAACAACAAGGAAGAATATCATGCCCAGTACTAAAGCCTAGCCAACTAATCAGGAATAGTAAAGTTATGGGGTCTTGTAAGAGAGTCTATAATCACTACTTTTTAAAGACAGCATAATCACTTACCATATTCTAAATATTTGTCCTTATATCCAAAGATAGTGTGGTCTTCACTCCTTATCTAGGGACCTTCTCTTTGCTACAGATGGAGATCATTATTGAAAACTACAAGTGAGCAAAATGCAAAGTTGTAGAGCTTATTCCGAACTGATACATCTACAAAACTACTCCCTCACAAAAGCTTCAGGGATCATTTTGGAAAGGGGGATGGAAAGAATGTAAAAGTCAGAGAAATAAGAAATTTGCAGTAAGATTGTGTCTCCAAAAAATGTCAGAAGCTGCACTCATAAAGTGTCACCAACATGAATGTCTAAACATGATCTGAATATGGACAACACTACGCATACCAACCTGGATAGAGGAAAGACCACAAGATCTCAGTCTTACATTAGAAACTACAGGTAAACTAAGGAATCCAGAGATCAGGAGAAGTCATCTTCTCCAGGGAACACAACAATTCGTTATCTGGTCAGCCCTGAAAACATACATACGAGTAACATTAAATAGACTAAGCAAGGTGTGTTTATGCATATATAAATACCAAAATATATGCACAACTCTGTGTGTGTGCATGTAAGAACAATGAAGAACAACAATGAAGAACAATGAAGAACAACATCATGAATTTGAAAGTGAACAAGAGGGATCAGAGGGAGGAATGAAGACGGGAAAAAATGTGTAAGTATATTATAATTTCAAAAGAGAAAAAATCTATTGTTCAATTTTGTCAAACTTTACAAAAATACTTGGGCTTAATGATATTAGAGGGAACTGGAACACTGAGCAAAAATGGAATCAGGCCAACCACCTTTCCTTCAAACAATTAAGAGACTTCCTTGTCGTTATGGTTTCTGGCAGCAATGAGTGACTGAGTAGAGAAAAGTAACTCACTTCTTAAATCAGTTAGTAATCGGCATTCCTCCCTCTAAGCAATGGTTGCAATGGCTATCTTGATCCCAGAAAACAAACGGATACTCCTGGGAAATTATGTGACAGTTTACTTCCCACACCACAATGTTTCGAGATTACTATCTCGATGGACTTTAAGGTCCATCATCCATTGTCCATTGGTAATTTCTTTCTAAAATATCAAGCATTGCTGTGAGAAAGACCTGCAGTTTAACTCAGGACTGGTTCTTCTATGAACCCAGCCACTTGCCCCCTAGAACTGAAGGGAAGTCCAGAACATGACTTCAGTCAAATTCCTTTAGAAATGTGTGCAACCAGGGAGGACCTCAGAGAGTGCCCATTAAATAACATAGATGGAATTCTTTCCAAAGATGGGAGTGTCTTTATTGAACAGGAATCTGCAAATCTCAATATGCAATAGTCACTCTAAATGAGACAATGAAAAGATCACTTTCTTCCCCAAACACAAGAGCTCAACTATAGGACTCTGACCAAAGCAGCTGAGCTGAGTAAGGAAAAGAAGGTTTTTACACCATCTCACTTTTGGTCCTCCATATGCATTTGAAAGGAAGAACATTTCCTGGAAGCTAATGGTGTCCTATAACATTCAGCAAGAGGTCATGAGGTTACTGTTGTGCATCTTCTTTTCTTGAGAAGAGGCAGTGATACATTGTAATTGCCATCATATGGGTTTAAATGAAAAATCTGAATGAAATCAGCAGACATTACAGCCAAGTTAGCTGACCAAAGGGGTCCTATTACTGAGGTAACTGAAATTCCTTCAGTTTTAGAGGACTACTATAAGAAATGAGGTCTCAGTGTTCCTGGCAAAAGTGGACTGTTTACCCTCTAGGGCAGTGGTTCTCAACCTGTGGGTTGTGACCATTGGAACACACATATTTCTGATGGTCTTGGGAACTGAGATAGCACTCAGAAGCAAAATTAGAGTTATGAACTAGCAACAAAAATTTATTTATGGTTAGGGATTTCTAGGACCACTGGAAATGTGTTTTCCAATGACCATGACCCACAGTTTGAGAATCACTGCTCTAAGAGATACTCCCTCTATCCTTTGGAATGGATTCAGTCTTAATTCCATTTCATTGTTGCAATTAAACATTCATACAAAAGCAATATAGGAGAGAAATGCATATGTTTGACTTATACTTTCTGTTTACAGTCCATAATTGAGGAGACATTAAGACAAGAACTCAAGCAGATTGGCACCTCACAGCCACAGTCAGAAACAGAAAAGAGACAATGTTGCCTGCTTGCTTACTGCTTCTGCTCAGCTAGCTTTATACATTCTTACACTGTTCAAGGCACTATTCATGATATGGTGCTGCCTTCATTCCATGGGTATATTTCTACCTCAATTGACAACCAATACAGTCCCTCACAGATATGCCAGCATGCCAACTTAATCTAGATAATTCCTTAATAGAGACTCCCTTCTCATGTAATTCTTGGGGGAATTAACAAAGCAAGAGATGGACAGACCCAAAATAAGTATGGCAGGGACATGGGATAATGAACTGGTATTGCGTCGTCGACAGGTACCACCATGTGAACACAACTTGACACATTCAATGGGCCAGGGTGATTTTCAGGTAAGATTTCCAAAACCAGATAGATTTTTCCCATCTGCTAACACAGAAAGCCAAGAGGGTCTGTGACCTTGCCAGGCTGTCTGAGATTAGAATGGATATCCCTGGAGTATATATTTATTAAAATTACTTCCTTATTTAAAGAAAATGAAAAGAGGTACTTTAACCAACAGACCTAAATCATAACACAGAAGAACAAAATTATTAAATCAACCCAAAATGATGTTCCCAAAGAATCATAATTCCTGAAGGACTCATTTTAAAGACACTAAAATAGGTAAAAATTTACATGATAATTTCATAGGTAAAATGTTATGTGACAATTTCAAAAACCTACTCACTGAATGATGAATTATAACAAAAGACACAAATAAAAAATTTATTCAGTCAAGGATGTAGGGAGGAAAGATAGTGATACAGAGGAAAACATCTGCACGATGGATAAGACAAGAAGCAACATGGCAAAAAAAAAAAAGTGAGCAACAAATCAACAACAAAACACAAATGGGATTGCTGGAAATTAAAATTACAATGAATCAAATAAAAATGAGATTAAAGAAATGAGCAATAAACACTCATTAAAACAAAACAAAAATGTCAGATGAGGGCAGTGGTGGTGGCACATGCCTTTAATCCCAGCACTTGGGAGGCAGAGGCAGGGGAATCTCTGAGTTTGAGGCCAGCCTGGTCTACATAAGAGTTTCAGGCTACCTAAACTGTAGCAAGATCCTGTCCCCAAAAAAAAAAAATGCCAGATGAAGGCTGAAGTAGAAGAAAATGACATTGAACCAAGCAAGATCAGGTAAATTATGTAAATAGTCATATAACTGCTACAGAAATGGAATCAGTCAGTAAGAGTCTTCCAAAAAAAAAAAAAAATTCAGGGCCAGATGGTTTCAGTGCAGAATTCTACAAAACTTTCAAAGAGCTAACACCAATACTCCTCAAACTATTCCACAAAATAGAAACAGAAGCAACATTGCCAAGCTCATTCTATGAGGACACAGTCACAAACCACACAAAAACTCAACAAAAAAGAGAATTTCACACCATTCTTATTTTGTCTAGTTAGGGAACTAACTGCCTTTCTGTATTTGTTAATTTTGTTTACTACATATATTAAATTTTTGTATCATTTCATTCAATATGATGCCAATGTCTTCAGTTTGTAATCTCAGCTTTGGTTTTTTTTTTGTTCATATGCTAGAATTCTTTAACATTATGGTTATGCATTTTTTTCCTTTTTTTTTTTTTTTTACAAAATGTGTTTCAATGTCATGTTTCTTCTACTTCATCCTTCATCTGGCAATTTTATTTTGCTTTAATGAGTGTTTCTTACTCATTTCTTTAATCTCATTGTTATTTGATTCATTGTAATTTTAATTGCCAGCATTTCCATTTGTGTTTTGTTGTTGTTATTGTCCCCTATTATTTGACCCTAGCCTATCAGGTGTCATCAGGAATGTCTGGATCCTTTCTCTGTGGCCTAGTTAGGCCACCTCAGCAGGGGTAGGTGATCAGAGAGCCAGCCACTGAATCCATGTCAGAGACAGTTCCTGCTCCCCTTACTAGGGAACCCACATGGAGACTGAGTTGCCCATGGGCTACATCTGAACAAGGGTCTAGGTCCTCTCCATGCATGGTCCTTGCTTGATCATAGTTTCCCTCTTGATGATCTGTTAATTGGTGAGAGTGGGGTGTTGAAGTCTCCCACTATTAATATGTGGAGTTTGATGTAGGATTTAAGCTTTGTAATATTATTTTTATGAATGTGGGTACCCTTGCATTTGGGGCATAGATGTTCAGAATTGAGACAACATCTTGGTGAATTTTTCCTTTGATAAAGTGTACCCCCCCCATCTTGTTTGATTACTTTTGTTGAAAAATCTATTTTATTAGCTATTGGAATGGCTACTCTTGCTTGATTCTTGGGTCTGTTTGCTTGGAAACCATTTCCCAACCTTCTATTCTGAGGTAATGTCTATCTCTGTTGCTGAGGTTTGTTTCTTGTATGCAGCAGAATGATAGATCATATTATGCGAACAACTCTGTTAGCTTGTGTCTTTTTATTGGGGAATTAAGTCCATTGATATTGATAAATATTAATGAACAGTGACTGTTAATTCCCAATAACTTAAACATGAGAAGGTCATTATTTTATGGTTGTGGAGATCAGCAGTCAAACCCTGGACTCCATGGGCTCATGTTGGGAGCCTGCACTCCAATTTGGAGGATACAAAAGAATGTATGTCTTTTATTCTCTCCAACTCCTAAAGATCTTGCAAACCTCCTAGATTTAGGTCCCTTTCTGCCATTCAGCTGCCCTGAGCTGAACTCTGTTCAAGACCTTCATTGCCACCCACCCCATCAAGACAGAAACTAAATGGGAGAAATAAATAAACTAAAAGACATTATGACTCAAATGGAACTAACAAATATCTACAGAACATTTCACCCCAAACACAAGAGAATAAACCTTTTTCTCAGCACCTCAAGGAATCTATCCAAACTTGGCCATATACTTGCTCACAATGCAAACCTCAATAGATATAAGAAGGTTGAAATAACCCCCTGCACTTTATTGGACCACCATGGATTAAAGCTAGGACTCAACAAAAACAGAAATAACAGAAAGCCTACAAAATAATGGAAACTGAACAACTCCCTACAAACAGGGAAGAAATAAACAAAGAAATTAAAGACTTTCTATTATTAAATGAAAATGAAGACACAATATTCCTAAATTTATGGGACATGATGAAAGCAGTGCTAAGAGGAAAGTTCATAGCATTAAAGTGCCCTCATAAAGAAATTGGATAGATCATATACTAGTAATATAGCAGCACACCTGAAAGCTCTAGAACAGAAGGAAGCAAACACACCAAAGAGGAGTAAGCAACAGGAAATAATCAAATTCAGGGCTGGAATAAATAAATTGGAAACAAAGAATCAAGAAACCAACAGCTGGTTCTTTGAGAAAATTATCAAGATAGACAAACCCTTAGCCAAACAAACTAAAATGCAGAGAAAGAGAGAGAAAAAAAATTAAAAACCAGAAACAAAAAGAAGATATAACAACAGACACTGAGAAAATTTTTAAAAAATCATTATGAAAAAAATCATTACGTAGTGTAGGTCTTACTTCAAAAGCCTATATTCCACAAAATGGAAAATCTAAATAAAATGGATGATTTTCTTACTATATTTCACCTATCAAAGTTATATCAAAAGCAGGTAAACAACTTAAATGGTGATATAACCCCTAAAGAAATAGAAGCATTTTAGCTTCTTGAGTTCTTTATACATACTGGATATTAGACCCCTGTCAGATGCAGGGTTGGTGAAGATCCTTTCCCAGTCTGTAGGCTGTCATTTTGTTTTGATGACAGTGTCTTTTGCTTTACAGAAGCTTTTCAGTATCATGAGGTCCCATTTATTGATTGTTGCTCTTAGAGCCTGTGCTGTTGGTGTTCTGTTCAGGAAGTAGTCTCCTGTGCCAATAAGTTCTAGGGTCTTTCCCACTTTTTCTTCTAACCGATTTAATGTGTCTGGTTTTATGTTGAGGTCTTTGATCCACTTGGACTTTAGTTTTGTGCAAGGTGATAAATATGGTTCTATTTTCATTTTTCTGCATGTAGACATCCAGTTGGACCAGCACCATTTGTTGACGATGCTGTCTTTTTTCTATTGAATGGTTTTGGCTTCTTTATAAAAAAAAAAAAAAAATCAAGTTTCCATAGGTGTGTGGGTTTATTTCTGGGTCTTCTATTCGGTTCCATTGATCCTCCTTTCTGTTTCTATGCCAATACCATGCAGTTTTTATTACTATTGCTCTGTAGTACAGCTTGAGATCGGGGATGGAGATACCTCCAGATGATCTGTTGTTTTACAGGATCGTTTTGGAAATTCTGGGTTTTTTGTTTCTCCATATGAAGTTCAGAATTTTTCTTTCAAGATCAGCAATTAAAAACAAGAAAATCATGAAATTTGCAGGCAAATGGTGGGACCTAGAAACGATCATCCTGAGTGAGGTATCCCAAAAGCAGAAAGACACACATGGTATATACTCACTTACATAGACCTGTAAGATAGGATAAACATACGGAAATCTATACACCTAAAGAAAATAAACAAGAAAGAGGACCCTGGGTAACATGATCAATCCTCACTTAGAAAGACAAATGGGATGGACATTGGATGTAGGAGAAAACAAGTAACAGGACAGGAGCCTACCACAGAGGGCCTCTGAAAGACTCTACCTAGCACTGTATCAAAGCAGATACTAAGACTCATAACCAAACCTTCAGCAGAGTGCAAGAAATCATATGAAAGAAGGGGGAGTTAATATGACCTGGAGAGAACAGGAGCTCTACAAGGACCAAATACATCTGGGCCCAGGGGTCTTTTGTGAGACTATTTCTCCAACCAAGGACCATGTATGGATATAACTTAGGACCCCTTCTTGGATATAGCACATGGTAGCTCAGTATCCAAGTGGGTGTCCTAGTAAGGGGAACAGGGACTATTTCTGACATGAACTCAGTGGCTGGCTCTTCAACACCCCCCCCCTAGGGAGGAGCAGCCTTGTTAGGTCACAGAAGAGGACAATTGCAGCCAGTCCTGGAGAGACCTGATAAGCTAGGGTCAGTTGGAAGGGGAGGAAGACCTCCCTTAGGAGTGGACTTCCAGCAAGAGAAGGTGATTTCCAGGGAAGATTCAGTCCCAAGATTCAGGGCTCTGATTCCTTTTTACTTCCTGTGGCATTAGGCACAAATGTGGGAAATCACCGATACACATCATTTTATTTCTGCTTTTTATATATTCATATTTTTCTTTAATATTTGTTTATTTCTGGGGATTTTTTTTTTTTATGTGGTAGTTTGGATCTTGAGTTTGAATCCACTCATTATTTTTATTTCTGGTTGTTAAGGATATCTAACTTCTTTTTTTGTTGTTGTTGTTGCTATTGTTGTATATTAAGGGCTTTTAGCTAGGCCATGGTGGTGGCGCTGGCATTTAATCCCAACATTCGGTAGGCAGAGGCAGGTGTATATTCAAGGTCGAGGCCAGCCTGGACAACAAAGAGTTCCAGGACAGCTAGGGCTGCTCAGAGAAACCCTGTCTTAAAAAGGAAAAAAAAAAAAAAAAAATAGGAGAGAGAGAGAGAGAGAGAGTGTGTGTGTGTGTGTGTGTGTGTGTGTGTTAATGTCACCTCAAAGGCCAGCGCACACCGAATAAAGGCAATTGGTGGAGTATCATAATCTCATGGATATCCTGCTTTTTAAAATTTTCATGACACATCTTTACACATTTCCCTCTTGCGCACGAGGGAAGAGCTGGGAATTAGACTGGTTTCGTTCTTTAGTCTCAGACTGCAGCCTGAGATGCATCCTCAGGAACCCCTGGGCAAATGGCAAGTTCATTAAGCAGGAACCCTGCCACAGGGAGGGGCAGAGCACTAGAGTCTGATGGTCCTTATGCTCTTGAGGACCACAGATACCCAGTTTAAGGACATTACTCTTGCTTGTGGCAGGCCAGTCACTTGACCTCAGTCCAAAGCTGATCCTGAGTGCATTTAGAGCTTTTTTATGCCCGTGTTGATTTCCTGTCCTATACACAAGTCAGAGTGGCGTGTTCTGATGGTCGATGCCAAGCCTGCTGAACAGAGTAAGCTAACTTGCCAGCGGAGAAGAAATTTTCCCGAAGCAGCAGAATTTCCCACAAGCCGTAGAAAAAGGGGAGGAAGAGCAAAACCAGGATTGTCGCCAACTTCAGGGTTGCTGGCGAATGGGCAATGGCAATTTGCTGTTTTCCCATCCAGAAACAGCAAGAACATGACACTGTACTGCGCAGAGGAAGTGGGTGGGAGGGAACCAGAGGGCACGTGACCTGAATAGGCATGTGATAGGTGGGGGCAGAGGAGGCGCCGAGGAACGGAAGGAAGTAGGACCTAGGAAGAAGCCTCCTGCTTCTGGGCCCGAGGTGCGGAGGGGTGGGTTCACAGGAGGTTGTGAAAACTCCCCTAAATTCCAAGTATGGCGTGGGAGAGTCACCAGTCAGCAGTGAAGTGGCGGGAGCTTCAGTCGGTCCTAAAACCTCCCTAGTCAGATGAGCTGCGGGGCTGGGTAGCTTGAGGGAACTGGACCTGGCCTGTGATCAGTTTCTCTGCTGCTCATAAAGAAGCTGGTCCTGAAACTGCTGTGGATGTCTTAGCCTTGTCGATAAATTTTACATCATGTGAACTGTACCTCACATTGTTTTGTTTGTTTGTTTTGTTTTCCCATTCATCTTATGGTTGCCAATAAATTTACCGAACAATATCTCCTAGAAGACTTGCATTATCTGTCGTCTGCCATTGTAGCAATCGCAAGTCCCCTGGAATTTAAGTTCAGCCACGCTTTCTAACTCTCCTGTTTTACTACTTTCCTAGTCAAGAGAGCGCCTTTCGCCCCTGGGGACTAGGCATCCCAGAGTACTTTTTAGATATTAGTCCACTGCAGATATGATTGAACCAGAAAGTATATTTTAGCGAGTTTTAAAGTTATGGCTGTAAACATTAACAAGCAAGCTTTTGAAAATTATTTTATCTTTCTTACATTGGTGCTCTGCCTCCTTATATGCCTATGTGAGGGTGTCAGATACCCTGGAATTACAGACAGTTGTGAACTGCCGTGTGGGTGTTGGGATTCGAACCCGAACCTTTGGAAGAGCAGCCAGTGCTCTTAACCGCAGAGACCCCTAAGCAAACTTTTCAATCCATGTTTATTTTCTGAGACATAAGCCTGCTAGATGTAAATGCAGAAATATGCTTTCATGTGCTTAATTCTGTATGTATGCTGTGAGGATATCAGGACACATTTATTTATTTATTTATTTATTTATTTATTTATTTATTTATTTATTTATTTATTTAACAGCTATAAAACACTAGGTTAGGACCAAAAGAAAAAAATTCTCTTAAATATTTCAGATCACTCAAGTATACGAGAAAAAATTTTCTCTTCCTGTTCCAAGAAAAGCACGCTTCTCATGGACTCATTGCCCAGTCAGCACTGTTTTGTTTGGTTTTGGCTTTGTTTTGTTGAGTAAGTATCTCAGTTCTGCTCTGTCTGGATAAGAACCCAGCAGGCATACCAGGCTGGTTTCACATGGGAAATCTGGCTGCTTCTACCTTCAGAGTGCAGGGATTAACGCAGTATAGAAACACAAATAGCTTAAACACTCTTTTATTTTTTAATTTCAGGATTTGTTGCTGGCCAATGCTGTAACTGGACGTCTCAGGAGAAGGAGCAAAGCCTGGACCCTGCTCAGCTGGCTTTGTGCAGAGATTGGAGGTTGCAGAATTGTCAGTCTGGTTGCTGTGGGTGAGAATAGTTTGCTTGCAGCCACCTTTGCTCCTCAGGGTTCCTAGGAAAACTACTTAGCAAGTGTGTGAGCTTTGTGTGAATGAGTGTCCTTTTGTCTGTTTTAAGGCTTCTTTCATTTTTGTTCCATGACAAATTCAGAAACTCAGTGGTGTATATATAATACTGTCATCCCAATCATTCAGTTCCATTTCTGCTCTTTTGTTTTGATTGAACTGTGATTAGAAGTTGTTGGACAGGGGGCTGAAGAGATGGCTCAGAGGTTAAGAGCACTGACTGTCCTTCCAGAGGTCCTGAGTTCAATTCTCAGCAACCACATGGTGGATCACAACTATCTATAATGAGATCTGGTGCTCTCTTCTGGTGTGTAGGTGTACATGCTGGCAGAGTTATGTATACATAATAAAGAAATACATCTTATAAAAAAAAGAAGTTGTTGGACTCCAGTTATCCTGACTGAAATGTATTTTCAATATTTGAACACTGCATGACATTTGGGGAATCATTTATAGATAATGTTTTCTTGTTATCTACTGAGCATAGAACTGTGTTAGAAATCCAGGAGCTTTCTGAAGAATCTCTTTCTCTTTGTGTAGGGCTCACTGATAAGCCAGACCTGCTCGCTTTTGAAGCTCCCTAGAAGGTGAAGAGGAAGGAGACAGAAGCAAATGTACCAGGTATTTTGGAGGGATTGAGGTAAGGATGGTGAAAGATTCAAGTGCTATTGAAATGGAATGGGGACAGGAGAATGTTTAGTGTTTTTGCCCTTCCTGCTCTGAAGAGGACATGGGTTAATTCTCAGCACCCACATGTTGGTTAACAACCATCAGTAACTGGTTCTAGAGCTCTGATGCCTTTTGGGACCCCCGTGGCCAGTAGACACACACTACTGCTCATCAACTTAAATAAAAGCTGTAAAGAAAAAATATAAAAGCAAGTGCAAATGAGACATGAGGTTGGTTTTGCTACATTGTTTCTCTAGATATATTTTTGAAATATTCTGTAATCTCAAGCTTATCCTACTTTACATGTCACTGATTTTTTATGTAAGAACTAATATTAGGAGAAAACATAATTTATATAACCGTTTATGATGAAGGCCCCATTCCATTCATATCTCATTGGTCTCTTCATTTCAATATTAAATTATTATTTTACTCTAATTTTAGCATCATGTAAAATTAGGGGAAATCATGCCTTAGGTTTGTTTCCTGTTCTACTAACTTTGAAGTTTTTTAATTTTTCTTTAGATTCTATTTCTTTTATAGTGAAATTTCCCCTTTTTTACAATGATGCCATCAGGGCTCTGATAAGAATTGCTTAGTATCTTTGTAGTTTTAACCCTGTCTGTATAGTCTATAGAGTCTTTCTTCATGCCAACACAGTAGTTTTCATTGCTACAATTTTAATAGATTTTGAAGTCTTGGTTTGATATTCTGAAGCTCTTTGAACTCTGTCTTCCCAAATTTCATATCCATATGCCATTAACTTTTTTATTTTGCTGAAATATCCCATTCATGTTTAAATGAATTTCTTTAAATCCTTACATAAGAGAAACCTCCTTGTCAATTGTGTACCCAGGTATGAATGAGAACATGTTAGTGGTGTATCAGTGTTCGTGTGTCATATATGTATTCTTCTGTTTTCCACCTGCTTTTTGTGTTCATATGCATGTTAGTCAGTGAGTAATTCATTTTTGTAAGAGTGTACTATAACTAGTCATTTCTAATGAAAACGTGTGTGATAGATTTATGTGACTAGTTTGTTTATCTAACTGTTGAAGAAGCTGCACACAGCGTTGCATGGTGGCCACAGTAAGTAGGCTTCTCACTGACACTGTGTCTCTGAGTTCTTGTTCTTGCATTGTCTTCAGGATTCATAGTGTTGAATCCTTGAATGTGGTCCCTGACTAGTCAGAGAGGGGATCTTGGTGCACATTAGGTGAGCATTTTTTTCATGACTAACAGTGTAGAGCATTTTTAATGTGTACTAATTGGCAATTATAACTTTATAATTTTAGCATGATATGTTCAAATTATTTGCTTCTTAATTGAAGTGATTTTTATTTGCTTGTTTCTATTGTCTTTTTTTTTCTTACCTTATCATATATTTTAGGTGTTAACCTGTCATACTACAAATAGCTAGCTTTATTTAATTATTATATTAATCTGTTGTTTCTTTATATTTTTAATTTCTAGGATTTTCATGCATGCTTTTTATAGCATGCATCGTTTTGTCAGTTCATTGTTCCGGCTCATACATGAAAGTCAGTGATTTGTTGTATAATGGGGGAGCATCAGACCCAGTTGCATATTTTCTGTCTGCATAGATACTTTCCCATCAGTATTGTATGGTGAAGTTGCTTGTTTTAAAACGTGCATGTGTCATTTTGTGACAGTCACAAGCTCATTGTTGTTGCACTGATACTGTATCTGTTGCTCTACTGCCTTGAGCTGTCTCTACTTTTCTGCAACTCCTATGTTCTGTTGGTCCTGTTGCTCGAAAGTGTCATCTGGAATCACAGCTGGGATAATTGAACCTCTGCTCTGTGTACCTGGGGTTCTCAGTTTCTTTGTACTGCCACGTACGTTTAGTTTTCTCCTATTTATCTCAGTGTTATTCAATGTAGTATGTATTTTATAGCTAACTTTCCTATTCGTCTGCTTTTACAGTCTTTGTTCCCTCATTGTCATGATTCTTGGGACTTGAACCAGGTCATATGGATCTTTTTTTTTTCTTCATGGCTGTACTGTCAGCAGCCTCTCTTTCTCTGTATGTGAGCAATTAAGAGTCCCTGGAATAATTTGCCCATTGCATAAAAAGGTTCTCTGACATAGGTTGAAAGCAGCACCAGGGTATGTTGTGAACAGAATTTGGTAAAGGTATTTATATGTGTAACAAAATGTCATGAGTATATTTCCTCCTATGGCTTGTCACCCTCCCACTCATAGGCTCTGACCAGGTTTCCAGTGTGCTACATATATTTCCTTATCAGGAACTGGCCCAAAATTTAGCCGGAAAACATTTCATTACACTGAAAACTGTCTTTGCACTATTGCACTGCTTTAGGAACCCAAAGGAAGTAACTGTCAAGCTGTGGTCCAGGAGGCATCTCTTCAGGCCACTGGGGGTAAGGTTACTGATGACTGTTCTTGTCCACTAGCTTACACTGCACCTTTTGTTGTTATGGCTACCATCAGGATATCTGAGATATTTCTTATATATTATGGAGGTTTTAGTGGTCTGCTATTTTCTTACCCTCATCTTGTTGATATGTAAAACAATAACTGATTTAAAGTGTGGATTTTAATGGCATAATTCAAAGATTGTCATATCTGAGCTTTCTCATGGAATATTTATTGTTTTTGAAGTTGAGAATTGTATTTTTTGCCAGGTGGTGGTGCCATGTGCCTTTAATTCCAGCACTCAGGAAGCAGATGTCTGTGAGGTCCAGGCCAGCCTAGTCTACATAGTTAGTTCCAGGACAGCCAAAACTACACAGAGAATCCTGTCTTAACCCCCTCACCACCACCACCCAAAAAGAAAAAAGAATTACATTTTTTACAATTTGGAATAAGTTGCTGTCTGACCTATATTAATGCCTTTAAATTGAGATTTTTTTTCTTCCCTTCTTGTTCTAGATAATAATAAGTGCACTGTGCTGAGTAAGTGTGGACATAATGGACACCCTTCTCTCTGTTCCAAGGAGGTTGGACTTATTCCAGTTTTCCTCATTTAGTAAAGTGTGGGGTTTAGGTTTAGGCTTGTGGCTTCTAGTATTTAGTATGCTTAGGTATGTTTTTCCTATTCCCAGATTTTTTGATAGTGAGCAGATGTGAAAATTTCCCACAGGTATTTATGGATATGTTAACATGATCATGTTCCTTCCATTACAGTCTAGATATTTACTGTCTTGCTGTAAATATCTTACTGAGAGATCTACACATATTGAAAGTCTTGTATCCCTCATCATTGCAGGTAATATGGTGGTTCATTTTGGTGGTTTCTGTAACCTCTCAAGTGATTTCTGCTGTTTGCAGTAGTTTGCATTTCCAACATGAGTTAGAATAATGACCCACTTTGCCATTTACTCAAATGTATTTGATCATACGTATTGTTTATTATTTTTCAAGGGAGGAATTGATTATATAGCTATCATTGTGAAAATCAGTATGTAGGCAAGACTAGCAGCAAATTACAGATGCAGTTGCCTCCATGGTTCCTACCCTACGAGCCTTCATTTTATTTACTTGTTTTTGTTAGTTTATTTTATGTATACATTTGTTTTGGCAGTGTGTATGTTTGCGTGCCCATTGCCTGTGGAGGTCTGAAGGGCACTGCATTCCCTGGGAGAATATTACAGATTGTTGTGAGCCCACATGTTGGTGCTGGGACTCTAATTCAGGTAGTCTGGAAAAGCAGTAAGTGCTGTTAACTGCCACACCAATTTGTTTTCTTCACGTTAGCCATTCTAGTGAAATGGGATGTCAGTTGTATCAAGTTTGTAGTTCCCTCATGGCTAAGGATTATTAATACATTAAATAATATTTTTGAGGAGCTCTGAAGGTTTTTGAAGCTACCGAGAATGGGATATCCTATTTATTTCCCAACCTGCTCGTTATTGGTGTATAATGAACTGGTGATTTGTGTGTGTAATTCTTTATCCTTCAGTATTACTAAGGCATTTGTTGTGTGTAAATATTTCCAGTGGTATCTTCAGGTAGATTATATAAACAGTTACACTATTTTTGGAAATGGTGAGTTAAATGTCTTTCTTTCCTACTGTATCTCCTTGTTTCTTTGTCTCTTTCAAATTTCTGTAGGTTGGCCTTTTATAAAAATTATATTACATATGTATGGGTATTTGATCTGCATGTTGTATGCTTGTGCACCACATCTGCAGTGCCCACAAATGCCAGAAGAGGGCAGTGGATTCCCCTGGAACCAGAGTTACAGATGGTTTATGAGCTGCCATGTGCTGTCGGGCCAGATTCTCAGTCTTCTGGAAGAGCACCACCCAGACTCACTCCAGCCTGTCTAGCCGGGTTTAAACTCTATATTAAATAAGATTGGGGAGAATATGTACCTTTCTCTTGTTACAATGACAGGTTAGTACTGTACTTTTTCTTCTCACTGGACTAGAAAAACAAGATTGACACATAGACCCCTTTTTTGTTGTTTTGGTGTTTTGTTTTGTTTTTGAGACGGTGTTTCTCTGTGTAGCTTTGACTGTCCTGGAACTCAATCAGTAGACCAGTCTGGCCTTGAACTCAGAAATCTGCCTGCCTCTGCTGGGATTAAAGCCCCATCAACTCCTGGCCGATACATATACTGTTTATTATGCTGAGATGTGTTTCATCTATTTCAACTTCAACCAGGAATTTTATAATGAAGTCTTATTGAAGACTGGTAGATAAAATTCTTTTCCTAATGAGATTTTATGTCTTTGGGTTTGTATTCTAGAAGTTTTTGCTGGTGTTGTAGAAGACAGATACTGGTTATGTTGTGCTCCATTCCTTCAAGGGCTAGCGCTTTCTGTGTCGCCCAGGATAGGTTGCTTCCCAGCTCTCTGGTACTCATTTATTCCTCACATTAAATATATTCTTTCCTGTGTCCTCATGAAGAATTCATGTTTTATTCTTTCCTCCATATTTTTTTCCTATTATTATCTAAAGAAGTTCTTAGTGAAAACCCTGTGATCATTTGAGACCCCTTTCAAATGCACTTCCTTCTCTGTCAGTTCAGCAGTCACTTTTTCTAGGTCTAAACTATGGTTGACAGTTATTTTCTTTCAGGGCTTTAAATATATCATTCTGTGTTCACTGAACACTAGAATATGGATAAATATTCACTCTGGTTGTATTTCCAAACTTGTGTTGGTGTTAAGGTATATGAGAAGATAATTGGAAAGTGGGTGCCCGTTTACACAGCACTTAGATGAGAGGATCTGAAGGTAGATAAGGGAGATGAGAGCCTCGGAGACAGTACCCTAGGGAAGAACAGCGTAGACTGCTGTGCGCTCCTGCAAGTCTGGAGGCACACAGCCTGAACACCAGGCACGGTTAGCCTGAGCTTTATCTCCTCTCTATAGCTCCAGCTCAGGTAAGCCGTGGTGATGCACAGGTGTCCAGGAGCTCGGATATTCTCATCCATCCTGTTTGCTGCTTGGCTCCTATACTCAGGGCTCTTTGAATGGAAGTCCCAGGGGGGCAGACATGTGGCTGTTCACAAGCATGTGTGTGTTTGGGAAAATATGACTGCCAGGTTTTAAGGTGGAAGTCCTGGACAGGAAACTTCATGGTGGAAGCATGTGAAAATATGAGTTACTCCTTATATCATACCACAGGAACACCTCCTGTCTATTCACCATATAATGAAAAGTAAACTTCTTCTGTTAAAGACAAGGACAGAATTCAGTCAAGCAGCCCATCATGCACAGCACAGCAAGCAGTAACCCTCACAGGGAATGGAACGGTATGACTAGTAACCCACATCCACACACCAGCAAAACATCTACAATAGAAACCTTAAGACTTAAAATCTCAGTGGGAACAGAATTTCATTTCATTCCCTTCCTGTATTTAATACTGTTAAAATTAAAACACAGTATCTGTCATTGGAGCAGAAATTTTTTTATACTGTTACTGATAGAGGTGACAATACTACTCAGCCTGAATGGCACAGACAAGGTCATGAAAAGGAATGCCACATGAAAACATCCTGATTTTCTCTTAAAATTTTTATTTTTGCTCTCAAAATTCTGTTGTGCTTACTTTACTGTTGTCAGTAGGTTTTAGATCACATGAACTTATCCTGATTTTTCCATTTATGTTATTGATATTAGAATATTTACAGAAGAATAGGTAGGGTATTTGCACTATCTATGTTTTTTGTTTGTTTGTTTGTTTGTTTGTTTTTGGCTGTTGTAGCTATTACAACACTGGAATTTAGAATCATCCTTGCTTTCTAACTCCCTTGCATTTTCAAGAGAGTGGCATTTGCAACTATTACTCCCTGGAAAACCTGCACCATTACTGTGTTCTAATCCTCTGTCACATCTCTGGTTTCTTCCTTTCAGTCTCTCTCGTATTTCACGTATGTTGTGGGATAGGTTTTGAGCTATAGCCAGGCTGTTGTCATGTGTTCATAAATCCAACTGTGATGTATTATGACAGTATGAATTTCCATAAGTCACTCTCCATCTTTCAGCCCTTACATTATTTCCCACCCTCTTCTGAACTGATGCCTATTTGGATCATTTATCCATCATCAGCTATTCACTCAGCAATTTCCGAAATAACAGTTCCTGTTACAAACAATGCTTCTCTGGCCACGGCTGAGAACCAGGCTATGGTGTGAAGAGAACTATTTAAAGGCAGTTTGAGTACTTTTTTACCTGTAACAATATTTCAGGAGTGCATTTCTTCCTAGACCCTCTGACTTTCCCAGTCATTGGCTTTTTGCCAGCTTTCCAGTGTCATCTTCTCGCATCAACTTGTCCTCATGGTTTAGTATCCAGACACTCAGAATAACTCCTTATTTTATGACACATGGATGAACAGAGACATGGTGTCTGTGTATGTGTGAGTGTGTGTGTGTGTGAGAGAGAGAGAGAGAGAGAGAGAGAGAATTATGTCTCTCTAAATTACCGTTAGGCATTTATTTCAATTTCACTTTCTCAGCTGCCATTCTTTGTGTGTTTGTGTGTAAATTCTCTCTCTCTCCTCCTGTTAGGCATTAATTTCAGTTTCATTTTCTTTGGTACCATTTTTTGTGTACTTTTCTGGCCTTTGCAGCTTGTACTTCATGAAACGTCTGTCATTTTTCCCTAGCTATTTTTGTGCTCCTGGAATCTCTTTCAGATAGTGTTTGCTTATTTTTGAACTATTAAGCACTTAATCATGTTTTGCTCTAGCACTTTTACATGTCAAGTTTTCTAGGAAGATCTTTGAAATAGTTCATGTTGATTTTTTTTTCATGTTGATTTTTTTGTAGGATAAGAGATATGGATCTAATATTACTCTTCTGTACATGGACAATAATTTTCCCAGCTCAGAAAGGGACAGTTCAAAGGGACTGTCTTTTTCTAAGTTCGTCTTGACATATTGGGCTTACTTTACTCTGTTGAGAGTTTATTTCTGGGTTCTCTGTTCAGTTTTTATGTGCAGTATCATGCTGTCTTTGTCCCTGTGTCTCTCTATTATGAAGTATGATCAGGTCTTGTGATACCCTCAGGAATTCTCTTTTTTTGTTCAGTTTTTATCTGTGGTTTTCTTCTATCCATGTGATTGTTTTCAGGGGTGTGGTTGGGGAAACTGTGCGGGCCCTGGGGAAACAGTGCATGTTTGCAGGCAGGTCTGACCTGGGGCTCCAGTACCAGCATGGCCTCTGGTAGAAGAGGGGGCTTCTCCCAGAGCTGTGGGACAGGAAATAGTTTTGTATTGTATCAAGGCTGATATTACCCCTATTGTCTGTGAGGAGTTTTATCATTAAATATGAGTTTGGTGCTTTTCTTTCCTACCTGTTTTTTCCTTTTTATCCTTAGTCTTCTTCAAATTTATCTTATCTCTTTTCTGCTTCTTTTGTTTTGTTTTGTTTTGTTTTTCAAGACAGCATTTCTCTGTGTGTAGCCCTGGTTGTCCTGAGACTCACTCTATATACACTAGCCTGGCCTCAAACTCACAGAGATCCATTTGCTTTTCTGTGTGTCCTGAGCGCTGTGATTAAAGGTCTGCGCCACCCCCACCCAGGCAAGCACTCTAGCTCACCCTTAAGGCTCGGGAGCCATCAAGACTGTAGGTGAGTGCAGCATCTTCTCCCCTTACAGTGTTTCTGCTAATGCTGTTTAGTTTCCTGGGCAGTGTACTATTAACATAGGAATGACCTACGTACTACTTACTTGTTGATCGGGTTACATTTTTTCCCCTAGTACCTTTAGGAAGTGTTGGGGTTGCTCTAATTCTTGTGTTTTGATGCTAATTATGGGCCCTTGAGATCTGGTTACTGCCCAGATACACCTATCCTTGTTATGTAAACCTGCCTAAGACATTATTCCTGATTGGTTAATAAAAAGGGTAGGGCAGAAAGAAGTAGGTGTGTCTAAGGTTCCATGGCTTTGGGGACAGGAAAGTCACTGGAAGAAGACAGAAACCAGAAGCACCAAGGGGAAAGGACTCCGAAAGTGCATGGAAAGGAGTGATCCAGATGAAGGATAAGCAAGTATTTATAAGATTATGAATGAGAGGTGGGCCAGATAAAAATGGTTAAGGTGGATGACATTGTATGGGGGCTAGGAGGGAGATGGTAAGTATTGTCACACTTTTTAAAAAACTATTATTTACATTTCTTATATCTGTTTCTCCTAACTCAACCCCAATTCCTTCCAACACCCCAATACCAGGTAGGAGAGAGGATTTAGTGGGAGAGGGACACAGGTTTCTTAGCTGCTTCCTGCTGGTTAGGGTCATCGGGTTCCTGAGAGCCAGTCCAATCCTTGTTTCAAGAGATCTCCAACTTCTTGTCTCACGACAGCAACCAGGAGCAGCGAGGGGGAAGCAGGAGCAGCTTTGTTCTTTCTTGGAGCTCTACACGCTATGGGATCTGGCATTTATTTTCTCTCCAGAGTCCTCAGATTTTAAACTATCTGCAGCTGGCAAAGAGCTTCTCTCAGAGGAAGCTATTTCACACAAAGGAAATAGCCTGCTTCTGTGGACCATCTGAAAATCAGCCCTACATTCCACACCTGGGACCAAAACAAAAACATGTTTATATCCACAACAGGTGAGGTGGAATTATTTGCCCAGCCCAAGGTGTTATAAGTCAATTATAATTATAAGGCAATTATAAAGTCTAACAGGTTCCTGACTCTTACTGATTATGATACTGGGTTAAATAATACCACCGTAATAATTATATGACTAATAATAAACATGTAGCCTGACACTGATTTATTAAATACAACAAGGAAGTTTATCACAAAATCTACTGAACTGTGTCTTGACATTTCTATTTCTATGGAGATTTTTATATCACAGGGCTTTTGTTATGTGGTTATGTGGTAAAATTACTATTAGTATTTTCTTCCTTCTGCTAGGTAGTAGTGTTTTGCTGGTTTGGTCATAGTCTGTTACTTCCCAGCTATTTCATAACCTTCATGTGCCCTTTATTCTCCATGAATATTAAGACCCCATGTTTCTGGATGCAGTGATAAGGTTCACAGTTAATTTTTTTCCCACTCTAAATAAATCCTTCTACTCTCCTCTCTGTAAGAATGTTGGTAAGACCTCTAGTATTATTTTGATTTGAGGATCTCTTTTTGTGGTTTGGCATCATTTGTAACAGAGTTGGATTAATGTTGGTTTTGTGGAATTTCAACAAGAGTTCCGGTCTTTGTTTCTGAGACAGAAACTCAGAGAAGAGTGACAGAAATGGCTGCTTCTCCAGTAAATGTACCCCAGGTCGGTGTCATGTCTAGATTTCTTTGAAAATTGTTTTTATATTAAAACCATTCACTCTTTTAATTTTCTACCTCTGATAATGTCATCTAAAGTGACAGTTTCTTATGTTTGTGTGTGTGTGTGTGTGCACGCGTGCGCATGTGGTATTTTTCTTCTTCTCTGATAACCAGAATTCAGGATTAAGTCTTTAAATCTTGACTCATACATAGCACAACCTTATTCCATTGTATCTTCCCTTGATTATTACTATAAGACATATATTTGTCATGGATTTAGGACTGTAATTCTGAAAGATTCCATTGTAAATGGTGATCAAAAAATGTATTGATTTCCAGTTTCTACGGAGGATGAACTGAAGTCCTTATATATTAGTGAGGAAAGTAGGTCTCATGTGCTCACATAGCTCATATTTTAGGGATGATCAGATCCCCAGAACCAGGCTTAGGAAATTAGACATGCAAATTCTTATGACTTTTGGTGACATTACTGAGCAATTTGTGGAAAAATATAATTAGGAGGAACAACTGTCTTGAATCTTAATAAGTACTTATTTATATAGATTTAGAATATAAACCTTAGTAAATATTTCAGCAGCCTAGAGAGCATAGATGATGGAAGGAGAATGTGGCTTGCTCTGGCCCAAAAACTGTACATTGCAGTACAGTAGATGACACCTGAAATCTATTTGTCTCAGGAAAAATGCTGCTTATATCCTGCTCTTGATTCAGTGGTAAGTTCTCAATAGACAGATCAGTATGTTCTTTTTGTCTTTTGTTTTATTGTTCTGGCAGGCTGTAAGTACTGCTGGTCCCACCTGTATATTGCATCATGTGCAATATCCCAGTAAGAATATTCTGGAGAGCACGGACTTTGTGCTGTGCATAAGCCATCAGCTTTCAAGCATAAAGCAATGTCCATATTAGTGACTTTGCTCTTTTTTCCTTTATGAGGAAGAAGGCTCCTCCACCCTCTGTTTGTCCTTTCCCTGAAGCTGTGTATTAATTACGTAGGTAGTGTTTGCGAAGAGCTTGGGCTGGATAGGTCTTTCTTTCAAGAAAATATTTTTATTTAAACAAGTATTCGTCTGTGTGTTTTTATATGTGTATTGCATGCCTGCACAGTGTTTGTGGATGCGTGAGGATGGCCCCAAACCCTGGGCAGTGCAGTGAGCTGCTGTGTGTGTAGAGAAAATTAAAATGGGTTTCTCTGCAGGAACAGCAAGTACCATTTACTTCAAGCTATCTCTCCAGTCCTCAGGTTTACATTTCTGATTCATGACAGAGCTAGTATATAAACTGTTTTCCAATTTTTGAAAAATAAAGTGTGCTTTGTAAATGATATTTATCTATGCAACCTAAAATCCTGTTAGATGATTGAGCTCAAGTAGTAAAAAAGAGGTGAACTTAAAAGATTTAAATTTTCTCCTCCTCTCCTCCCTCTTCTCCTCTTCTGCTTTTTTTTTTTTTTTTTAAGACAGGTGTGTCTCTTCGTAGTGTTGGATTTCCTGGAACTTGCTTTGTAGACCAGGCTGGATTTCTCTGCAGGAACGGCAAGTGCCATTTACTCACAGAGATCTGCCTCTGCCTCCTGCGTGATGGGATTAATGGCAAGTATTATCACTGCCCAGCTAAGATTCAGATTTTCAATTGAGCCAATTTCATAAGCAGTTTTATATTCAGAATTAATGAAGATAGTATAATTTTTACTCAACTTAATACATTTGTTTCTATCACAGATAAATCTTTCTAATTCATCTGAGTGTATTTTCATACAGGCCATTTATTTACAGATATTTTTCTAACTATTCTACGGTGAAACCCCTATAGAATTTCTGAAATTGTTATTCATCTGTATCATTTGTTTTGTGTGGATTTTTAGAAAAAATTACATAATATTAAAATGCTGTCTGTTGCTCTTTTTTTGTAATTACTTCATGGTTGTCATAATATTCTCATAACTTCACAAAATATTTGATTCTTTTTTGTTTGGAACATTGGTTATATGAGTGATGTTTTATACTTCTTACTGTTTAAAAAAAGGAAACTATTTGACTTCTGATTCATTTATAAATTCTGCATTCTATATTTGTTCTAGAAAAGGTACAGCCCTGTATATAGGCCTCAGCATCTGAACTCAGCATTTTAGAATACAGTCAAATGAGGGCCAGCTGCAGATAGGATTGGTCTTGTGTCCATATTTGAGCAAGACTGACAGTTGTAGAATTTGGAAGCACAGTTTACTCATCATAATTTTTCCGTCTAAGAGGGGACACTGTGATTCTGTTTGATATCAATACAGCCTTTGTAGAATTACATTTCTGTAGCCAGGCCTCAAATCTATATCTTATATTCCCTACAAGCTTGGTGATTGCGGGAGTATGATGTCATCTTCTTTTCAGAGATAGAAAATAAAATATAGAGCATGACTGTTCTAGAAAGTAGCCTTTTTTGCTTTGTTTTATTGTTGTTTTGTCTTTCGAGACAAGGTGTTTTGTGTGTGTGTGTGTGTGTGTGTGTGTGTGTGTGTGTGTGTGTGTAGCCCTGGCTGGCCTGAATCTTGCTCTGTAAAACAGGCTGGCCTCAAACTCACAGAGATCTGTCTGCCTATTTAAAGGTGTGTGCCACCATGCCTGACTGAAAGTATCCTTTATTAAAATTAATTTTCACTTTTATGTCTGAGTATATTTGCTTTGATGTATGCTTGAATACTGTGCTTGCAAAATTCAGAGGAGAGCATTGGATCTGATGGAACTTAAGTTAGGATCTGTTGTTCAGCATCAAGTGGGTGCTGGGAAACAAGTGTAAGTTCTCTGGAAGAGCAGCTAGTGCTCTTTACATATGAACAATATCGGTAGCACTTCTAGAAATTTTGGTCTTTGAGTGGTTGCCACACCTTATCTATATGACAAAAGTGTCTCTAATTCCTTGGGTCTCTTTTACCTAGGAAAACAATTTTTTTTTCTCCACAGCAATACATGGTAAACAGGTAATTTTCCATTACAGGGTCTGTTGACATTCAGGAATGTGACTGTGGACCTCTCCCAGGAGGAGTGGGACTGTCTGGACTCTGTTCAGTGAGTTTTGTATATGGATGTTATATTGGAGAATTACAGCAACTTAGCTTTTGTAGGTAAGAATGCTCCTCTTATAGAATCCCTCACTCAGTTTTTGTATTTACCTACTTTCAATGCATGTAAGCTGTAGAAAAAGGGAAATTCGGATAATGAACATAACATTTTCATGGTGCTTTTACATTTTTTTCTTTTACATTTGTTCTCTGCAAGAGTAACCAGAGTTATTATTCCGTGCAATCTCTTCAACCTTCTTATACAGTTTTTATGGAAAACTATAAAATTCAAAGAAAATTAAATAGTCAGACCATGGAAATGCACTGCAGTACACGTATTAATTGGACTATTTTGATTTCACTGTCGAATTAAACTAGTTATGATTTTAAAAATTGAGACATTTTAAAATAAAGAGGTTTTTGCAGTAAGCATGTTGTTTTGTTTATTTATTTATTTTTTACATAAGCCCTCCATTATCCCACATGGCCCAGCTTGATTTTAATCCTGGCACTAGAGATGCTGAAGCAGGAGGATCTAGTGAGTTTCAGGAGAGCCTGGTTTACATAGTATGTTCCTAGCTAAGGAAGGCTACATAAAGCACTGTTTCAAAATATAAACATCAAGAAAATAGAGAAAAATCCTTCATACGTCTCTTCAGGGAGCTGTTGTCTCGAAGTTCTGCCCAGCTGTGTGTTCTGCCTAACACAAACTGTAAATGAATTCATACAGAAACTATAGTACTGGCCTGAGGCTTACAAACATTTTTTCCACTGATAGCCACATGATAAATTATAGCTAGCCTTGTCAACCTAGCTCTTCCACTCTCAACCTTATTGGTGAACTATTAATTATGATGTCACTGTTTTCTTATTCTAATTTCTCACTAATTCTCATAGGTATTAATATCATTATTATAGCCTATACTCAATATATATAATTATTACTACTGAGCAAGGAAAAATTACTAATCATATTAATAACCATCACATACATGATGACTCACACTCATAGACCTTCACATCATCCCTCTGATTCTCCTAACATCTAACCCTAAATTCATTATTATTTTTACACTATGTGAATCTAATAACAGGGAATTAACCTCCATATTTACCAAGAAAGTATGCAAGAACTGCTAACTTGTGCACCTGTATCTAAACATAATAAATGCTATATTCAGCAAGCAATTTCACTAAAATCAGGGACAAGGCAAGACTGCCCACTTCCATTTCACTTAAACATAGTACTTAAAGTCCTAGCTAGACCAATAAGACAACTAAAGGGTCAAGGGGATACAAATCGGAAAGGAAGAAGTCGAAGTATCACTGTTCACAGATGAAATGATAGTATACATAAGTGGCCCCCATGATTCTACCAGAGAACTCCTACAGCTGATAAACACCTTCAGCGAAGTGGCTAGATAGAAAATTGACTCAAAAAAAAAAAAATCAGTAGCTCGCCTGTATACAAAAGACAGATAGGCTGAGAAAGAAATTAGGGAAACACCCTTCACAATAGCCACAAAAAGCATAAAGTATATTGATGTAACTCTAACCAAGCAAGTGAAAGATTGTATGAACAAAACTTCAAGTCTCTGAAGAAAGAAACCGAAAATTTTATCAGAAGATGGAAAGATCCCCCATGCTCATGGCTCTGTAGGATTAACATAGGAAAAATGGCCATCCTACCAAAAGCAATTAACACACTGAATGCAATTCCCATCAAAATACCAACACAGCTTTTTACAGGACTTCAAAGAAAATTCTCAACTTCATATGGAAAAACAAACAAAAAATTTAATTGCTAACAAAATCCTCTACAAGAAAATATCTTCTGGAGGTATCTCCATCCCTGATCTCAAGCAACATTCATAAAAACTGCATGGTACTGGCATAGAAACAAGCTGGTGGGTCAGTGGAATCAAATAAAATGCCCAGAAATGAACCCACACACCTATGGACACCTGATTGACAGAGATGCCAAAACGATACAATGAAAGAAAGATAGCATCCTCCACAAATGGTGCTGGTCTAACTGGATGTCTGCATGTAGAAAAATGCAAATAGATCCATATCTATTACCCTGCAATAAAGTCCACAAAGTCCAAGTGGATCAAAGACCTCAACATAAAACCAGACACAATCTGTTGGAAAAGTGGGGAAGAGCCTCAAACTCACTGGCATAGGAGACAACTTCCTGAACAGAACACCAATAGCTCAGGCTCTAAGACTAACAATAAATGAAACTGGAAATACTCTATAAAGCAAAGGACAGTGTCAACAGAAGAAAATGACAGCCTACAGACTGGCAAAAGATTATCACCAACCCTACATCTGACAGCGGGCTAATTAGAATATATTTTAAAAAACTCAAGGAATTAGACAAACCAAATAACCCAATTGAAAAATGGGGTACAGAGCTGAACAAATCTCAACAGAGGAATAGCGAATGGTGGATAAACATGCAATGTGCAGCATCCTTAGCCATGAGCAAAATGCAAATCAAAACGACTCAGATTCCATAGTACACCTATCAGAATGGCTATGATCAAAAACTCAAGTGACAACACTTGCTGGAGAGGATGTGGAGAAAAAGGAACCCTCCGCCATTGCTGGTGGAATGCAAACTTATACAACTTTGGAAATCAATCTGGCGCTTTCTCAGAAAATTAGGAATAGTGCAGAAATCGTGAAATTTGTAGACAAGTAGAAGGAACTAGAAAAGATCATCCTGAGTGTGGTAACCCAGAATCAGACATGCATGAAATATATTCACTTATAAGTGGATATTAGCCACATAAGATAGGATAACCATACTAAAGTCTACAAACCTAAAGTAACTAAACAACAAGGATTCTAGGGAAAGTGCTTAAATCTCATTCAGAGTGGCAAATAGGACAGGCACCAGAAGTGGTGGAAGAGAAGGAGTAACAGGGAGCCTACTCTAGAGGTCCTCTGGAAGGCTCCACCCAACAGAATCAAAGCAGATGCTGAGAGACTCAAAGCCAAACTGGACAAAGTGTGGGGTATCTTAAGGAAGGAGTGTGGGGATAGTATGACCTGGAGGGGGCAGGAGCTCCATAAGGAGATCAACCATGCTAAAAATATCTGAGCCCAGGGGTCCTGCAGAGACAGATGTACCAACCAAGGACTATGAATGGAGAGGATCCCTACCCCCTGCTCAGATGTAGCTGATAAGCAGCTCAGTCGCCACGTGGGTTCTTGAGAAAGGGGAGCAGGGGTTCCCTCTGTCACAAACTAGGTTGCCTGCTTTTTAATCATTTCCCTCCCTGGAGATGTGGCCTTCCTTAGCCGCAGAGGAAGATCCAGGCAGTCCTGATGAGACTTGTTAAGCTAGGGTCAGATGGCAGGGAGGAGAACTCCCCTTTTCAGTGGGGTAGGCTAAGGGGAGAGGGGTGAAGGGGAATGAAGGATTGGACTGGGAGGAGATAAGGGAGGATGCTACAATAGGGATATAAAATTAATAAATTGTAAATAATAATAATAATAATAACACAACAAAAACCAATGCAAGATTGTACCACCAGACTCCAAAACAAAACAATGGATATCCTAGTGCAACTCAAACACATGGAAATGACTTTTAATCTATGATTACATGGAAGCTGAGTCTGACATGGACTCTGCTGCCTGCTTTTCAGTCACTTTTCCCTGGCAGGGCTACCGCACCAGGCCACAGGGTAAGATAATGCATTCAGTCCTGATGTAACTTGATATGCTGGCCCTGCAGTCCTCCTGAGCCTTGTTCAGGATGGTCAAGATCTGGGTAAAGATAGCCTGCTTGGAAGCCAGGAACAACATTCTTTATCTTCTTCCTTCTGGTAGCTGTCAAGATTTACAGCTTGCCTGTCCTGTTTTTCCTTCAAACTAACAAAATGGTCTTTCATCTTCTTCCTGAGTCCATTTTAATATCTTCTATTAATGAGACTGAGAAGGCTAATTAGCCTTCTTCTAATTAGCCCAGTTACAACAGCACCTAGACAGTGTTTCAGGACCCAGTGGTTCTGGAAATTCAGTAATAATTTGGGTGCCTTAGTATGTGATTCTTACCAAGGATCCACTGTTGTTTGATTCTAAGATGAAACCACAGCCAGTGTAACTGAGTGTAATTCTTGAGCCAGACTGAGTGCACAGCACTGTTAGCTTTCTCCTTACTCACTGGCCAGCTCTTTCCTGCCCAGTTCACAGAGGGACCCAATTCCTCCTGTATTTTCAGGTGACTTCTGTATCAGCTTTAGGTCTGTTTGTCCATTTGCTTCTGCCATTCTGGTCCTCAAAAGTGTCTTTATGGCCATGGGTTGAGAAATGCCTAGCATCTACAAGGCTTGTGAGGAAGGGAGTTTGCGGGGGAAGGATGAATACATTGATCTTAAAAGAAAGTTTACTAGTAACAAAAGTGAAGCCATTACATAAAAATAATAAAATTAAAAATAAACAAAATGGAAAACAGTGTAATTCAAGGCTCTCAGGCTAAGGTAGCTGGGAGTTCTTAAATATGCCTGGAATCTTTAAAAGCTAGGAGTAAGCAGTAATACCTACCATAATGTGATCACAGAAATTACCAGATTCTGAAGCCCCCATAATTTTAATAAAATACTTCCCGTCATTCCTTTCTGTTTGAATCTTGGACAGGGCATTAACTTTCATAATACAAAATGTCCCTGATGGTACTTTTTATTATTATCATTATTATTTGGCAAAAAAAAAAGCGCACAAGTTTAAAAACAGTGTTGAGAAATACTGCTCAGAGGCTTGGATGTCAAGTTTCACTGGACAGGAGGCTGTGGTATCAGCAAGGATGGAAAATGGACAGAAAACACCCACAGCCTTTGGTGACTTTGGGTATGTCTGTTTTTTTGCTGTGTTTAAAACTTGGCTTAAATTTATGTATGTACTTTTTTAAACGTAGGAGTGCTCTGTCTGCATGTACACCTATATACCAGAAGAGGGCATCAAATTCCTTTGTAGATACTCCTGAGCCACCTTGTGTTTTTCTGAAAACTGAACTCTGGGCCTCTGGAAGAGAAGCCAGTGTTCTTACCTGCTCAGGATTTCTCACCTTGCCTAGTGATGGCGGCACAATCCCAGCAGAGGCATCTCTGAGTTCTAGACCAGCCTGGGCTACAAAGCCAGTTCCAGGACAACCAGGACTGCACTGAGAAACCCTGTCTCGAAAAACAAACAAAACAGGTGTTCTGCCCAGGTCACGAACCCCAAAAGACCAGGAATAAACAGACTCCGCTGTAAATACATGAGGATCTTTTTATTGTAAATTACAAGCTACAGCTTGGGCCCACACCCCCACTGCCGAAGCGGTGGGCCATGCTCAGGTTAGTTGGGTGATTTAAAGATTCTGGTCCCTCCCAGCATGCCCAAGGCAGGGGTGATTCCTGCCTGGCCAGCATCTATTGGTCAAAATGTTACATTTTGAATTGATTGGCTATAATGACCATAATGACCTGGTGTCCCTCCCGGGGGGGGGGGGGGGAATGGGCCAGTTTCCTAGCAACTGTACCTTAGTGGGTGGGGAAAGAATGCAGTAAGGTGGTCCTTCCCCTCAGGGCATTACTAGACTTCTCCACCTACCTAGTTCAGGCCTTAATAATAGCTGCTAATTTTTGGTCTCTCACAGGCAATCTCCTGTAGTGCAATGTCTATTCCTTATTAGTGCTGGTTTCAGGATGGAAGCCGAGAAAACTCACTTCAGACACAGAAGTTTAAAATGAAAGCTTTCTTTTCTGAGCTCAGGGAGGCAGCCACTTCCTGACCTGAACCAAGTCCCAAGAAGAATCTATTGCATAGTTAAAGGGTGAAAACCGCAAGGTTAGGGGGCACTGGTGAATGCTGGGGTCATCCAATCAAATTTTAACATTATGTGTTAAGCAAGGGAGTTTCTGTCAGAGGCTGGGCCTAACCCAAGACACCTGATCTTTAACTATTTTCCAACACACTGGTTCTGGAATCCAAGCTCCTTAATTTCTCTTCCTAGACGTTTGATCCGAAGCTCTAATACAGAAACAAAGAAGTGGTCACCTGTCTGTAGTGAGTGCTTTTGCAGGCAATATATTTTTACAATTTAGGCACCTCGGTAAAGGCAACAGCAAGTTTTACAATTTTTTTACCAGTATCTTCTGCATTTAATTGGTGTCCCTCCAGAATTGGAGGGCAAAGCCTGTCTGAATACCTTGCTGAGCACTCACCTCACACACTGCGTTAATGTAACGCCTCACATTCCCAGCGTTAGTGAAGTTAGCAAACACATCACATATACCATAAGACACGGGAGAAAACGCTCCACATTCTGGTGGGTGCGCCTCCCTGCCGGATGCTCTGCCAGCACCGCAGAATTCATTCCCATTCAGGATCTCTAATTTTGTGCCCCGGTATCCCTGGCCTAACCGTGCCCTGGGCTCCCTCTCCTCCCTGACTACCGCCCGTCTTGGCCCTACGTGCCTTCACCGCCGCTGCCCAATTTCATTTTCACTTTCGGTCCCGGGCGGCTAGGCTGGCGATGGCGGCGAAGGTGAGGCGGCTCGGTCGGTCCGGGTGGAGGACTGGGTCCGGGGGGTACCGGGCTGTGGGCAGCTGAAGGTGGGTTAGGACTAGCGGGCACCGGCGAGGCCCCAGGCTCGAGCCGGCAGGACAGGCGCGGTGACTCGGGAACAGGAGTCCTCAGCACGCCGAGGTGCTGGGGCCGCGGCAGCGCACCGCACGCCGGCCCTACCCGGTCGGTGGCCCGGGGAGAGCCAAGGCTGTGAGGCCAGCGAGCTCCCGGGCTCTGTCGCTGCCCGGCGGGAGGGCCGCTGACCACGCTCCGCCTAGCTGCTGGACACTGGCCAGCCGCTCCACCCTTCTAAGTCCAATGGCGACCCGAGGAGGGCCGGGTGAACCTCTAGGGCAGGCCTTGGAGGGCACCTTGAGCGTGTTCCCAGAGAAGCGAAGGAGCTTTGGGGAGAGTATGGAGTATCTCACCCGTTCCGGTGCTCGCCGCCGCGCCGGCTCGCTCCCACCGCCACCCTACCCCACCCCCTCCTCCTTTCCCAAGGCTGTAAAATGCCTTAACTCCTGTTTAAGCAAATGAGTGCCTCTTCCTGGCGCTTCACTCACATGGTATGCTGCTAGAGTGTTTAATTTCGTAAGAGGAAGGGAAGGAGCAAGAGAACACACTTTCTTACGCTTTTGATGACAGTTCTTTGGGTAACTTGGGTTTGGAAAGAAATACTGTTTCTTTTTCCTTCCTTCCTTCCTTCCTTCCTTCCTTCCTTCCTTCCTTCCTCCCTCCCTCCCTCCTCCCTTCCCCCTTCCTTCCTTCCTTTCTTTTTTTAATGCCACAATGTAAGCTCCGTCTATAGTCAAAAATTTAAAAACTTTTTTTTTTTAATTGCTCCACCTCCATCCCTTTCCTGACCAGATTTGGAAATGTACCTTTAATTAGCAGCTTTTTAAGGTAGACCTAATACGAAATTCTAGTATGTTTACATAGTTTTAACTCTGTATCGAAATGATTTGCCAGAAGTAATGAGCCGTTTCCAGCGCTTGTTAACCTCACTGCTTACAAAAGTTTGGGTTATACTGGAGAAAATTTGGAAGCACGTGTGTTCCTGATTGTTTGCTTTGCATTTGGTGTCCCAATCAAATGGGAACTTGTCCCAATAATTGTCTTTAACTTCCCTGAGGATCATGAAAAGTTAGAATCACCACAGCCATTTCTAAAATGGCCGCCTCTTCTGGCTTGAGTTGAAGTTAGGTGATAGAGCCTGACATGCATTCACAATGGCTAACTCTTCAGTTTCATAACATGAAAAACGAAAGTTCTTTACAATATTCTTAAAATTACAGTGAAGCCTGGAGTGGTGTGACATGTCTGTGTTGCAGTATCTGTTGAAATTTCATCTTGTCTTCTTTTAGACATCAAAGTTAAACATTTTAATAAATGTCCTTTCTCCCTTTGAAAGTTATCGTACTTCTAGTCTTCTCTAGTTCATTGAAAGCCGATGCCTACCAGATATTCATTCTAAATATACTGTAGCCTTTCTTGATAACTGCCCTCTCTCCTACCCCAACTCCCAGGTCATCCTAAATAAAGTAGCCCCACTCTCTTGCAAATTTATCCTCAGGCCTTCCTGCTTGCTGCTTTCAATTCTCTACATAACACCAGGGTGATTTATTAATCTGTGAATTGGATTCCAAGATCTTCTAGCTAAAAACTCTTCTGTTTCTCATTGCATTTAGGATTGCATTCTCATCCTTAATACTAAACATTTCTGCAGGAGTGTGTAGTGGTCTGGCCTCTGGCCACTTCTGCAGGGCCAGCTCCTTGTTTGTGTGTTTCACCTCTACTGGCCTTCAGAATCACTGCTGTTTTACTGCCTCAACCTGCAAATATGCTTGCTGTTTCCTCTGTCTGGGAACACCTTCCCCTTTTCCTAGTTAATTTGATTTAGTTCTTTTAGACTTATCTAAAACATTCTCAGAGAGCCCCAGCCAAAATATAATTTAACCAACTCTTATTCCTTACTCCCCGCCACTCCAGAATGTGTAGTGTGTGTGTTCCTTCACAGAACTTAGAATGGCTAGTGCATATACACACTCAGAGCTTTCACTTTTTATTGGCATAAACTTAGTAATCTGTTGCCAGCACTGTAAACTTTGAGGACAGAGACCTGGGTTGTGCTGGTATTTCTAGAACCTAGAAAAAGGCTCCAAATAGGCTCTTAATGAATATTTGTGTAATATTACTGAAAAAAATTCAACTTACTTGATCTTTACAGCAACCTTGAGAGAGAGGTATATTTCATTTTACACATAAAGAAAATGAAACCAGAATTAAAGTAATCTGTCCAAGGTCATATAGTAGGTAATGAAGCAAAGACTAAAAGCCACATTTCCCTTTTTGCTTATATGGAGTTTATATATTTATTATGTGTACATGTGAGAGAGAACAAATTACTATTTAGAATTCATAAAGTATTGTACATCTAAATAATACACAAAAGAATAAGTATCACATCAGAAATCAAAAAGTAAAAGCAGAAGAGTTTAGAAACTGGGTGACATTCAAAAGCAGGAGTTACTATTTACACAGACTTGGTTGTATTCCAACTAGTATAAACTTGACTAGATTACATTGTGTGTGTGTGTGTGTGTGTGTGTGTGTGTGTGTGCATGCGCACTTTTAAGGAATTAAAAACCACTAGGTCAAAATAAGTGTAAAATGCCTGATGATGCTTTGTCAGATGTTAGTAGTTATTTTCTCCTTGACTTCTGTTCTTTGACGTGTTAATAAAGCAGTTGCATATATTGAGTATGTTATTGTTTTAGAGAGCTTTCTACCTCATGTCACTCTTAGAGAATGCTGAATGAAGGCAAGTCTTAGGAGATCATTCAGAACTATGAAATGCTGTGTTGAAACTGAACACTTACACTAGAAAGTGAGAATAGCTACTTTTTCAAGGGAAGAGCTAAACATACTGAACATGACCTCAGACTGGTTGGGATTAGCCAAAGAATTTTAACAGTGAAATACCTCTCACTACACTGAGTTTTTATCAAGCCCTTCTCGTGTGCAAGTTGTACTTTTGCATGCTATGGGAAATCTAAAGATTAATGCACTATCACTTTCCAGCAGTTTCAGTGGAGAAGGGCAGATCCCAGAAGTGCATCAATGACAGCCTGAAGAGGCAGGGCTAGGAGAATTGCCATGAGAGAAACACAGAACATACTAGGGAGAGTGGGTGGTCAAAGAAGTAGTTACTGGTATCTGGAGTATTTCAGGAAGGATTCTCAGAGAATCGTCCTTTAAATTGGACTTTGAAAGACATGAGAAGGATCCTATTGAGAGAGAAGGAGGGAATCACAGGAAGAGATGCAAATAGAGAAAAAATTCCCAGGTACATTTTAAGAACAGCCAAAACCTAAAATGCATACTGGGCATGTGTTGGGTGGGGTACTTGGGTAGATCCTTAGTTACCAGACTTTTGAGGGATGGAGGGTCTGATTACCTGGCTGAGCAGTCGAGGGGGAAGAGGAGCCTTTGAAGACACTTTTCAGTCTGGTGATGTAGAAGAAGAATCTGTATCTCAGTGATTCGGTTACAGACATCCAGTGAGTGACTGGCATGCCAAAACACGGGGCATAGTCTCTGGGAATTCTGGGAATCTGCAGTGGATTCAACTGAGCACAAAATTCAGTGGCTTTTAATGGTTACTGCTGAATGTCTTCCCTTAAAATAGGTAAAAATATAAGATATACAATTTTCTTTGTAGGAAGGACCAAGAACTTAAGCGAGTTTGCCTCATTTATCTGCTGAATTTGCGTGGATAAGCATTGCTATTTTTTATTTCCTGGTACTGAAGCTTTTAAATCCAACTATATTTTTGCTAGCCCCATTGTGACACCAGCTGCTCATGAGCCTTTCTGTCAACTGAAAAATACTCACAGTTTCTGCATCTGCTCCTGGGCTGTAGGAGGATTCTAGGGACTTTCAGAATGCTTGCCTATTTGAACCTGCCACATTCATATCACTTTCTTCTGTCTTGAGTCAAAGGCCACACCTGTGAGGCTCCTGCCACCAAGAATTCCAAATGGAAACAAAATTATCACTTCTCTTTACTCTGTCTATATACCTTCAAGGAAATGTATCAATTTGTCCCTTCTTTAGCATCCGGCCTGAAAAGATAGGAGGAGTTGTATGCCATATTCCCATTTAAGTTTTGTTTTACTTTAATTTGTGCCATCTCCTCAAAAATATGGTGTTGTCTTTTGATTGGTTTCAGAATGAAAGAAAATAGTAAACCAAAAACCACTGTTTTGTCTGTTCACACCATTTGCCCTCTTCATTTGGGTGTTGTCCTGGGAGTTGGGGTTGTAGTCTCCACAGTGAAACTGTGGGAAACCCTTTCTGTTCAGCTACTAGATCGACTACCCATAGTGAGAAGCTTGTAGATGGTTTTAACTCTGGGTTAGGAGAGAAAGGTAAGGAGGAGAATGAGTTGTGGAGGACTATTCAGCAACTGCGGCCTTGTGATAGATCCGGAAGTGCAGCTATCACAGGGTAGGGCCAGAGTCTGGAAGGGATTATGGTGGAAACGTTTAACATTGGCTTGCCAGTAAAACAACTTCCAGTAAAACTTCCCTGGGAAGTTATTTGGTTTTTGTTTGTTTTGTCTTGTTTAAAGTTGACCATATCTCTAGAGATGGCAGTTTAATTATCGTCGATAGGGATTCAGGTGTCAGGAAGTTGAAAGTGTCATACAGACATAGTTACATACATCAGAATGCCTCTATCCAGCATTAATAGATACAGAGAGAATCTTCCAAAAGTAGTATACATTTAAAATTGCCTTCCTTGTGCTATTGGGATCACTCTTCATTCTTTTTCTTTTTTCTGAGACAGCCTCATTGTGTAACCCTGGGTAGCCTAAAACATGCTCCGTAAACTAGGCTGGCCTTTAGCTTGCAGTCATGCCCCTGCCTTTGTCTGCTGAGTACTGGAGATGCAAGTACAGCTGGCAGGTAGCATTCTTCAGACCCACTAGAAAGCATCCCTTGACTTTCAAATTTTAACTTTTTTTCCCCTGAGGCAGGATTTCTCTGTGTGTCAGAGCCTTGGCTGTCCTGGAGTTGCTTTGTAGACCAGTCTGTCCTTGAACTCACAGAGATCCACCTGCCTCTGCTTCCCTGAGTGCTGGGATTCCAATCATGCACCATGGCTCATGGCTTTAACTTTTTTCTTAGTTGAAAGTAATAGACATGGGTGATCTAAATTTGTATCCTAGATAATTAAAATATTTATTATACCTTTGAAATCTAATCATATAAGCAAATAGCCACTCCATTAGAGATGGAGAGAAGACTTAAGTGAAAAAAAAAGAGACTGTAAAAAAGCAAAGATCTAACTATTTTAATACCCTCTGGGTATTAACTCTTCATAGATGATGTTAAACTTCTGTGTCTTAGAGTCAAAACTCCCACAAGACATGACCATTTTTAGGGATTCACATTTCTGATTTGATTCAAATGTCCAGAAGCCAGAGGAGTCTAGGAGAATTAGAAACATTCTCTTCAGCTCCACTGTTAGGGACCCTTCCTGGAAAACTGATAGAAAGGGGTATGTGTAAGATAATTAACTGTGCTTGATTCTGGAGCATAAATTTCAAATTCCCTTGAAGCTCACACATTCTTTATATCCCATGGCCTTTGTCATACAGCAAAAATGTGTGGGCTGTGGGATGATTTTCAGTAGGCAGTAAGTATCATCTTCACATAACTTCTCTTGAGGATGGCCATTTTCCCACAGTTCTCTTTGGACTACCCTACATTCCCTATCAATTGCTCAGTATATAGTACACCACCATGAACTCATCTGATTTCATCTTATCTAGGAATCTAAGCAGGGTTAGGCCTGTTTAGTACTTGAATGGGAGACCATACCAATTGCCCAACAGTTCTTTCTGTATGTCTGTCTTCATACTTCAGCTCCTGGCCTGCTAACCCTACATGCAGTACTTTTAATGCCCTGCTTCTTTCCAGATCTGACATGTTCTCTAGACTATAATCAAATGCTAGCCTTTTGTCCTATAGCATCACTGCAGCTATCCTCACTCTTTTGCTTTGTAAATGTCATTCTAATCTTCCCAATACCAAGTTATTATTGTTGCTGTTTTTAAAACACTCTGCCATCCTCTGTTGTGTTTTCTACTTGTACATGAATGAATAATATCCTCTCTATCTTGTGAGGATTTCTGGGATGCAAGGCCTGTCTCCTACTGCAGAAGCTAGACATTCTAGATTCTTGCTATTTTGTATTGTGGACACCTCGTTTTTGTTCAAACAAGTGAACTTCAATGCTGGTAAAGCTGTTGTTGGGGCATCATTGTAGCCATGGCTACAACAGAGTGAGCTTCTAACTCTGGGGCAGTACAGAACTACAGGAGTCCCCCTGAGGTTGAATGTGGTTGAGCAGTGGTGCTTTAATCGCATTCTACTGCAGCTCTGCTTGACCACCCTTGCCTGTTTTATTACAAATGTTCGCTTAGTGAGCTACTGCAAGTGTTCTAGAGTTTGTCCTATTACTTTGTTATTTTATTCTTTTATCTTAGTTTAACTAAGATAGAGTTAAAATTTGAAAGTCATATGATGCTTTCTAGTGGGTCTGAAGAGTTGCTGCTAGCCAGTTTTGCTTGCAGTTCTAGTACTAAAAAACAGGCATGCTGAAGCCCAGCCTAGATGTAGCAGGTTTTAGGATACTCAGAGATATACAATGAGTCTGTCTTAAGAAAAACAAAAAAGATGAAGAGTGCTCCCAGTAGCACAAGGAAGGTGATTTTAAATATCTGCAACTGTTGGAACATTGTGTTTGTTAATACTTGGTTGATAAATTTGACATGCTGTCATAGTAATGTTTAATATTATTGTCTTTTAAATTTGCTTTTCTATATTTTGTTTTTTTATTGTGCCTGTAGGTAATTTGAGCAAGAAGATGGTGCCTCTGTCCCTCAAATGCCCACTTGCAAGCATGCCCTCTCTGCTTTCCTTAGTATTGACTTTTTTAACTGTGTTAGCTCCTTCTTGGTGTCAGAGCAGCGATACAGTATCTCCAAAAGCTAGTAATGGTGCCCCATTCCCTTGGAATAACATGCGACTTCCTGAGTATATCACTCCGATTCATTATGATCTCATGATCCATGCAAACCTCAGCACTCTGACTTTCTTGGGAACAGCTGAAGTAGAAATCACAGCTAGCCAGCCTGCCAGCACAATTATTATGCATAGTCACCAGCTGCAAATATCTAAGGCCACTCTCAGGAAAGGCGTTGGAGAGACGCTGTCTGAAGAACCGTTGAAGGTCCTGGAGTACCCTGCTCATGAGCAAATTGCACTGCTGGCTCCCCAGCCACTTCTTGCTGGGTCCCTGTACACAGTTATCATCAACTATGCTGCCAACCTGTCTGAGAGCTTCCATGGATTTTATAAAAGCACCTACAGAACCCAGGAAGGGGAAATGAGGTAATGAGAAGCATTTTCAGCTTCTAGTCTGACCATACTAAATGTATTATTTAGATGCTTGTTCCTTTCAAACTCCATTTCTTGCTGAATTCTTTTCAGTCATATTTTCATTTTTTTTACTGTCAAAAATGACTAAATCTTCTCTTTTCCTTTTTTGTCTTCTTTTTTTTCATCCACTTGTCCCTCTAGCTCTAGTAGAGTAAGTATCTATTTACTTATATAATTATATTTCTGTATATTATTTTTATAATAAATATCAATTTTGGGGGCTATGCATTAATTTCCTAGGACTATTCTAACAGGTGCCACAAGCTAGGTTCCTTAAAATAATCTTGGTTTTCTCCCAGTTTTGGAGGCTAGAATGCTGAAATCAAGTTGAGTAGTCCTGTGTTCCCTCTGACTCAGGGTGCAATCTCTCCTTGCTTCTGCTTGGATCTGGTGGTAGCTGTTCATTCTTTGCAATCTTTGATAAAGAGCTGCATCCCTGCTCTGTTGTCTCCTGGTCCCCTCTAAACCTCCCTGCACCCACCCTGTGTGTCCAGAAACCAAATTTCCAAATCAGAATACCAGTCATATTGCTTCACGCCATGTTCAGTAGCCTGCCTTATTTCTTAGCTTTATTTCATTTGCAAAGATCTCATTTGGAATAAGGTATTTATACATACCGGAAATCAGAACCATGACATGTCTTGAGAGGGCAATATTTTTTGAGGGTAATATTTTTTTTCTCAATTAAACATTTTTTTAAAGATAACTCCAGTGCTTTGCCTTAGTTCTGTTTTTAAGGAAAATATGTTTTGGGAGGAATGTAAATCCCACACTTACTTACTTGGCAAAGGTTACCAGATATGATATGCCCAGCCAAGGAATTAATCATGCTCAGGTTGGAGGAGCCACATAGCAAGACTGAGACCATCAGACTTCTTATACCCTTGTTGAAACAGGATATAGTGGCAATTGCCAGGATCAATATAGTTGTAGTTGCCAGGATACAATGATGTTTGCTGTGGAGAACATAGCACAAAGGACCTTGTGCCTACCAATCTCCAGAGAAAGCTGGAATGTTAAGACACACAGGATTGTGTGGGAAAGATGAAAAACCTGTTCTTCAGTCTGAAGAGCTGAGAACTGGAAGTGATTAATAACCTGGTAATCTACATTATCTTTTGGGCCAGGCCATATCAAGTTCCTATAACCAGGACCAGAGGTGGCTAAATAGCTCAAATGACCTCTGTACTGTCTGCAGACCAGGACAGATGCTGAGGCCCTTAAGCTAGTACAAGCATGGCATCTCCAGAATCCATCTTCTTGAGTTTCAATGTAATTATGTTACTTGGACAATGGGAATTATATTGTACCAGGAAACTTCTTTTTCCAAATTATATCTGGGCTTAAATACATTGGGAATAAACCACCTGTTATTATATTCCCCTAAGTCTGATTCAGGTTGATGAACTCAGTCTGCACCAGGTTTTCATTCTTAACTTTTCGTGGGGTTCACTTTTCTGCCTGGATCTTCAGAGACCTCCTCAGTTTTCACGCTACGCAGGGTACATACAATTAATATTTAAGTCCAATCATCCTGTCAAGCTTCCATGCTTCCTTCACTTCTAAGGAAGAGATCATACAGAAAAAACACAAAGCGGCCTGAATGTTTCAGTATCTGTGGGGATGCCTCTGTCGCTCAGAAACTGAAAGACACACTGTGCTCCTAAAGCCATTGACTCAGACCTCTTGAGGCAGCTAGGCCAGACCAACCTTTTGATTCCATGTGGGGAGGTCTTTTATTTTTAATTTTCATTATCTTTTATGTTTAGTAGTGTTTTTGCCTGCATGTAGATATAGGAACCACTTCTGTGCCTTGTGTCTGAGGAAGCCAGAAAACAGCATTGTATTCCTTAGGAGTGGAGTTATAGGTGGTTGTGTGCTGGGAATTCAACACAAGTCCTCTGGAACGGCGATCAGTATTCTTAGCTGTTGAACCATCTATCTCTACAGTCCTCAAATTAGGAATACCACCCCCACTCTCTTTCTCTCTTTGAGGCAGGATCTCACTTTGTACCCAGGCTGACTTTGAACTCACAGAAATCCATGGTCCTCTGCTTCCCAAATACTGAGATTAATATGCACTGCCAAACCTGGCCTATTTGAGGAGATATTATGCTAAATTTTAATATCAAATTTGCATCATTATCTGTTGATTCCATATTACTTTGGTAAGATAAAAAAAAATCAAAATCAGATTATTCCAAGAAGAATTTATGGCCCCAGGGGATATCCTTGCAGTCTTATTCCTGGATATTGGCGTGTGTTGTTATATATAAATGAACTTACATTTTCTGCTTTAGCAGCAAGATTTTAACATTTTTTTTATTTCCATGCATCATGTCAGTGATTTTATTGAAGTGTATTAATTTATTTAAAATATAATTTATTTAATATATAATTTATAAAGTTGTTTCAACTTTATAATATCAACAGCGGTTTAAAGAATACCCGTGTAAATAGTGTAAATAAATATGCATTAGAATGAATATCTAGAAGTAAAACCAATGAGTCAGCATCTATAACCTTTTGAAAATCTTCACTGTTTTCTTCTGACTGAAGTCATCTTTTGAGAGCAAAAGGCCAAAAATGTCTTACTCAATTGTTATTAGTTCAATGTTTAAGAAAATCTAACAGTTTTAGGCATGTTTATTAATGATATAATTCTCTCTGAGTTGCTTATACCTGAGATTCCTCTTGGTCACTGAGGATTTTCTAATAAGTTTTAGAATTTGTTGTCTCTTAAAGCTAGTAACTCTACCTTGCATATTTTTATGGATTTTTTTTCATAAGAGATTATGTTACACAGTTTTTTCTTTTTCCTTTTTTTTGTATTTGTATGAAAGTGTATGTATACATGTGTGTGCAGTCATATGTGTGCAAGGTCGATCTAAGATGTCTTCTAGAGTCACTCCTCTTCGTTTGTTTCCTTCCTTCTTTCTTTCTTTTTCTTTCTTTCCTGTTTTCTCTCATTTATTTATTGGAGGCTTTGAACCTGGTTAGTGCTCACTGATTAGAGAGACTAATCGGCCAGTGATCTCTGGGAAGTTATCTGTCTCTGTTCCCCAAGTGTTAAGGTTACAACTGTATGTCTTTATAGCTAGCCTTTTTATGTTGGTGCTAGAGATCTGAACTCAGGTCCTTATGCTTGTAGGAGAGGCACTTTACCAGCTGAGCCATCTTCTTAGCCCATTCTTTACTTTAAAACATATCTATTTACTCCAGAATTTGGGAAGCAAATGTAGGCAGAGCCTTGTCTCCACAGTTAGCCAGGGTTACTCATCAAGCCCCTGTCCCCCCCCCCCAAAAAAAAAGTTGTAATACCTATGGATCTTAAATTACTTTTGGGTTCCTGTTGCACTGTACTTGATTTCATTTCACTTCCTGTGGTTGTAGAATACTTGCATCAACACAGTTTGAACCCACAGCTGCTAGAATGGCCTTTCCGTGCTTTGATGAGCCTGCATTCAAGGCCAGTTTTTCCATCAAGATAAGGAGGGAGCCAAGACACCTGGCCATCTCTAACATGCCCTTGGTGAGTTTGAATGTAATCTGCTCCTGGCAAAACTGCCCTTCGCTGTGATGTCCAATGCTTCAACAACATTTCAGTTACCTTTGTTTTGATTTCCTGACAGTTACGTTTAATAACTTTTCATTTCCAACCAATGCTTTTGTTTCAAGTTACAATTTGTTGAAAACCAAAGAAAACAATGTCCCTTACAAATTCAGGTTTTCATTATAAATGACACACATGAGAGGGAACTGTTAGGAATTCATACCAGGTTTAACAGATAGTTCCCTTCACAAGGTGCTTTTACTCCCATTTTCTCCTGTGATATATTATGAGGGTGTTAAATAGAAAGCTTTGTCAAATAAAACCATAGAGCATCTCATAGTAATATCAGAAGCTACAGCCATAAAATCTCACTGACTTAACTATCTGAACATGAGCTGAACAAAGACAACATTACACATGCAAAAGTGGAAAACCAGGAAAGCATATGCGGGTCCAATCTTCATAGTCAGAACAACAAACCAGCCATCCAGCAACTGCAGGAACCACCAGCAGCAACAGGAGTAGAGCAGGTGCCATGGGCCCTCTCAAGACTCTCCCATTTATATCCTCTCCAGAGTCCCCAGAATTAAGCTATCTCCTGCTGGCAAAAATCATGCTCTCCTAGAGCACGAGACAATCATAGTTAACAGCTGTGAACACACTGAAGCAGTCCCATATCCACACCTGAGATTAAAACAAAAACATCTTCATATAACATTACAGGCTTTTTAAAGAAACCAAAATTCTCACTACACTAAGGAACATTCATCTTCATTATGATAGCTATGACAAACTCCCAGATAAACATGTCAACAATACAAATCTGTGCTACTTTTGAACAGCTGAAAGATCCCCTTATCTGCTCACCCTAGAGTGCTGTGTCCTTTGCGAACACTTCTAATTTAATTCTATCGCTGTTTCCAGGGTTGCATCTGAATAGAGAAAGAATTAGTTTGCTTTCTTGGTATAAATTTGAGATAGAAAATATACTTTTTCAGATTATGATTTTCCACACCAAGCATGTATGCCATTGCTCTGTGGCACAGTAATGGATTCTCTAATGACAGTGCCACAGCTCTAGAAAAATAAAGAACAGGGAATTAGTAGAAAACTTCATAGGCTTGCATATGAAAGGCAAGGAGCTCTAGAGATACCACAGATGGCATCCTAATCCACTGGGTATCTCGGTATCTTGGACTCCCCTATGAGCTCAGGAAAGCCTCTGGAGCCACTTTGCTTCTGAGACAAGCCTCCCACTGTCAGAATCTATCAGGAGGGACCAGCTTCCCCTATAGATGTGGTGCTGTGAGGAAGAACAATGAATATTTGGGGGGCCTGGAAAGTCAATTTTTTATACCATTAGAACATTGAAAGTTTAGGCAATTTGCTGAGATTAAGCACATCTCAACTTATATTAATACAATCAGATTGCTTTCCTATTAATTAGCACATCAAGAATGGAACTGTTGCCTGGGCATATGTAGAAAACACTTAAATAAAAGGATAGCTTGTGATTCATGAGGAGTAAAGCTAAATGGTTTAGCAGGACTGGTTGAAATGACCTGAAAGTGACTGGTAGGAGTTATAAAAGATGAGAGCACAAAAACAGGCAATTGTGGGATGGGCTATAAGAATGTGTCCCTCTGCATGCTTCTCCCTCACCTCAGAACTTACTGTGCTGAAGTGTTAGGCTCTCCCTCTGGCACACCTCTTAGACTGTACCCACAAGCAACAACTCTTCCTTCAAGGCTTCTTGCATTGTGATTGTACTAAAAACTCATTCCAATCAGAGAAAGCTGAATTTGGAAGACACTTTGCATATTAGGCAAAGTCATAGGGCACTTTCAACTTAATAGAAAAATCAGTTCTTTTTAGGTAGTAAATGGTTATATATGTATTTGCCCAGTGTGGAGTATACTTGTATTTCAATAAAAAAAAAAAAAATCAATCAAATGGTCTGGCCCTGACATCTAAATTGTAGTCAGATATCTAGTAGAGACTTTTTAAAATAAATATAGAAATATTGTGCTGGTCCCTTCAATACATCTGTTACTTTGAGAGATTTTTCTTTATAATATCTGTCAGTATGTTGGATGATTGGATTACTTGGTAATTTAGTCTGATAATAGGTGAAATCTGTGAATGTTGCCGAAGGACTCATAGAAGACCATTTTGACACCACTGTGAAGATGAGCACCTACCTGGTGGCCTTCATTGTTTCTGATTTTAAGTCCGTGAGCAAGATGACTAAGAGTGGCGTGAAGGTGAGCCTGTGATTGCCTCACAAAATGATCAACCTATGCTCGTGCCCCTAGTTTCAAAACTGGAAGCTCTGTGTTCTTGGAATCCCTCACTCTTAGAAAAAATAGGACGGCTAATGATTCTATTTTCACAGATGCTTACTTGATAGCCCATTTGACCATGCATAAGCCATGAGTTACTTGGCTCTGTTGCTAGTTGGTTCTCTGACCTTGGCTCTTTTCCTTGTGGAATGTAGATTATGCTTCTTTAAAAAGTATAATTTGGCCAGGCATACTGACAGAAACAGCTCTTTGGGAGTTCAAGGTAGCCTGGTATACGTGGCGAATTGCAGGCCAGCCAGGGATACAGAGTGAGACCCTGTCTCAAAAAGAAAACAAAACAAACAAAAAACCCAAAACAACAAAACAAGGAAACAAACAAAGAATAAGATGGACTATGTCTTGCAGAGGTTTCTAAGCTTGCATCTTTCTATAACTATCTGTAGCATTGAAAACAATGTTACTGGTTGTAGGGAAGGAAAGAAGAAAAAGCTGCTAGCCTTCAGTGCTGAGGACAGTTTTAATCAGATGCAAGCTTAGAAACCTCTGCAAGATGTATTCCATCCTGCTTATGGTTGGCTGGTTGTGGTGCCCTGCGGACTTTCTAGAGTCCAGCTGACATTGCACTGCTGCTTTTTAAGTCATCATTTATTACTACCTTCTGAAAACATTAGAGAAAACTGCTTTGAGGCTGTAGTTGTAGCTTTTTATAGTTGTTTTCAGAAATGAAGTTGATTAGGCGCAGCCAGAATTAAAATAATGGAATTCCTAAATGTCTTCTGTAATATTGGCATCCAAATCCCATAGAAAAAACCGTTAAAGCCATTCTCCTCTCCAGTTGTCAGAGGAAGCCACTATGTTCTTTGAATATCCTCCTGTCCTTTTCCTTTAGGTCTCTGTGTATGCTGTGCCAGACAAGATAAATCAAGCAGATTATGCTCTGGATGCTGCCGTGACTCTTCTAGAATTTTATGAGGATTATTTTAACATTCCATATCCTTTACCCAAGCAAGGTAGAGTATTACAGACATTACCAGGTGGCATTTGATGGCCTCCATCATAGATCATATTATTATTGCTGCTGCATTCCCATGCTTCTGTACACTGTCCTTCACATAATGAAATTCCCAGCAGAGTGCAAAGAACAGATTGATCCTTCTGAGAATCCCCTCACCTCTGACTTATACGATCAGCTACTACTGACAGATTACCATGCAGTTCCTGACAGTGCAGCCTGAGGGTGGCTTTGTACTCTGTTGTTGTTAGTAGGAGAGAGAAGAATGCAGAGGCTGTATTATTATTATTATTATTATTATTATTATTATTATTATTATTATTATTATTCATTATCAGTACATACTTTGCAGGATAATAGAAAGCAGCCCAGTAAACTTTCTCAAAAGACTACTTTTGCCTTGTATAAGAAAATGCAGGTTTTATATGAACTCTTAAAGCTTTCGGCTATTGAACTTTTCGGTATATATAACTGTAGGCATCCAAAATACAGTAGATTAGTGAGGTAATTTCTTTTGATTTTTCAGTTCCCAAACTCATGGTCTAACCATTAGAGATGGAGCCAAGCCTAATACCTCAGATCTGTATTCCTAGGTACTCAGGAGGCTGAGACAAGATAATTGAAAGGTCAAGGCCAGACTAATTAATGGAGTGAAACCTGTTTCAAAATTAAAAGTTAGGAGAGGCACATGGATATACCTCAGTGGTAGAGCACTTGCATAGCATGTACAGAGCCCTAGGTTCAATCTCCGGTACTGCCAAGTAGAGGGGGGAGAAAGGGAAACAGAATAAGAAGAGATATACAGAGGAGAGGCTTGAGACCCAAGCCTGGCTTAGTCACATTGCTAACAACGCAGTAGTCATGGAGCCTCTCTTTCTCCACCAGGAAAGCTTCTTTGCCTTGGGAGCTCTCTAATTTTGTATGCTTAGCTTTTTATTTTATCTTAAAACCCACCTACTGTGATATTTACTATGTTTAGGGGAGTATGCAGCTGTAAGATTGATAATGAGCTGTATTCCTTCCTACTGAAGATCTTGCTGCAATTCCAGACTTTCAGTCTGGTGCTATGGAAAACTGGGGCCTGACTACATATAGAGAATCCTCTCTGCTATATGATAAAGAAAAGTCTTCTGCATCCAGTAAGCTTGGCATCACAATGACTGTGTCCCATGAACTTGCTCACCAGGTATGAAAGTTTAATCACACAAAATTTTTTTTGAGAATTTCATAGGTGTATGCAATGTCACAGGATCATACCCACCCCTTATTTCTGCCTCCATTTGACTCTTCCTGAGTCCTCCTTGCAAAACATTAACCTCTCAACAACTTCTTCTTCTTCCTCCTCCTCCTTTGTAACTCCCTGTGTTCACTTGGTGTTGCCCATATGTGCTTGGGTAGAACCCTTCACTGAAGAGTTGACCATATGTACCTGGGTAGAGCCCTTCACTGAAGAACAGGCCGTGTACTGGCAGCCACACCATCAGAGAAGAATGTTTATTAATGGTGTTTGATGTTCATTTCTCTTTTGCGACATGAGAAGCTACTTATACAAGTTATTGTGTTTACTCTTTAATTCAGAGGAGAATTATTTCCTTATATAATTGTTTCATGTTATTTAATGACTGTTGAAAGCTCTTACTTTTACTCTGATAAGTGGCATGCATGCAGAAAGGGGAGGGAGGGTGGGATCGGCAGGGGAGGAGGGAGGGGCTTATGGGGGGATACAAAATGAATAAAGTGTAATTAATAAAAAAAAATAAAAGATTTTAAAAAAAAACAGTATGTTTAAACAGTATGTCAACACTTATAAGCCGATAGTCATTTTACATATCTATAGTTTGTTGCATCTATTCTGTCATAATAGCAGATAATAGAGTTTCATTATAAATTTGCAAATAAGCAGTCACATTTCCCTTTCAGTGGTTCGGGAACCTGGTCACCATGGAATGGTGGAATGACCTTTGGCTCAATGAAGGATTTGCCAAGTTTATGGAATTTGTGTCTGTCACTGTGACCCATCCTGAACTAAAAGTTGTATGTGGTTGATTATGTTTTTAAATCTTAAGTTAATCTGTTGTTTTTTTTCAATGTCTCCTCAAAAGTATTTAGCATTTTTTATTATAGAATTTATAGAAATGATAACTTTATTGGAAGCTTAAGAGATGAATCATGTTTGAAAATGCTGACTGAACTTTTAGTATCAATGAAGTATTAAATTGTATCTTTCCTTAACACTGAAGAAATAGAACTAATGATAAGCTAAGTGTTCTGTGCCATTTTTTAATGTTCAGAGTGCTCATTGCAATTTAAATGCTGGGTACACGCTACTGTTAATATGCATAGGATCCAAACTGACAAATTGTATAAATTTTGACTTAAGTAACCACCCATTACATTATCAACCTAGACTTCTAGATCACAAAGTTAACTTAGAACTCATGTGTATTTAAATACCATGTTTTAACCATGAGAAAAACATAATCAGCAAGCAAAAATAAAATCACTTTCTATAAAAAAATTAATTTTAATATAATTCTTTTCAAATGTGGGTAATTATTTTCCATTTTCTATTTATAAATAGTTTATAGTATCTGTTTATAAATGGTTATTATTATAGTATTACACTATGCATCATAAAAAATGTGTTCTGTTTCTACGTAATCTTTAATAATGGAAAATACAGATACATAGTTGGCTGAATGTACTAAGTAAAGAAAGCTAAGGTTGAAATTTGTTATTTATTATCTTTCACTCTATATCTTAACATTAAAACTATGTATTCTTTGATGGAATCACTGTATGTTTTACTTCCCTTATTTTGTGTTTTGGCTACAAGTGGAATGGTTTTGTTTTTCGGTTAACATGAAATTAACTTTATTTTTAAAGTGGTAAATATTCAAAATAAATGAAATACAAATGGGTTATATACAGCCTCAGTTTCTTGGGTGCTTAGATGCTCTTTAGAACGCTTAGCAATACTATTGTATTAATTCTAGAAATATGAAATTGCTTGACACAGAAATTGGAATTCTAGCCCTGTTACCACAGAACAGGCCTTCATCTTTTTATTCCTTTTTATCTGAATGTAGTTTAGGTGATACTTCCCCCTTTCTTTCTTTTTTCTATGTCAATAGGAAGAGTATTTCTTTGGCAAGTGTTTTAATGCAATGGAAGTTGATGCGCTAAACTCCTCACACCCTGTATCCACACCTGTGGAAAATCCTGCGCAGATTCAGGAGATGTTTGATGATGTTTCCTATGAAAAGGTGAGAGCATTTTGCAGAGGTAGAGTTTGGACACTATGTTCATTAGAAGTTGGATAGAGAAGTTATTACTCAGGCATGGAACAGCTTTCTCTGCATTAAGAGCAACCAGTTTCGATGGCTTTGGTGCCTACTATGCTGGCTGATTTGAGCTCTTTCAGTTTGAACTTGTAGGTTAGCCCATAATCCTAAAGATTAGATTCTGGTCAATTTTTTATCTGTGGTTGAAAATACTGAAAAACTAAGTGCCGCTGCATTCAAATGTACAAACTAGAGAAAATGATTATTTTTCTTATCTTTTCAGGGGGCTTGTATTTTGAACATGCTAAGAGATTATCTGAGTGCAGATACATTTAAAAGAGGAATTGTGCATTATCTCCAAAAGTACAGTTATAAAAACACGAAGAATGAGGACCTGTGGAATAGCATGGTACATGTGAGTAGTGCTAGAGAGCTCTGCATCTGGGGCTGACCAGTTGGCGGTCTAGCTTTGCTTTTGTTTTTGTTCTTTTCTTATGTCGTGGTACTTCTTCACAGAGAACCAAAGTGCTTTCTAGAGAAATGAGGGTGATGTTTTATTTTTGGTTTTAGATTTGCCCCACAGATGGTACACAAACAATGGATGGCTTTTGCTCTAGAAGCCAACATTCATCATCTACTTCAGTAAGTCTCTTCGTCTGTACCTGTCCACCAGTGCATGTTCTTCTCCATATTCTTTGAATGGTATCTCTGTGTCACGAATCACTCCCATCCCAGAAAAGTCTGCATTCAAACTAAACCAGGCTAACACTCTTTTCCAGTTTTGTTAAGAATCTTCTAAGCAAGATGATGTCACAACCTCGGTGACAGAACTTCTTTCAGATACTAATTCTTTTCACTCCACTCTCCCCAAAACAAGTTTAATGGCAGACTAGGATTGGATTATATCAGTCACTTTCAGAGCATCTGAAAAATCACAAAATGGCAGAGAAAACATTTAGACAATTACTATGCACCAGGCATATGCTAACAATTGGGCATATAATGTTCTGTATTCCTGTTAGCAGACTCATGAGCCAAATGTTATTACTAGTCCGGTCTTTAAATATAGTAATGGGAATATGAGATCCAAAAGCATATGGTGGTAACTTGCAGAGTAGGGAACTGAATGCTAGCTTAACTCATGTTTTCAACTTTTCAGCTATCAAATATTCATTCCATCTGAGCCACAAAATGGTCTGATTCTCTTTAATCTAGATTTATGGAATATTTCCATAGACAACTATGGGTAACTAGAAATTCAAGAAAGTTTTATTTACCATATTTTATTTCCTCGTTTATTTATTTGTTTTGCTTTTAGAGATTGTTCTATTAATAGTTTCTAGTTTATGCAGTAGAATATTTTATTCTTTAGCTTTTCCCAAAAGCATTTTTAGTGACAAGGAACACATATTTTGTATTTCCAGTTGCTGGTCAAATAAAAGCCATTTCTGAGCTGTCACTTTAGAAGTACAGCCTGTTCATGGGAATAGTCATGCTGGTGTTGAAAACCTTGCTTCTTTCATCTCTCTTCTCTCATTCTCTTGCTCACATGCCAGCTTGGTGTCAATGGGATATGTCTGGCCATTAGCTGTGCCAAGTAGGGACAACTGTACTACCTGTCAAGACACACAGGTTTAGAGGAGATGATGGAAAGGTAAACAGCCATCGCTCAATGGCTGGGGACTGGAAGGGTGGTTAAGAAGCTGGGGAAAGACAAGAAGCTGCAGAACAGAGGAGGCTGGCAGTGGCCAGTGGATCTGGGAGCACAAGCTGGCTGGCCTCTTCCTCAGAGGTAGATCTCAGGTGACACCTTTTCCTACTTTTGTCTGTAAACCAGCACTGGCTTCAGGAAGTTGTAGATGTGAAAGCCATGATGAACACATGGACCCTGCAGAAGGGCTTTCCTCTGATAACCATCACTGTGAGAGGGCGGAATGTTCACATGAAGCAAGAACACTACCTGAAGGGTTCCGAGAGCACCCCAGAGACTGGGTAATGTCCACAGTGGGAATCTCCTTCTTGGTGGGATAAAATCTTCCTTTTAAAGTCCTGCCCTCACTCCTTTCCTTAGAAGGCTTCAGCTGAATCTATGTGTCCTGTGCAGTTGACTTATACCCTGCCTTTCCAAAAGGATTAAAAGGGCTTTGAATCTCAGTAAAGCTGACAATCTGTCATTAGTGTTACATTATCCTGCTTTGGAGTTTAATAGGATGTCATTTCTAGTTGTTGGCGCGAAGTCAGCTGTGATCTAAGTAAGTGGTTGCTGCGAAGGCACAGTAGACCTAACATTGATTGGAGTTGTCAAAAGAATGTATGTGATTTCTGGGATTAAGAGATACTCAGTTCTCTTCTTTAGAAGTCTGAGTTATATCCTGGAAGCACTTAGTTTGTGCTTCAGAGTATTATTAGAAATGAGGTGTTGCAATTTACAAAATACTTTATGTATCTTTAACTAATTTCAATCAGAACATTGCAAAAGTGCTGAAAAAATTCTCTCTCTCTCTCTGTATATGCTTTACACAGATATGTATTAACTCTATCACACTTGATTATGATTATGTGTATATAAAAGAAAGTATTACATAATATATATAACTTACATGTATGTAGGCAATATGAATACAATAGCATATGTAAAATATTACATATAATACACACCAAGATATACAGAGAAGTTGTATTTTCAAGAAAATAAAAAATTCACTTATGTAATCATAGCACAATTTTCAAAATTAGGAAATAAACTTGACAAAATATAATTTAATCTATAAAGCCTATTCAGTTTTTCCAGATGTTATAAAATGTCTTTATGTCAGAATGGAAAAATTCTACTCCCAAATTTAGCACATTTCATCTTTCATTGCTACATCTTTCTGTTTCACTTTTTGCAGCAGTTCTCCAGATCTTGAGTTTCTTGACATTTTCCCCGAAGTTCAGGCTATTTACTTTACTAGAGTTGCCTTCAACTTATATTTTCTTCTCCTGTTTGTTCTTGATCAAAATCAGGTTGTTTGGAGAAACTCCACAAAAGAAAAGTGACACGTTTCTCTTTGGTACATGATTAGGGAGGGACATGATGCTAATTTGTGCCATTACTAGTGTCATTATTTGAGGTTAGGCTTCAGGCCAATAGTCATTAATCACTTGAGCCTGTTTTTCTCTTCCTACATTAGGGTCTGAGAGGATGAAAGCTAGTTTTGCTGGAAGACAGGCTCATCAAGCTATCAGGTCTTGGCATAACATTTTCAGTACCACACTGTTTTAAAGTAGCCTGGCACATGATAAGTAGATCTCTTAAATGCTGCTTGTTGAGTGGATAAGAACAACGAGCAATGCATACTTGCTTTCTTTCAGGTACCTATGGCACGTTCCACTGACATTCATTACCAGCAAATCAGACTCAGTCCAGAGATTCTTGCTGAAGACAAAGACAGGTATTTTATTATGGAAAAAAAATTAGTTTAATTCAAGTAAGAAATGTAGAAGTGGGTAGAAATTAGCTTCTGAGCTTCTTTAGCTATTAATTTTGATGAAAAGGAAGAGAATTATGTTCAAAATACTTGCTGGACTTTGAAGACAGCTTAATTGGTAGAATGATTATCTTGTAAATATGAGGACTTGCATTTGATCTACAGAACTTACACTAAAAAAAAAAAAAAAAACCACAAATATGAGTGTTGTGGTGTATGCTTGTAACATTAGTGCGGGAAAGGTACAGGCAGAAAGATCCTAACTGGCAAGTTCAAGGCCAGTGAGTGTTCCTATCCCACCTCTTTCCCCAACAAAAAATGTATAGGATCTGAGGAACAACCAGTATTATCTTCTGACCCCGCACATGTATCTACACACACATACCCTCAAATATACACAGAGAATGGGTTTTTCAAAAGGAAGTATAATGTTATAAATTCAAACAGTTGAGAGCTATAACAATAAAAGAATAGATTAACAATGAAAATTCTTATTACTTTGTTAACAATACTGGGAATTATATGTTTGTTAGAATGTGGTTGCAACATTTCCATAGATCTATAAATCTCACATTGACATTTGTCTAACTGGGTTTCTGTTACCTGGGTTCTGCAAGAAATAAATGATATCCATTTGTTCACTATTGGAATTTTCTCAGCTTCTTTGTGTAACCTCTGATCAAAAAAGTGTGTGTCCATCCACAGAGTAAATAGTTGAGATTTATCCTGTTCATTCTAGATGTGCTTATCCTCCCAGAAGCAGTGGAGTGGATCAAATTTAATGTGGGAATGAATGGCTATTACATTGTGCATTACGAGGATGGTGGATGGGATTCTCTTAGTGGCCTTTTAAAAGGAGCACACACAACAATAAGCAGTAATGATCGGGCAAGTCTCATCAACAATGCATTTCAGCTCGTCAGGTAAGACAGGCTGTGTCAATTGTGGTTTATTCTGAAAACAGCTATTACTGTTCAGATACTTGGTTTCTAGAGATGACAGTGATTGATTGCTAATGAGAATTTGAAAAGGCAACCCACCCCAAGTTCTTCCAACAGGGCAACATAGCTTTCAGACTGGTGCTTATCCGCTGGTCTTTAACTTCTAGATGATATAAGATACAGAAACTTTCTCATTAATAACTCAAATCACACAAATGTGCAGGAAACCTTGAGACAGCATCCTAGTGGGTCCCTTGCCTATTCCTACAACTTTGTTCTGCAGCTTTTCTGGTCATGATATCCAAAATGGAGTTTCTCCCATGCTGAGCCCTTAATCCTCTTAAAGCCTTCTTGCCAGTGCTTCACATTGCATTCATTTACTGTACCAAAAGAGAGATGAATTCCACAGCATATTTATAGAATATAAGTTATATAATTAGGTCTTATCAAATAAATTATCTTTGACTACCCGAGGCTGGAGTGAATAGTACATTCATTCTTCCCTGTTTTTTACGGGGAAGTAAGTATTTTCCAAGCTGAAAACATGAAAGCTTTCATTATTTAGGCAGTGGTGAAGTTCTGAGAGAGCCATCTGGGTGGGATGAGGCAGCTCTGTTTTTCTCAGAATCAGTGTCAGTCTGTCCCAGTGTAGAGTTGTTCTCTCCGGTTCTGTTATTACTGCAATGAGCCTCCTAAGGTGCCAAAAGCAAGAAGAAGTTAAAGGTTGCTTAACTTCTTCTAAGTTCATCTGCATGGCCTACTGCTACTGGAATTCTAGAGTGGGCTTATATCCAGGAAATTTTTGAAAAGAGCAGATGATTGTGACAGAAATTTCTATTTTTTTTCTAAGTAGCAGTCTACCTGGCCTGGTTCCCTTGAGCTTGGATTGAAGTTCTTAGCTTAGTGTAGAAATTCAGTTTGATGTATTCTATGTGACAGACATTAACACGCACCATTTTATCACAGCCATAAGCTGGACTTTGCACTATAGTCTTGTGTGTAACCAAAACAATTCTAATGCATAAAAGTCATTATTATATATGATTGCTGCTTGGCTATAAGATTATTGCAGTATATGTTGAAGCAAAAAGAAGATTTCTTATAAGCCTGTAACCATGATCTTTCTTCCTCAGCATTGGAAAGTTATCGATTGAAAAAGCCCTGGATTTAACCCTGTACTTGCAAAATGAAACTGAAATTTTGCCTGTATTCCAAGGTTTGAATGAACTGATACCTATGTATAAGTTAATGGAGAAAAGAGATATGAATGAGGTGGAAACTCAATTCAAGGTAAAGCCTGAGATTAATCATGTAGCTACAGTATAACTGCATTTTTTATGGGTGAAGAGAGTACTCATTATTCTATGTGTCTGAATGTATATACAAATACATATATGTCATTCTATACATTAAAGAAAAACAAATAAAAATTCAGCTAAGATTGACTAGCCAACATTAGGCTGATACTGAATTTGAATAATATTATTAAATTCTGTACTTAATTTTCATGGTTTTAGTTCACCATAAGTATTTTATTTCACTGCTATGATTACTAATCCTGATATTTTCCAGGATTCTAAAGGGCAGTTGAAGAAGAAACACAAAATTTCTATTTTTGATAAAATATTGTGAGAATTTGCACACTTTGCGCATAAAATTTAGTCTGTTCATTCTGATTTAAGTAGAAGGGACATCTTTAGAAAAGATTGCTATGTTTTTGTTGTTTTTTTTTTTTTTTGTCCATTTTATAACTGAATTTAATACGGTTGTCAGCTTTAAAGGAGTGGGGTTGAGCTGTAAGGATTAGTTCCCACCTGAAATTCTTTTTTCTTGAATGGAGTCTGTTCACTCAGCGTTATTAAAATACACTGAATATGCATTTTTGTGACATTTCCTATCACCAGAAGTCCCAGGCTATGTAAGTATGAGATGCTCTGAGACAGTACACCCAATACCTGTCACTGCTCCTGCCCTGTTCCACAGGCCTTCCTCCTCAGGCTGCTGAAGGACCTCATTGATAAGCAGACTTGGACAGACGAGGGCTCTGTCTCAGAGAGAATGCTTAGGAGCCAGCTCCTCCTCCTCGCATGTGTGCATAAGTACCAGCCCTGTGTGCAGAGGGCAGAGGGCTATTTCAGAGAGTGGAAGGCATCTGATGGAAACATGAGGTCAGTTCCTGTGACTATGCAGTGCAGATTATTGATGTACAGGTTATCCTTCCTGTTACCCATCATTAGCACTAACCACTGGAAGAAGCTGGATAGACAAGTCTTTCCTACTGCACCTTCTTGGAAAATAAATTGCCTTTTCAAGTTTGTACATTTCTAAACTTACTGTCTTAAGAAATGCAACAAAGAACTTCTATGCCCCAAAATCAAATGTCTGGGGAGTTAGAACACAATTATGGTAACTCGTACTTTGTGGAATGTGTATAAAATGAGTGGAGTGACACAGCCATGCCAGGTTGAAACAGAGGCAATGCATTTTACAGAAGTCTTCAGAACCCCGCCCAGAGTGTCTAGTAATTGTTTATACTGGAGAAGATAGGCAATATTTGGAATCTCCGATCCTACTAGTCATCAGTTCTTTTATATTTGGAACTTTCATGGCAATTATCTGAATACCTGGCTTTAATGGGCATGTTTACTAACCATAATGCTATTGAGATTCCTGACTTTTCTTCATGAAATACAATTTTAATCTCAATTGAATCTCTTTTGCTTCATTTCAAAAATATTAGATGTGTAGGGATTTATGAATGACATTTGTTAATGTATTTCTGACAAATAATAATGTTAGACATTTTCTCTTGCCTCTTTTCATAAAGTGTTTCAGGAGGAAACAGTAATACATGTTTTCAGGAGTGCAGCTGTGGTCATGGAACTAGTTCGTAATTGGTCCCCATTATGCATCTAAGAACATTTGGTCTGTCTCAGGATCTAACACCTTTATTCTTTCCATAGCCTCCCTGTTGACGTGACCTTGGCAGTGTTTGCTGTGGGGGCCCAGAAAACAGAAGGCTGGGATTTTCTTTGTAATAAATATCAGTCTTCTTTGTCAAGTACTGAGAAAAGCCAAATTGAATTTGCCCTTTGCATAAGCCAGGACCCAAAAAAGCTTCAGTGGTGAGTTATGCATTGATGTCTACATGGCCAAGGGATTTGCTTGACATAAGATTGTTCTGGCACTTATTTTAGCTCTATTGCCTAGGAATTATTCATTCTGATGGAAACACTGTGCATATGGGCATATACCTAATGAGGATGCCAAGTAATTAGAACCAAGTTTAGGGGAAAATATTTAAGGAGCATGTATTGTGTATCTTTACAGCAGTAACATATTTGAAATATTTAGAGATACTTTTAGAAACTGTTCTTCTGAAGAAATGAGAGATTATATGGCGTAGGTCTTTTAAACACTATATAAATGTTAGCTTTTAATCATGTTGCTGGTGGGTTTATCGAGACTACCAATTTATCTTTATTGGGACTTTATTGTTGGCATTCTGAATTTTTCTTTTCTAAGTTATTTTACTGAAGATTTTTGTAACTCTTCAATCACTTATAATTCATTACTAGTATTTCTTCTTTTAATCATTACAGGCTCCTAGACCAAAGTTTTAAGGGTGAGATAATAAAAACTCAGGAATTTCCACATATTCTTATACTCATTGGCAGAAATGCAGTGGGTTATCCATTGGCCTGGAAGTTTCTGAGGGAAAATTGGAATAATCTTGTACAAAAGTAAGTAGTGCCAAAATTGTGGTGGTATTTGATGCATTCTTTTTTCCACACCCCCTCTCCCTCTGTGTGTTTAACTTTTGCTATTTATATGAAAGCGTATTGTACATTAACGATAGCTTTTCAAATTAAAATACCCTTATTTTATTTAAAGCCTTAATCCATTACTGATCTATTGCTCTAGACAGTAATGTTTTCCATCCCATCTGCTTTTCCCTGTACTCCCTGACTTGCCTGAAGCCTATGTCCTCCAAGGCTAGGGTAGCTTTCCCCTCACTCGTATAGCATGGCATACAGCTGTCATTTCTTTTAGGTTCTTAGCCTTCTAATTAGTACTTGGTATGCATTGCATTTTACAAATAGATTGTTTAAATGCTATAGGATATATAAGACACTTAAAATGTACAGTAAATGGACACATTTTGGCCTTTACTAGGTTTGAACTTGGCTCACCAGCCATAGCTCACATGGTAACGGGAACAACAGAACGGTTTTCCACCAGAGCACGTCTTCAAGAGGTAAAGATGTGGGTGTATGCATGTGTGTGTAAAATTCTATGTTTTTTTTAAACGTAAGTGACAATTAGCTACTAAATATGGGCAGGAACAATAGTTGTGATAGATTGAGAATGATTCTTGTCTTTTGGATGGAACTTTTGAATTCCAACGTATATGCTTCTCATGAGACAAGCTTTAATCTGCAATTAAAAACTTGGACTTTATCAGCTGTTATAGCATATGCATTTAATCCAAAAACTCTGGAGGTAGTAGCAGGCAGATATTGTGAGGTAAAGGTGAGCCTGGTCTACAAAGCAGGTTCCAGGCCAGTCAGGACTCCATAGTGACACCCTATCTCAAAACAAAATAAACAGGAAGAACAAAAACTTCAGCTTAACAAAGATAACTCATCACAATTGGCCCTTATTTAAAGACTTTAAAAGTGAATCCTAGAGGTGCAGACAGCTGATGTGGTCAGCTATGTTAGAAGAGGCAGTGTCCAGGTGCTTCAGTATCCAATGCCATATTCTCTTTTCACTTATATATTTTATGATTTTTAGAAAATCTATAAAATCAATCTGTAAAATGAATGTTAAGGTTTGCTGGTGTTTAATTTCTTGAGTTCTTTATATATTCTGGTTAGCCCTCTGTCAGATATAGGGTCAATAAAGGTTCTTTCCCAGTCTGTAGGCTCTTGTTTTGTTCTGTTGACAGTGTCCTTAGCTTTACAGAAACTTTTCGGTTTCATGAGGTTCCATTTGTTGATTGTTGATCTTAGAACCTGTGCTGTGGATATTCTTTTTTTTATATTAATATTTTTTATTTTTATTATTATTTTTATTATTTCCCTCCCAATCCTCCCCTCCCTCCCTCATCTCCTCCCTGCCCCCTTCCAAGTCCACTGAGAGGGGGTTTCCTCCTCTCCTTCCATCTGGCCCTAGCTTATCAGGTATCTTCAGGATGGTTGCAATGTCCTTATCTGTGGCCTAGCCAGGCTGCTCCTCCCTCAGGGGGGAGGGGAAGCTGATTAGTTCATGTCAGAAACAATTCCTGTCCCCCTTACTAGGGAACCCACGTGGGATACTGAGCTACCATGGGCTATGGCTGTGGATGTTCTGTTCAGGAAGTTGTCTCCTGTGCCAGTGAGTTCAAGGTTCTTCCCACTTCTTATAACAGGTTTAGTGTGTCTGGTTTTATGTTGAGGTCTTTGATCCACTTGAACTTTAGTTTTGTGCAGAGTGATAAGTATGGATATATTCACTTTTTTTTACATGTAGACATCAAGTTAGACCAGCACCATTTATTGAAGTTGCTATCTTTTCCCATTTATGGTTTTGGCTCCTTGGTTAAAAATCAAGTATCTGTAGCTATGTGAGTGTATTTCTGGGTCTTTGATTCAATTCCATTGATCCACTGGCATTCTGTGCCAGTACCATGCTGTTTATATTACTGTTGCTCTATAGTGCAGCAATTCTGGCTTTTTTGTTGTTGTTTTGTTTTTCCATATGAAATTGAGAATTGTTTTTTCAAGGTCTGTAAAGAACTGTGTTGCTATAGACAGTTCAGTTTCCATGTGGGTTCCCTAGTAAGGGGGGCTGGGGTTGTCTCTGAAATGAACTCAGTGGCCAGCTCTTTGATCACCTCCCCCTGGGGGGGGGTACAGCCTTGCCAGGCTACAGAGGAAGACTATGCAACCAGTCCTAATGAGACCAGGGTCAGATGGAAGGGGAAGAGGACATCCCCTATCAGTGAACTAGGGGAGAAGCATAGGGGGAGAAGGTGGGAGGGTGGGACTGGGAGGAGATGAGGGAGGGAGGTATAGTTGGGATTCAAAGTGAATAAATTGTAATAAATAATAAATTAATTAAAATAAATGTTAACAAATGAAAGGTTGCATAGAAGATAGGAGATAATTATATGAGGGAACTACATGGAAGATACTTATTGCAATGATGTTTAACAGTTATCACAGAACTTCCTAATGCTCAGGCAAAAATAAGAAATTGGTATGAAACTGATAAGAGGGAACACAAGACATCCATATATTCTTCAAAACAGACTTCTTCTCACTCCTCTAAACAGCCTGCTGCAGAGTTCTTAGAGAGGCACATCTGAGTTGGGTATTCAGCTGTGTCTCTGTGGCAAAAGACACAGTCTAGGGTCAGTAGAAGTGTTGAGAACTGGCTTTGCTAGAGCTTGTATAGAAGTCCACATTTCAGCATGATGCCATAGTGGACTCCTTAAAGATAAGTTAAATATTTTAGCCAATAAGTGACGTGAAAATACTGATGTCTTATTGTTGAAGAGTGCCCAAAGTGAGCTTTAGTCAAGGTCTTGGGTCCTGCAGCAATATAATGAGTGGAAGCACAGCGTGGGGCAGGGAGGAGAGCATGTCTACTCTTTTCCCCAGCAAGAGGCAACTGGACTCTCAAATAGAGCAACTCTGCCTCATTTTTCACTGGAACTTGGTCTTCCTTAACACTCAGTCTTGTCCCCACCCAATATTCCAGTATTTGTGGTGTCATGATGTAGATTTTTGAGGAATTATCTGTCTAGAATTCATGCTAAATAAGTAGTACATCTTAGCCTACTCTTGCTTCCTGACTACAAAAACAAAACAAAAAACAAAATGGGTTAATGCTGTGGACATTTCTAATGTTAAGAACTCTTGAAAGTGAAAGGAAATAGTACAATTTTCACTGCTTTGGCAAAGGCAGCCTATCCATCATTGGAGCTTAAGGTTTCAGACACCTAGGAATGCAACAAGAACAAAGACATATTCTGAGGAGAGTGCTGTAGGTCTCTTTTCTCTCTGGAACTGTGGGAAGCTGTAGGAATGAAGCAGGAATTGTGGATTGGGATAAATATATTTGCTAAGTTTGAGATAACTTGCTAAGAGCTCCATACCTTACAATGTTGGCAGTTAGAATACACAAGGCCAGGTCCAAGGGAAAGACTGCATTTACGTGGTTGATTCTGTTTTCCTCTGTAAGGAAGATGCTCTGCAGTTTCTGCTTTTCAGGCATCATTTAGAAACATAAATGTGATATAATGGAATCCATATTAAATAGATACACTCAACTAAACCTTAGTTATCAACCGGTAATCAGCAAAGCCTTTTAAAGTCTAGCAACTGTGAATAAATAAAAGCTACAGGCAAAAATTTGAACCTGACCTCATGGGGCATGAGCTCATTTTGTGTACCTCACACTTAAGTTATATATAATCATATCCTGGTACCTGGGACTTCCTTCCTTATAGAATGTTAGCAAATGCTTGCATGATAGCTTTACTTCCTTTAACTGCCCCTATATTACCATTTGCTTGATTAACAAAAGTAATCCTTTTAAAACCCACTTTTCCTTCCCAAGGTAAAAGAATTCTTCAGCTCCTTGAAAGAAAATGGTTCTCAGCTCCGTTGCGTTCAACAAACCATTGAGACCATTGAAGAAAACATTCGATGGATGGATAAGAATTTGGATAAAATCATAATATGGCTGCAAAAGAAAAAGCAGGAACTGTTGTGATTTGTTTCTTGCCAAGGTTTTTTGATTTATAATCAGCAAAATTTTGTTCAATATGAATATTTTCAAACTAAAGATGGTTATTTGGCCCCCCACTGAAAATATTTTCTTATTTCGCTTCACTTGATCTTGTCTGAGAAAAGTTTGTCTCCAAAATCTGTTGCTGCTGTGGGTCTGTCAGACAGATGTTGCCCTGCAATATAAACCCAAGTGCCCAGCTCTTTGCCACAGAAAAGCCAAGGGGCTTCTTCTCATTTTTTTTAATTCATGCTTCAGCCCTGCAACTTGCAAATCCCTGTGCCTCCTGTGTCTGTCAGTCATGAGTGTCTCTGCAGGACTGAATACTGTGGCACACTACAGCAAATGCTTTGATCATCAGTCAGGCTGGAAAGTGGCTGTGCAGCAGCCCTGCTGTAGACCCATCCAGGTCTACTGTCCACTCTTATCCTGGCTTCATGCTTGGGTGCTGTCTTGCAGGGTCCAGTTAACCAGGCAGGCATCTTTGCTCTCTGGGTTTTACTACTAGACAACTCTAGGAGTTTGGAGTTTCAATCCAGGATGGAGTGAATAGAGGCATTTCTTTCCTTATGCTTGCCTTGGGCTGGTTTTCACCTTGTCTTAGTCCTGAGAGGTGCCTTTCTTTTCTACAGAGCGCTATTCTGTTTGTCTCTAGTAACCACTTTCTATTATCCACTCAGGGTGAGGGACAACAGCAGGAACTTGGTGATAACAGTCATGGTAGTACTTTTTGTTTTTACACAACCTACCTGAAATTTTTTTTTAATGTGCATAGAGAACTCTTTTCAGATAATCAAAATATGAGAACCACCTACTTCCTCTGGAAGGTCACTTTTAAAAATGCAGAAAGCATTCAGATTTGTATGATATTGTAAGATATACTGGAGAGTCTCTGACCCCTTTAGTAGGGAATGGTGGTTTAAATTCCCAAATAACTCATATTGACACTTACTGCACATAAAGGACTCCTAAAGGATACTGTGAATAATGAGCTTCTATTAATAAAGGGAAAGAATGCTGTCAGTCTTACATAAGAATTTTTAGATGTATGGCATAAGTGACAGGAAGGATGTCGACATACAGTGCTATAACAGACTTTGTAATGGAATGACTTTGGGGTGGGGGTCTCAAGTGTCTTGTTTTCAATGCTCTAACAAAATATCTGAGATAATCAGCTTAAATAAGCAAAGTTTTTGTTTCAGTGCTTTTAGGCTATGGTTTACTGGCTCTGTTGTTACAGGCCTGTGCTGAGACATTATGGCTAACATAACAGGTATCAGGGAAAAATGCTTGCCCATTAGTGGCCAGAAAACAGAAGAGCCAGAGAGGAGGAGCCTGGAGACACAGTGTACCTGTCAAAGCCATACAATTAGAGACTGGACCTACTTCCTCCAGCTAGGACCTACCTCCTAATAGCTCATTCAAGTATGAAGCTATATAAGTGAATAGTAAGTACAGATGGATTAATCCATGAAGGAGCAGAACCCTCATGATCTAGTTCCCTCTCTTACTCTTGCCACCAACTGGGAGCCAGGACTTCAACACCTGAGCCAGCTGGTGGGACCCTTCATATCCAAACAACAATCGATGTGTTTACAATTCTATTTTTATATTGACTGCATGTGATGGCTTGAAAATAAAATAAAAATAATTCACTGGTAGTTTTTCCCCACACTACATCTTAAAAAGAACACATAGCCAAGATTTTCACTTAAAATATTTTTCTTTAATTGCATTTTATATCTTGATTAATGAAACACAAATGCTGATTTTTGCTTTGGTCTCCTTCAGTTTTGGAAAAGCCCATTTTCTAAACAGATAAAATATTATATATGCAGCAACTTTTGGGTAATAACAACCACCTGTTATCTACTTTTAAGGCGATATCTGCAATTATTTTCTCCTTACTAGTATTTAAAACATAAAAGGTTAAAAAAAAAAAAAAGGACTCCTTTAGATCCTGTGGCTTCCTCAAGACACTAAGTTACCAGCAAATCCTCAAGTCTTGAGGACAATCCTAATTAAAACCTTAAATGTGTGTGTTTTTGTAAAGGCACTCTTAAACTTATGTTTTGTGACATCATTTGAAAATATTCCTATATGTGCATGGAAATTTGTGTACTACAGCCTTGGAAGTATATCTGTCAGTGCCAAAGGTTGCAGCATGTTTTTAGGAACAAAGAGCAGACTAACACCTATCCTGCCGACATACAAGGATTGACACCAATGAGTTCAGAGTGATCAAGGAGTATATTCTTGTCAGGGCTGCCCTTTTTATGAGACTGGGATTTTAACACTCTGCGGGTAGATTCTGAAATGTAACAGGTACCTGCATGATTTGCAGAGAGTACTTGGAGACTAACATGATTGTTATTACCTTTGCTTGGGCTTAAATCCGAATAAAACTTTTACATTGATGGCAAAGAAGGCTGTGATCTCTAGAAACAAGAAAATTGAACTTAATATTTTTTTTCCAGCATTCATTGCCAGGGAATAGAAATGGAATTAAACCTTTATCAAATTTCCATCAATGATACCAGTGCAGTACCCAGAAAAATCTGAGATACTATTCAAAGGTGTTAGGATACCTTAACTTGCTTTGGTATTGAAGGTGATTTTAAATTTCAGTGTATACATACATACATACATACACACATTTGTGTGTATGTATATCTTGTTTTTAAGGAAGTTCATTTTTGTGTTTGGTAAAGTTGACTTCCATAAGCCAAATGTTACAGACTGTAGCAAATCGCTCTAAGCAAATGATTACAATTTTGGGTTTCGCTAAGCTAGTGGAAACCACAGTTTCATGCCATGGTAAACCATTATAGTTTCAAGACATATGAGTATTCTAAAAATTCCAATTTCATTGCTGAATGTTTCTGTGCAGTGACGTCTCTCGCCTGTGCTTTGCTTGTCTGCTGACTTAGTTCAAGTCTCAGTGTGTCCTAGACAGTGTGTCTGACCATGAGTAGAAGTCCTCATTCCTAGTAAAGAAGAATTCCGGCAGGAAAGGAGACTGCTGCTCCCAATGTTTATCTAGGTTATTCATCATTAATTTATTAGCAGCCCCAAAATAGTAATGTGCCCAATGTACAATATTTTATATTTGGGTTATCAACATTAACCCAAAGATACATCAAATACAGTTCAAAAGCCCAAGAGGAAAAAAAAGTAATAAGGAATCAGAATACTGACAAAAGAAGAGAACATTACTTTTCAAATGCTAAAAAAATTAAATGCAAACCAAAAATACTAATGAGATTTATAGGCACTGTGTGTATAATGTGCAAAAGTCTGCAAAGGTTTTTTTGGGATTTTTGGCATTTTAGCAAACTATCAAATATATTTCTTACAAATATAAAGCTTCCTTCTCCCACCCAAAGGTAATTAAAAATCTTTGAAAGGTATCAATACTCAATACAGAACACAAGTGACCCAGACAAATTCATTTTCTTTCTGGAAAAAAAAAAATCAAACCAATGTCTGAGATGTCAAAAGATATAACAAATACCACTGTCTAGATGCCACCCAGAAAAATTGTCACCAAAGCCTTTGTTCTTCAAAAGTCACCGTCCACCAACTGAAGAATTTCTATTTAGATCCCCTGAAAATAGAAGGAAATATGAGTGGGTTATTAATTAAAGTCGTCAGGTAACTCTAAGAAAATCAGTACACCAGGACACCTGCTCTAGTTAGTGTGCTGTTTTCTCTCCAGGAAACAAAGCGGACCTTGGTAAGAGAGCTGGACCTGACTTAACCCATGTTTTGTTAAGATACAAATCCCGCTTTTCATTTTCACTGAGTGTGTGTATGTCATGGTGTGCACGTGGAAGTCAGAGAGCCACTTTCATGAATCTATCGTGTGGCTCTGGGAGGATGACATAAACTCCACTTTGTCTCCATTTTAGGACCAGGCCTCCCTTTAAAAGTCTTTCCGTCTCCCCTGTCTTTCATAAGATTCCCTGCACTCTGCCCAAAGTTTGGCTATGAGTCTCAGTCCCTGCTCCAATACCTCGATCAGAGTGCAGGTAATCTTATGAAAGAAGGGGAAAGATAGAAAGACCTGGAGGAGATAGGAGCTCCAAAAGAAGACCAACAGAGCCATAAAAACTGAGCTCTGGGGGCCCTGAAGAGAATGATTCCCCAAACAAAAAAACAATACATGGAGAGGACCTAAAACCCTGGCTCAGATGTAGCCCATAGACTCAGTCTCCAAGTGGGTTCCCTAGCAAGGGGAGCAGGGACTTTCTCTGGCATGAACTCAGTGGTAGGCTCTCTGATTACCTTCCCCAGGTGGTGGTGGGGTGGCCTTGCCAGTCCACAGAGGAAGACAATGCAACCAGTTCTGATGAGACCTGATAGGCTAAGGTCAGATAGAAGGGGAGGAGGAACTCCTCTGTCAGTGGACTGGGGGAGGGGCATAGGAGGAGAAGAAAGAGGGAGGGTAGGATTGGGAAGAGACGAGGGAGAGGCTACAGCTGAGACACAAATTGAATAAACTGTAATAAATGATAATAATAAAAGAAAAGTCATCAGTCCCAGGAATTATTCTATAGGTCACCAATTCCAGGAACAAGACCATAAAATCCCCTACCCAAGGAACAGCCTGGAGATAACCACAAGAATGAAAAAATATCTTATCCCAGAATGGGGCATCTGTGCTGAGGAGCCTTATCTCACATCCTGTAGTCACACATTCATGGCAAAGGAATGCAGCCCACTGACCACCTGAATGAAAGCCAGTTAGGAATTTACCCTTGTAATTCCCCAGCACCCACCAATGAAGTTTTAGATTACCTAACCGTTGCTAGAATTCCCCTAGTTTCCTATAGAAAGGCCTTTGAGCCTTTCTCTAAGGTCACCATTTTGTAAAATGGTTTGACCCTTGCTTGCAGGTTTTTGTGAAATAAAACACCCTTGCCAACTGCATATGTGAGTGGTGGTCTCTCTTCAGTGATTTTGTACTTAACAACTCCCAAGAGTAGAACTTGCGTCAGCCTTGGTGGCAAGCATCTTTACCTGCTAAGCACTGTGCCAGCTCCATTTAAGGTTTTTGGTGGTTTGCAGTTTTTTTTTGTTTTGGTTTGGTTTGGGTTTTTCTGTTTTATTTTGTTTTTTAGCTTTGCTGAGCATGCAATTTTATTTTATGTCTTTTAGGAAGGCCAGAGCCCATCTATTGAAGAATAGGTCAGAATCAATCATTGTTCTTTCCAAAATTGAGACAAACAGAAAGGTTAAAAGGTTAAATTCCCAAACTCTGTAATTTCCAGCACTCAGCATGCACTGTTATTTCAGATATCCATTAATGCCATGTTGCTACAAATCCTAATGTGTTAATATGCTTTGCAGCAAAAACCTGCACAACCATTTGGATTTCAAAGAGTCTACTAGCTTCTAGTGTATGATCCTTAAAAGTCTGAGTGCTTTAAAGTGTTCTTTTTGTTTTGTTTTGCTTTTTCAAGATAGGGATTCTTTCTGGAACCCTGGCTATCCTAAAACTCTCTGCAGACCAGGTTGTCCTCGAACTCAGAGCTCCACCTGCCTCTGCCTCTAGATTGCTAGAATTAAACGCATGCACCACCTGGCTTTTTAAAGAATTCTTAATCATATACTTTAAAAAAAAAGTTTTAGTAGCACAATAATTCCTTTAGGGCTTTTTAGAAAGTGGAATACTTTGAATTTTGCAACATGTGTTTCCTGAGAGTACTCCACAAGTATAAAATACTTAAAAGAAATACTTCCTGTCACTCCCCATAATGTTGGTTGCTAGAAGGGACAGTTATTGCTATTTACAATGAAAATTCAACTTACCAAATATGTGAACTTTAGCTTGCATTTTCGTCAGCCTTTGGCTTGGACACTTCCTCTGTCTAAGGGGGAAGCAAAGCTATAATGAGTGCTTTCATCTCTAAATCAGTGCTGAACAACTAACTCATCAGGAAAGGTTAATAAGAAAATGAGCACCTGGGGATTAAACAACAAAAGACAAAATGGCCTCATCTCTATTTTTCTTCATTTGACACAAACATGCTCTGTCCTTTGAACTCAGCTTTTAAGTTATAGGCTGTGAGTAGCCTTAATTGATTCTACATTTCTCACTTTAAACTTATTTTTTAATAGACTCTATAAGAAAAGTTTCAAATGCAGAAGTATTTCTGGAATTAGAATGACAGTGTTCCCATCCCACGGTGGCCGCACCCTTTTCTTCACTGGGAGGAAGCTGGCTGGCTAATCCCTTCTGTGTAGGGTGACTATACTTCTGCTTTGTGTGAATGGGTTGATCAATAATTTTTATAACTATAATTAAATTATAAGGGATTAAAAAATTTAACTTATTTGAGACATAATAGTCTTGTATCCTGTGATAAAATCAATTACATGAAGAGTTCATTAGTTTGTTCTTAAGAAGTGTTGACACAATCAATGAAAAAAAAAGACTATAATTTTGAAAGAAAGCAAGGATGGATATATTCTAGAGTTTGGAGGAAGGAAAGGGATGGGGTAATGATTTAATTATATTATAATCTCAAAAGAGTGTTAATGCAATTAGACTATTAAGGTAGTACCTTTAATTTCTTATTATGTTCAGAAGATTGTAGTTATCTAAGTCATACATGGAATTGGAAGGAACTTAAAGATTGAGCCAGTTTCCATCCTGACTACAGCTTGAGGAAGTTTAGTGATATGAAGTGTCCAACTCTTGTGCTACGTATGCCTAATTCTCAACACTTAACTTGAACCTGTAACTTCCACCCATTCGCTTTTATTCTACTTTGCACAACTATCTGCTATATGAACTGGATATCAAATGCCCCTTAAAGAGCCATGTATAAAATTCTTGGCCTCAGGGGGAACTACTGAAGGGTGCTACAGACTTTCACAAGGCAGAGCCTTAGGCCATTGAGCATGTGCCCCTTTCTCACTCAAAGTTATGGCACCCCATCTCTTCTGTGTTTCCTAAATTCTGGAATAAGCAGTTGAACCCCCCAACCCCCACAGACTCCTATTATAAAGCACTGCATCAACAGAAGAACAAAGCAATAATAAGGAGGAGCCTCTAAAACCATGGACCAGACTCAGTCTTTTCTCTTTGTAACTTATTATCTCAAGTATACAGTGATATATTTCTGGTCATTATATGAATTGTCTCATTTACTAATCCCATCAAATATTGTCCAACTAATATATTGGACTGAAGTACCCCAATATCTTCCCTAATTTTATAAATTATCTTCTATCCTAGTTAGCTCTGTCAACTAGACATTGCGTAGAGTCACCTGAGACTGATTCTCAGTTGAAAGTTTGTTCAGTTAAGACTGGTCTGTTTGTTAGGCCACAGAGGAGGACTTTGCAGCCAGTCTTGAAGATACCTGATAAAACAGGTTCGGATTTGGAAAGGGGCAGGGTGGAGATGAGGGAGGGAGGGTGGGATTGGGAGGGAATGAGGGAATGGGATACAGCTGGGATACAGAGTTAATAAAATTTAACTGATAAGAAAAAAAATAAAATTAAAAATAAAATTAAAAAAAAAAAGACTGCTCTGTTGGTATGTCTGTGGAGGATCCAGTCTTGATTGTTAACTGATGTAAGAAGGCTGAGCCTATTGTGCGCAGCCTTGATCCCTGTACGAATGGGCCTGGGCTATTGAAAAACAACAACAACAAAAAGCTAGCTCAGCATGGGTCTGTAAGAGAGCTAACAAGCAGTGTTCTCTTATGGTTTCTGCATTAAGTTTCTGCCAGAGTAATTGACTTTTCTCAGCGCTCAAATGTGACCTGGAAGTGTAAGCCAAATAACCTTCCTCCACTAAGGTACTTTTGGTCAGAATATTTTATTATAGCATCAGAAATGGAACCAGAAAAGAAAAATACTCCATATTCTAACATCTCTGTAAATCACATGCTCCAGAGGTACTGTAATAATAGCAAGAACCACATGCCACTTGAATTAGGTTAAGGACACACATTTCATTTATATTTTCAAAATACCAGTTACTTAAAAAGATATGTAAACACATTTACAATATGTGTTCCTGTCTTTAAAGCTTCAATTTAAATAACTTTTAAAATATTTATTTTAAAATTTTATTTTATGTGTTCCATTTTTTTGCCTGCATGTATACCTGTGCACCATGGGTATGCCTGGTGCCCCATAGGCCAGAAGAGGGCATCCTATCCCCTGGAACAGGAGTTACAGATGGTTGTAAGCCAAGGTCTATGTTGGGAACCAAACCCAACATGTGGCTTTGCTTTTAGCAGCTCAGCCACTGCTCCAAACCCCAATAGATTTTTTTTGTTTTCTTTTTAAGGCTTGCTAGGGGATAGTTATTTCTTTTGTTCTAAATGGCTTACAATATCAAGCTAAATCACTAACAGGTGAATCCTACTTCCTTGGCAATTGTTAAGCTAATATTGGTCTTGTTTACCTTGGAGGAATCCTTTGTTTTCACTCCCTTCTTCGGTGTTTTGGAACCCGAAGTCTTCTTGCTCTTCTCCTAAAGCAATGGAGGAAATGTAATGAAGCTGCTGCCATCATGGAGACATTGAGCACATCTGCCATCAGATGAATCCAAATATTTTTTTTTTTCTAGCAGCCTGTACACCCCCAACATAACTGAATAAAAATGGTACTTGGTACTGATTTTTAAAATAGCAGCGAATGTACCCATATTTTAGGCAGGACATAAGTAAGGCTACAGATAAGAGGGACCTGTGGGTCTCAATAGCGTTTAATATATCCCGTCAAGTCTTTGAACCGCAAATGTATACCCACAATTTTATTTTAGAAAACTAAAGGTTAAAAAAAAAAATCAGAGCATTTTTTTTTAACTTAGAGTGGCTTTTTTTGATATGGATGAAAACAACAAAAATAGGACCACAAACAGCTGATTTCAGTGTTAGAGAAATGAATGTAACAATGAAAAAGGTTACAGAAAGTTATATAGGTTCCCTGCAAAAGCACAGTACATTTACCAAAAAAGACACAACAGGAAATAATAAATTGGAAAGAAGAGGAGAGGAGAGGAGAGGAAAAGAATGGGAAAATAAAGGGGAAATGAGGAAGAAAAGAGGAAAGGAAAGAAGACAGAAGCATTAGTTAGTTTCCAGAAGAGAGAAGTAAGAGGCAGAGGGAGTCTGTAAATTAAATCACTTGCTATGGAAGGTGTGATGTTTCAGTCCAAAGTTGTTTTTAAAAGCAGCTGAAACAACAGTAAACAGACTGCAATATCCATCTTTCCTTCTGTGTGATTTATCAGATGTGCTCTGTAAGTTAAGTGCCTCACAATTATTAAATTACACATTTGCTTTCATTCGTTTTATTAATAAATATTAAACAAAATAATGGGCTTAATTTTTTATTATGTTCAAATTACATGTTCTGAGAACTTTTTAAATATCAGCACTCTGCAAACATGAGCACAGAAATCAAAGATCCAAGTACTTTACACAATACCCAGCTCCAGTGGGACATAGGCAGCCCGGTGCCAGGTGACCACATGCAGGAGGAGAGAGTACAAAGGCTGCCAGGCTGCCTTGAGACGGGACAACGACCACAACTGGCCCTGCAAAGTCTGTCAGCAAGCTACACCACGAGAGAGAGGAGGAAACTCCATAGATCACACGGCTAGAAGGGGGTCTAGGGGCTCAAGGACTGTCATGAGAAATGAACACAGACACTTCCTGTCACTCACAAAGCTATGTGGCAACCAAAAACGATGACTTTGGAGATTACAGGCCACATGAAGAACCCTGGTGAAATGCTGTTAAACTATGTAATAAACAAACCATGAGGACAATTTTGTAAAATTATTTACTGACAAAGACAAGAAAATACATTAAATAGTGGTATACGGGCAGTAGAATTATAAATTTTCTTTATTTTAAGGTTCTCTATAAGATTATTCTACTGATTCCACACTAAAAATCCATATAAATGTGTACTTCAAAGAAATCAGTATGAAGACGTATAGGTACCTTTGCTGTATTCTGTGATGTCTTTGCAGTTGAGGGGCAGTTATCCAAATCTTCTGAGAGGGCATCTATGGGGTCCTGGTCCTGATCTGGCTTCTAAGACATTAGTAGAGACACTTGGAGATAGCCATAGAGCAACTTCTCACATACTTAAAAGTAAAATATGTTTAAGAAGAAAAGCTTCTTGGCAATTACTTCCTAAAAACACTATGTAAAGGAGACATAAAGCATGAAAACCTAAGCATCTTTATTTTCTCATTTTTTTAAAGCAGTCTCATGTAGCCCAAGATAACCTCAAACTCATTATGTAACCATGAACTTCTTATTTTCCTGTATCTCTTATCCATTTGTTGAGGTTATAGGCATGTTCATTTTACACTCTTCACTACAAGTTTTCTCACTGGAAAATCTGCCACTATTTTCAATTAGAGTTAGTAATTATAGGCTTACCTGCACATGTTGGCATAGGACAAAGATATTTAACAAATTTTAGTTTCTTTAAATTTAAAAGAAGGCTAGATCTATAATAAAAACAATGAAAGTACACATTATAGTATTTACCTTTGATTTCTTTGTCGGTGGCTTCTCTGGTTTGTCCTTAAAAACAAGGCAGTTTTGGTTAACCACAGATCTCTGTATGGGTCCAATTGGTCACAGAAAGTATTTTTAGAATCTATTATTTAAGGACTATACAGAATTGATGAACTGGGCACTTAACCCAAATCTCTACCAGATCTTTACTTTCATAGCCATTTCAGTAGCTATGGAGTTGCAAGTATGTGGTTCTGGAAGTGACACAGAGACTATGTAGGAATTTTCTGCCACCAGGTATTAAAATTTACGTCCACAAGATATTTTGGTTGTTTTTGTTTGTTTGTTTGTTTTGTTTGGGTAGTCTTAGAAATAAACCCAGAGTCTTATACATTCCAGGCAAGAGTTCTACTGAGCTACATGCTTAGCCCTCTTTTTTCTTTTTTGCTTTGTTGTTGTATTGCTTTAAAAAACTAAGTTGCCCAGGCTGGCCTTGAACTTCCAATGCTTCTTCCTTGACCTTAACAAATAACTCATTATATGCCTTATATTTTGCTGTTGCTCATTATATTTTCGAAAGAACTGACAATTATTTTCAGTCCGGAGTTTTAAGAACCACTAACGTATAGGGTTTTTATTCATCTTAAGGCAAAAGAGCTAAATGAAGCACCTTCAATTGCAAGCAAGATGATGTAGAAATATCAACTTGGGGGGGATGGTGGATGATAGCAGGATGCAGAATTGCCAGTAATACTCCTTATTCCAGCATTCACTGAGGCTTTGGACAGGGAGGGGATTCCCACCAAAGACATCAGAACATTTAAATGGAAATTGGACTCCCTTGTTTCCAGGTGATAAGCAGGCCTGGGAAGAATCATTTATCTTCTAACAACTCAAACAGAAAGGTGGAGGCTATCAGATTGTTAAGAAAGCCAAAATCTAAATACTCTGTGATGGAGAAACAGATCTGATGACTACAAAGAACATTTTGCCTGTCGTCTGGCTCTGCAATGCTGGAGTTAGTGTGGGAGAAGGAAGGCCAGGGTATGGGACTGTCTTGTTTCTTTGACCTTACAGCTTTTCCATCACCACCCCTCCTCTATTCTCTTTATACATAGACTGCTTGTTTTGACATCTCATTGCTTCTGTCATTTTTAGAGCCTTTTCTTGAAAAATTAATTCGTAACTATATTATTTCTTGGAATCATTATTAAGAACCAGTATTACTCAACAGTGTTTTTAAAGCAGGGCCAACATGAATATTGAATAAGACCTTCTCCAGTAGATGTAGCAGAGGGGTAGAAAGTCTGCTTGTCACCTCTGGAGGGACATTAAAAGTACTCAGTGATAATGTGTCTTTATGTTACTTTAAGAGTACAGCTTCCATTCACTTCCAGAGAAGTGCTAACTGAAAATTTTAGAGCAGCAGTGAGCGAATATAGGTAGTTTGCCTTAGTTTACCTGCCCATCATTGTCCAGGAGGTGCCTATATTCAGGTGGGATGGTGTCATCTCTTTCTCCCAGTTTCTCCCTATGTTCCATTTTGACTTTTTCCTACAAACATTGAAAAGATGAAAGGATGTTCATTTCCTTCTTCACTTACAAAATAAAATTGAAAGTACAGAAACAACAGCTTTTCTAGTTTTCTGAAGCAAAATAAGGAACAGGGTAACACAGTAGAAGCTAAGGAGAGAGCTAACAAAAAATGTGAATCTGTAGTTTTCTATATGTCAGTCCATATCTGTGAATTTTCAACTAAAAGGATCAATAGCAATCCTCAGAAACCTTACTGGTAGCTTAAAGACCAAAAAATTAAATATTTTTTTTCTGATTAAATTTTGCTTTTTAAATTAAAAGTCAAGTCCCCATGCCTTGACAGACAGAGATAATATTTACAGCTCTATTTTAAAGCACTGTAAAGAAGCAAGACAGAAGGGTCTGCTGGCTGTGCACAGCACCATCATGGCATCCCTACCTGTCCGGTTCCCTGGTCTCTATCACAGATTCTACGGAGTACAGATTCATCCCTGTGCAGCATTACAGTTCAGGTTTTAAAGTATAGGTTAAGTTAATCTTGATATTCCTACTATGATGACAGAATGACAATGAAAATGTCTTCTCTGTGATATTGTTTCAGATGTTCAGAAAGTTACTTCTCCTTTAGTATTTTATTATTTGTGTGTATGATTTGTATGTGTGCACATGTACACATGCACAAGCATGTGCATGCCATAGCATGCATGTAGAGATTGGAGAACAACCTCAAATGTCATTCTTCAGCTTCTACTTTGATATCGGGTTTATTGTTCTTCCAATGCATACACTAGGCTAGCTGGCCCACAAGGTTCCTGCAGCTCTCCTGTCTGTGCCTGCCATTGCTTTGTAGGGGATGGAATTACAGACACTAGTACTACAAGTATTTGAACTCTTGTTGTAAGGCTGTGTGGTAAGTACTTTACCCTCTGAGCCATCTCCCCAACTCCAGTTACTTCTTGATTCTAAAATATGATCAAGTCAGTTGAAATGGCTTGTTAAATACTGTTTTAAACATAAATGTTTATATACACTGTATATAGTGCATAGTTAGTTCATTGTGCCCTTCCAGATATACCTCTGCAGAATCAAAGCTCTCGCACACCGTTTGAATTTAGATTCAGTTATGCTTGCAAAAGAGGTACAGGGGAAACCTGTGCTAAGCATGTGATCTTTGCCACTATGAATGCAAAGTACATTAACTCAACAAGTATATGTCTATTCAGTGGTGTGTCCCAATTCCCAAATAAGACCAAGAAAAAGATATTGGAAGACAAAATACTTAAACAAAATGTAGCTGTGCTTTCATTTCATAAACAGGATGTTTCCTGCAATGGAATCTATATATGACAAATATAATCATCAATGAGAAAAAGAAATGCAACCTATACAATAAAACAAGAAAATTAGATGGAATGGCCTAGCTGTCTACCACCTCCAGACAATGTGAGAGTGTCTGGTTTTGTTTTGTTTTGTTTTGTTTTGTTTCCTTTGGATAGTAGGGGGCTATGTTTTACCTTCACTTTATCATCCAGTGGCTTATTCTCATCTGGGTCAGGCTCTCTTTGCCCAAGACTGTCAGAAAGTTTATCCAAGGCTTCATCGATGTCTTTGTTGCTCTGCTAAAAGGTAAATAATTCTGAATTATTTACAAGTTGGCCAAATTGCTCAGGGATGTCACCCAGTAACCCTATCTCCTCATATGGACATCTAGGAGGAAGTCACTGACTATCTAGAGGTAGTGGAAGAGACAAAGGGCAGTGAAAACATCTGCCTCCACTACCCAAAATACTACCAGGTTAAGGAAGTCTTAGAAGTATTGGAAGCTGCACCCAAGTAAGTGACCTACATCTTACCTAGAGGCTCCAAAAACAAAGACAGCACTTTTCTTCCATTGAAAAATCAAACTTAATTTTAATCCACTGATGAAGGCCATCAAGCAAGAGTTTTCAGAAGAGCATGAATGAGGGTGGGAGCACATAAAACTCAGCACCATTAACCTGCCACTTCTTGGAGCACAAAAATATGATTGGTGTCATTGATTGAAGAGGTTGTCTCTAACAAGTTATGAGGATTCCCAAAAAGACTTCTGAGAACTTCTGAACTAGCGGGGAATCTCTTTCTTTACCTCCAGGAAGCCTATGAAGGCTAAACTGAGGAAATTAATAGAAGGTGTTCTAGGGCAAGAAACTGACCACTGAACTATGGTGACAGTTCAATCTAAACAGAACAACACTCCAGAGAAGGTAAGTAACCTCCCAAACCTGAGTTTTCTCAGCTGGGAAAAGTGAGTGATAATATCTACAAGTCACAATGCTGTCAGGACTGTATGTCGGCAGTCAGTAATAATAAATAAATAATGGATTATTATTGATCATGTCATTGCAGCGAAGTTCTACCAAATTTTTCAAACTATTCTTAACATAATAGGCTCAATATGTTGGCTATCTATTCCTATATGAATTTAGTTTCTATCCGTACAGATTCCACTAAAATATGTTTAACATCTATATTATACAAGTTACCCTGCTGGGCTGTGTCCTGCAGTATTCTGTAGTTGTTCTGAAAAGGTGCTATTGTACTTTCTCCGGTTTTACTTGCTCTCCATAGGAATCCTCTTGGCAACACAACAGTATGTTTCTGGAGAAGCGAGCGCATGGAAGCTAAGCTGGGTGCTAAAACACATTGCTAACAGGTGATGGACACAGGTACTAGGACTGAAAGCACAATGAACCTTTCTCTGCCATTATCAGTCACATTTATGTTTTTCTAGGCAATAAAGGCTTCCATGCAAGGGTGATTTAATCATAAAGCTTTTTAAAACTATTTTCAGGATACTGCACATACGCAATTTTCATGACAGGCTATTAGAATTTGCAAAGAAAGTTTGCATGAATTGTGATAGTTTAGTTGACTCTGATGCTCACATATAATTCATTAAAATAGAGGTTTTCACTTAGTTTTATTGATATCCTACACACACACATACACACACACACACACACACACACACTTCTCTAATGGGAAAAGTAAAGGAAAAGGAATCATTGTAAAATATACTGAAAGTCAGGCTGTGACTCATATTCAGGGAACTCTGGACTGAGCTGAAAACTGAAGTGATGAAAGTGGCCTGGTTTACTGATGATTCTGATTCTTTTTGTTGCATCTTTTTCTCCTGAAGATAAATACACACACACACACACACACACACACACACACACACACACGCACGAGAGAGAGAGAGAGAGAGAGAGAGAGAGAGAGAAGAGAAGAGAAGAGAGGGGAAGGAAAAAGAGAGAGAGAAAGACAGACAGAGACAGAGAAACAGACACAGAGAGAGCATTTTGCTTGTTTTAAGCAATCAATTTCTCCTAGAGCCCAGGAACACAGCTACCTGTGGCTGGTGTGGGCTTTGTCATCTCTGTCTCTGGGCATTTTCAGATGATCTTGAACTGACCCAACAGGATAAAAATTCACCAGAATCCAAGACCACTGCATTAAGGAAGCTTTGATATCACACCAAAGGAAAGGAAGGAAAGCTGACTTCAGGAGGGAACTTCACTTAGCAAATGAGGCAGAGAGGATGAGACTGGGGTTAAGGACAGTCCCTTTGATTTTTGATGTTCAATGGATAATGTATGGTTTGGCAATACAGACAAAGAAGTCAGGAAAGCTTTTGGGTCCCACCCTTGCCTCACAACACATAAATAATTAAAGCTATACTGATGCTGTAGATTTTCTATTGCTGATAAGAAAATGACAGACTCTCATTGTTGAAATGATAGAAAAACAAATGGTTTCCATGAGACACCTGTCATTTTTTTCTTGGAACAGCTCAAATACTGAACTACTTCCTGTAACAAGTAGGATTAAATGATGGGTAGTAACTTACAGCATGGATCAGGAAAGAAAAAAGGAAATCAGTTTTGAGAAAAATCAAAGGGCATTTTTTAATCTAGCAATTAAGATATATATGTATCATATATCATACACACACACACACACACACACATATCACTGCTCACAATTCTGATACAGTAACAGCAACATTAAGTTTCTAGGCTGAAGTTAAATATTTTCATGTTTTTGTTTGTTTGTTTGTTTGTTTTTTGTCACCTCAGAGACATGGCTTGTCTCCTGGAATCACCAATCTAAGTCTTTCTGTAATACAAGGTGTCAGATCTTTCTAATAATTTTTCCTGTTTTCATTTGTGCTAGACATGTGCCTTATTTTCTTTCTTGTTGCTCTTGTAACAATATTTCCCAAGGAAGGTATGTTGCTCACCTCAGTGTCAGGTGGTAGGGCTGCTGCATAGGTGCTAGGAGCAGGCGTCTGGGAAACCACTTCAGAAATGGCAGCAGAGAGTTTGGCATCTTCAAATTCCTTTTATTAAAAAAAAAGTATCATTAACATGTTGGATGTAAGGTTATAACTACAATACACAAAAGTGGAAAATCTGTATAAATTCATATAGTAAAGAACAATGATAAAATACATTTATATATTATACAATGTTTAAATCAGGTTAAATCTACCTCTGAAAATACTTAGCATTTCCTTATGGTAAAAAATTTCAAAACACTTTCTTCTACTATTTAGAAACAGACACTTCATTATTTTTTTTTTTAAATAAATGGGTCTTTAAAATCCACAGCATTGACCCTGTCTAAATGGAAAGCATCCTCCTGAAAACAATGGACAGTAGCCTGTCGTAATTAAACTTTTATGACACATACTCAGTGTGGACTACACAGTGGCATATTACACTGCTCTCACTGACATACTGTGCTATATGCTTTAGGCCATCAGCAGTGGTTTTCCTGAAAAGATGGACAACAAATTATTTCAGAAACTTTCTGAGATAATAGTTTCTTCTCTGGATCCCTTCAACATGCTGCATTCCTTATCTACACCAGTTTCCTTTTCTCTCCTGTGGACTGTGCTGTAAGTTTACTCTCAGAACTAGGGCCATGGTTTACTTATCATTACTGTAACAAAGGCCCAGATGTTTAGTGGATTAATAATACAAAAAACACTTTAAAATATGTATGTTGTCATATTTTTATATATTTACTTCTCAAAGACATTTTAGAATAATTTCATTGAGTTATAGCACATATCATTGGGACACTTACTAACAAAGTAAATTATAAACTATACATTCTTTTAGAAAAGTTAAGCCATCGTTGATGTATATATTCCTATTTCTATGCTTTTATTTTTTATTCTATTTTATTTTATGTTTTTTATGTAAGTTTAGAACTTCCTATTATCTACTGATTTGTTTTTAATAAGAAACCAGCACACATGACTTTTCCTTATAAAATGTAAGAGAAATCAAAATTTCATAATTTTAGAAGATGTCCCTGGTTTTATATTAAATGTATGTTACTGAAAGTGAACAGACACAATTAACGGATGCCACTCTCTCAAGGTTTTTATTGAAGGCATGAATGTATTTTAAAGTTCAAATATAGTTTTGTTTTCAAGATTTATTTTACGTGTATGCGTGCTTTACCTGCATATGTACAGCACGTGTGTGCCTGTTGTCTGTGTAGGTAAGAAATAGGCATCAGACCACCTGGGCCAAGATTTGTGGTTGTGAGCAGCTATGTAAGTGTTGAAAATCAAATCTGGGTCCTCTGCAAGAACGACAGAGTCAACCTCTCCAGTCCTGGTTTGATCATGGAGACATGATCTCACTATATAGACCAGGCTGGCCTTGAACTCAGAGATACACTTGCTTCTGGCTGGGATTACAGTCATGCACCACTATGCCTGGCCTTTAAATATATCTTTTATATGGACATAATTATTTGATTGTTTCTACTGGATATATCACTGTGTTATATTGACAATTTTCTTGTCAATTCATATTTATGATTTTGGCAAAAAATAACTTCAAAACTTGTTATAGTGCCTATCAATACTTTTATACCTATCAAATAAAGTCACCTTTCCCGGCATTATCATACTTGATGAGATTTGTAAGAAGCCTTTTGTAGACTATCATCCTTTTCATGGCATATTTCTATCACATAGGGGCTACCTAGGTACTAACATTGAGAAGAATTAATTTCTGATAGAAGGAATTTGAGAGCAGTTCTTTAGTTTTTCGTTTCAGTTTAGTGTTTTCTTTAGCCTTGCTTTTGTTTAGGATTTATTAATTGTACTGATTTTGCTTTTGTCTTGAATTTCTTTAAAAGTATTGTGCACAATGTTTCTCCCACAACCAGTTTAACTCATATACTGTCTGTAACACCTTTCTCATTTCTACATTAGAATTTACCATAATCTTTGTCCTCTCTGATACCCCCAGTACATTTTAAGATATAAGACATTTATAAGAATCAAGTAATGATTGGCGTTAAAATACAAAAACAGAATTGCTATCTGACACTCATGTTTTTAAAAGAAAAAGTTTCTGGCCAGTGAGCCCTCAGGATGATGTTCTGTCCTGATATAGTCATTGCTAAGTTCCATGCGGGCTCAAATTATTTTAAAATTCTGCTTTCCTCATAATTTCTGTTCTATTTTTACTATGACCAACAAAATGGTCTATACAGTAGTCACTCCATGCTATTTGAACTTTACGAACTGATATATGAGATTTTGCCACTAGAGTTTGTAACAGTGGTCCTAATTGACTTTCTAGTCTGTTATTTGACATATACCATACTTACTTATTTCTATTTCACTAATTACATTTTCGTACAGACAATTTTTCCTTTGACTGTTAGTTTTCTTTTTCTTAAAGATTTTATTTATTGATTGTTAATTTCTTAAAAAAATACCTTTTAATGTAAATTGCTTTATCTCAAATTTGCTTAGACATGCCTCTGATAGGGGGTGGATACATATAACTCAGTATTAAAGTCCCAAGATCAAGTTTTGGAATACCACTCAATTATTAAAAACAAAGAAATCATGAGATTTGCAGGCAAATGGATGGAACGAGAAAAGAGAATCCTAACTGAGGTAAACCATACCCAGAAAGATGCAAATGGTATGTACACCTACTTATAAGCAGATATTAGACCTACAGCACAGGATAACCATACTACAATCTACAGACCCAAAGAAGCTAAGTAACAAGGAGGGTGTCGGAATGTCATTCGGAAGGAGAAACAGAATAGACAGCAGAAGTGGATTAAGAGAGGGAACTGGGCAGGAGACAGAATGGGGAAGGAAACAAGGGTGGAGATCAGATGTGGGGAGAATGGGGGTGGGAGGTGAGAGGGCTGGGAAAAAGAAGGGAAACCGACAGGGACATCTCTTTGTCAAGATGGAGGGATGAGACAGGGTGGGTTCCGGGGATGTGACTTTAGCTGAGACTCCTAACCAGGGAAGACTGAAGTGATCACCTCCTAGCCAGGCAGGACTAGCGGAAGGAGGGGAACAGCAACCAACCCACAAAACCTTTGATCCAAAAATTACCCTGCCTACAAGAAGTGCAGGGATAAAGAGGGAACAGAGATTGAGGAAAAGTCCAAACAATAATTGGCCCAACCTGAGATCCAGCCCCTGACACTATTAATGATGATCTACTTTGCTTGTAGATAGGAGCCTAACTTGACTGTTGTCTGGGAGGCTCCAGCCAGCAAAGGATCAGACATGGGACTTGCAGCCGAGCATGGGGTAAAGCTCCAGGAGTCCTGTGGAAGTGTTGAGGGAAAGATGGAAGGACCTGGAGGGTATAGGAATCTCACAAGAACAACAGAGTCAACTAACCCAGGCCCATGTGGGCTTTCTGAAACATCAACTAAGGAGCATGCATGATCTAGACTTAGGCCCCCTGCACACATGTAGTCAATGGGTGGCTTGGTCTTCATATGGGGTGCCTGGCAAGTGCAGGGGGTGAGGCTGTTTCTAACATGGACTGTAATTGCCTGCTTTCGGATCACCTCCCCTTGGCAGGGCTGCCTTGCTTGGCCTCAGGAAATGAAGATATGCTCAGTCCTAATGTAACTTGATATTCTGGGGAAGGTTGTTGGGGGGGGTGGCTAGGGGCATGCTCCCCTTTTCTGCTGGCAAAGGAGGAAGGAAAGGAGGAAGAAGGAGAAGAGGGCATTGGGAGGAGAGGAAGGAGGGGACACCCTTGGGATATAAAGGAAATAAACTGAGACTTAAAATAATAATAATAAAAAGATCGAGTTTTATCGAGATATAACTCTAAGCATGTTAATAATAGTGAGCCAGTACTAAGCCTTGTTTCTTCGCACTCTGCATGATAAGGCAGTGCCTCCATAACCCTGGGATAGGACCCGCCTGTTTCCTGTTCTGTATCTTACAGCTTTCACAGTCAGGTCTGGGGTGCCACTTTGTGAAATATAAGAAGAAAAATGAGAAGCTCATGGGATGGAGTGTTGCATGGTTCCATGTTTTTAAATTGTGCAACAAGCAGCAGGCCCTTCCTATAGGAGTTACTGTTCTAAGAATAGCAGAAAGTTGAAGAGTCCTTTTTTCTCACTATCCCAACCAATACTTTATTCTATGCTATTGTGCATATAGGAACATACTCCTCTGTTTTCAAGCTGACTGCCAAAAATACACAAATTGACTGAAAAACTAGATTCCCTATAAATAGATAGCCTGGACGATTTGGCTATATAATTTTGGGAACTCTAACAGATTTACATGTTTGCGTAAGCCATGTAAATCCTAGAGAAGAGAATGTGCTTGCCATTATTCAACATTGTCCAAATCACCTGGTAATAGAATTTTTTTGAGTGACTATTATTCTACAGGAAGCTAAAATTTCTTAGGAGGCAATATGGAAAGAGATAAATGGTAAAACATAACTTATGAGGTTGTGTGAGAAGTGATTTTGGGATAAATTTGATTTTAAATTCTGTTTTCATAAGGAAACTTAATATAAGACCCAGTTGTTGGTACAATTAGTCAGTTGAAAATATCCATGCTCTAGAATAATATTTCAGGTGTGAGAAGTTTTTAATTGTGGGTTGAACCATTGATGTTTGTTACCATTTGTTGCCCTTCCCCATCTTATCTCCCAAGGAGAGCACCAGCAGTGGTGCTGCACGCCTTTAGTTCCAGTACTCAGAGGGCAGAGGCAGGTGGATCTCTGAGTTCTGTAGTTCAGCCTGGTCCAAAGAGTAAGCTCCGAAAAAAAACCAGGTGTATGGAGAAACCCTACCTCTAAACAAAAAAAGAAAGAAAGAAAGAAAGAAAGAAAGAAAGAAAGAAAGAAAGAAAGAAAGAAAGAAAGAAAGAAAGAAAGAAAAAAACAGTGAATCAGGTACTTCCTACTTACAAGAGATGGTATGTTTACAGGACTGGAGAAGTCCTGAGACAATGCATCAAGTAGGAAGTCATCACTCAAGGGCTGCAAGAAGGAAAAAATATATTAACAAAAATAACATTGGCATGACTTCTCTTCAATATTCACCATATCATATTCTGATGAGTTCCCTAACAGTGAAAGTTACCCCTTCCCAGATTACCAATCAGAGTCCACAGAAGACAGACAGGTTCAGAGAAAGGAGGTTGCTTACTGGAACTTGCTCCCTGGGCTGTTTTGGTAGGAGTGGTTTTCCATCCTTACCCTATTCAGAGTGAAAACATGATATCAATTATTCTTCACATTATCCCAAATACGAAACCTATGCACATTACAAGGAATCAACAGACTAGAAAGAAGTTGGCAAGAAAACATATCAATGATTAAAGTAGCATGTTTCAGGGGTATGTCAACAAACCTCTCATTTATAAGGAAACAATGCGACCATAAGAAAAATCTGCTGAAGTCCCAACCCTGAGGGAGCTTGTCTTCCGGGCGGGGTACTCTCAAATTTGGGACTGAGATTAGTTATACTTCAAATAATTTTAAGTGCCACTTTTGAGTAATAGAACAAAATGATTTGAGCCTCTTTAGTAAAGGTGATATATAATTTAATGATAAATTCCATTTATACGTATAAAAAATGAGTACAAGGGTACATAGGAGGATTTCTCCTGGGAAAGTGTTTTGCTTTGTTTTCTGTTCAAATGTGGTGGAGTAATGGTTTAGAGCTATCCCATGCTTTCTCATGGCTAACACAATTTTCTTCTTGCCCTCTGAATTCAATTGCAGCTTTGGTCCATTAAAAAAAAAATGAGAAATCTACAAACTCTAGACTATGCCTTAGCTGAAAAGGCAGTAAAGATCCCAGGTAAGGCATGGAACCCTAGAGCGCCTATGCTCTGAATTAACACTGAAGTCCACTTTTTAACTCATCATCCAGTGGCAGGGAGGGGAACTTTAAAGTCTCACCCTAGAAGGCAGATGCTCGCTATAGAGACCTGATATGAGCATAGATGAAGAATGACAAGAGGTATTAGTGCTAATACAATGTATAGTTTCAACATAAAGAAATGGGATCTTTATATTCCAGGTCTGTTCTCAGCACCTTTTTATGTATACAAAATTCAGTTAGAAAACAAAATGGGAAAATACTCATCCTGTTTACCTTAACCTCCTCTAGTCTATAATCAGGAGGAATTGTTTCTTCTTTTTCACCAAGTTTCTCATGGTCTTCTTCTTTAGCTTTCTCCTAAATAAAAGTATCATTCTTAGTGTCTCCTTCTCTACAATGCATTCCTCAGAGACTAAATTTGAGGTAACCTATTCTTATCTTCAGACATGCATATGTTTATTGTTAAGAGTGCCTCAAGAGATTAAACTTTAACACTGTTTTCAGTTTAGTCGCCTCAGATACCAGCATACAGCCTGCTGGGCTAAGGGCAGGTTGGGATGAGTATTAGTCTCATGTTACTTCTCCTGTGACTCCTCAGAAAGGGATGAATAAATGTGGACAAAGGGCGATTGGTTCATGGAACTTAGACACAGGCATATAACCTGTCCACTATGGTAGATCAGGAACTTCCTATGGTTTAGCTTATTAAACAGGATATGTGCAGTATCAAAGGAAGACAGCTGATTATGCTTTACAGATCTATTTTTTAAAACAACGCACTAACTCAATGGAGGGCAGAAGTGGATGGTCAAAATTCATTTTGTAGAAGTATTTGAGCTGCGATTACCTTGACTTTATCCACTAGAGGTTTTTCATCTTCTGGATCTGCTTCCCGTTTCCCCAGGCTTCCAGCCAAGGCTTCTACAGCATCATCTGGCATCATGCCCTTCTGAAAGAACATACATGAATAAGCCTAAGTGGTTACTCACCCTTTCCAATTCAGAGAGGCACGCACTTATTCCAGGTCTACATATCTTTAATAACTTGTGTTATCCCTAGACCCACTACACAGAGGTAGCTCATGGCAGCTCAGTCTCCAAATGGACTCCCTAGTAAGGGGAGCAGGAGCTGTTTCTGACATAAACTCAGTGGCTGGCTCTTTGATCACCTCTCACTGAGGGGGAAGCAGCCTTACCAACCCAGAGGAAGACTATGAAAGACAGTCCCGATGAGACCTGATAGGCTAAGGTCAGATGGAAGGGCAGGAAGTCCTCTACTATCAGTGGACCGGGGAAGGGGCATTGGAGGAGATGAGGGAGGGAGGGCATGATTGGGAGTGGACAAGTTTCTTATATTAAATACTGTGTATGTAATTTATATACTAACACTGAAAACCTTACAAGATCTAGCTGGAATTTTGATTCATTACAAAGGCATATAAAGAACGTAACAGAAGCTGACAGAAGGAAAAGAAGGAGGGATCTCTGCGAAGGAGTCTGGCCAGCCCAGGGAGAAGGCATATGTTTGTTCTCTGGAGCTTTGGCTAGTCACAGTGGCTAATAGTTGGTTCAGGATCCTCCTGCTTGTGACTTGACTGTCTTCATTACATACTGAGAACCACCCACCTGAGTCTTGCTATTCCAAATGAAATGTACTCATTCATCATAAGCCAGATTTGGCTACACTGACATTGAAACAAATGAACAGGAAGCACAAGTGAGGGATGTAAGAGGAAATGAAGAAACTATGTATGGGCCAAAAGACAGGACTCAGTTCTGGCTTTCCAAACTATGTATGGGTCATAACTGTTCCTTACTGGCTTTTAAAAATTAGTTGAATGTTTCCTGGCCAGAACATTTTTCATAAACAGAGAACAACACGTCACACTTAGCCTGCATAAGCACCATTCATTAATGTATTTACTTTTTTTTTTTCATTGTGTAGGTGCCGGTTATTGCATACACCTGAATAATCACATCCCAAACATACCAAGTGCTTTGCATTTATGCCTCACTGTTTTCCCAGGAAATGCTGCTATTCTCACTTCTCAGTTTGTCCCTGCCCTCTTCATGGAAGCCTAGTAAACTTTTACCAGAGAAGGCTCCTTCATTCATGTCCCACCGGCCTGTTTTCCATATGGGAATGTTCAGACTGGGTCATAACTTGAGGTCTGGCTCATATCTGCAGAAGGCTGAAATGTATCCAAGAGCAGGGCCATTTTTCCTGTTCTCATTACAGTTAATGACCTGGATAACAGGTACACTGCTCAAGGTCCACATAAAGCCTGAAAACACTTTATAGTAGCCTTATAAATATCAAATGAGGAGACTATCAGGGGATATAGGTCAGTGAAGGGATGCCGGGAAAGCATGAATAAAGCACGAGTAAAGCCCCAGATCCATCGTTAGTGCCACAAGAGATCTGGAACATGTGTCCTAGAAGAGGAAAGCTAGCCATTTGTGATTCAGGTTTTATAAGTGTGAAGCAGTGTCTCTGAGTCATCAGAGAATAGAAACAAGCCCCACAGAAATGAAAAGTAAATGAAGACATAACTAGATAAATTTTTTATTCAAAAATTAGAAGACAAGCAGAAGACAGGAAACAACAAAGGCCTGGCAGAAGAATGCAGTGATCTTCCTTCCAATGGAGAACAGGGCAGGACCGTGGCCATGATTTGGTTGTAAAGCATTCTATCAGGAGAGCCAGGAAGAAATGTGGCACTGGGCTTTCTGTCAAACTGCAGGATACAGGGGTGATCAGTGGTCAACTGGAGATAGTTGTGAAAGTACAAGGAGTTTCAGAAGATAAAAGCAAAGCATCAGGCAGCACCTGAGTTATAATTTAAGTACAGATGAGGTTTCCAGCATAGCCCTGAAGCTCAAAGAACAATGAATAGCAACTCTGCATTAGCTTTTGCTTCATTCTCTTGAGATAATATTATGGTGACAAACAGTAGAGAGTTGGGGAAGAAAGAACAGAACTTGCTCAAGGTCCTTTCAATTAAGGGCATCACCTACCGAGGATGTTGGTTTGGGTGGTGGCGTCTGTATGCTGCACATGGAGGCCCGAAGCACAGGCTCTGCCACAGGAGTTGGAGATGTTTCCTTAGATTTCTGAGAAGAGAAGCAGGTGCTCTGAATACTTTAGAACTCCCTGACTAATAAAACTGAACAACAGTGGCTCAGACACTGTGAGATGTAAACTGTTGGCATGATTCTTTTGAATGCTTTTGAGCTATATGCATGCCAAGGCATGTTTAAAACTTTTTAACTACTGTAATTGCAGCTGGGAGACTGGTTTCACACGTGTGAAAAAAGAACACTTATAATACACAAAGCATCTCAAGGGGTGATCAGACAGCATATTGCAAGTTATAAACCTGTACATGATGTAAGGAATCTGCTGAATAGGAGTTTCAGAGTAGTCCCTGGACTTGTAGCCTCAGAAGCACTGGAGAGGTTGTGAAAAGTATATGTTCTTATATTCTCACCACAATGCACTGAGAAATTCTAGGGGCAGGGTACAGTAATTTTCAAATGCCTTTAATCCAGACACTTTAACAAATGTCCCTACTTGCAAAGCCTCTGGAGAATGAACACTAACAAAGTATGCTCTTGTCATCCTTTAGAAACTGAACTATTAAAACTAATAGATGTGGGACTGGAGAGATGGCTCAGAGGTTAAAAGCACTGTCTGCTCTTCCAGAGGTCTTAAGTTCAACTCAAAACAACCACATGGTGGCTCACAACCATCTATAATGAAACCTGGTGCCCTCTTCTGGCCTGTAGGCATACATTCAGGCAGAACACTGTATACATAATAAATCTTAACAAGCAAACAAACAGATGTTAGGATTAAAAAAGCATGAATAAAGCTCAGAATCTTTTTGAGCTTTTTGTTAATTGTTTTTTGAGCTTTTTGTTTTGAGCTTTTTGAGTTAATTGTTTTAACAGGAAGACACACACATCACAAATAAACAAACAAACGACTGAGAACTGCTGCCATTTGAATTTTTTAGTAAAGGGTGTGATGGGTAAGGGAGGAAAAGCACCAATAATTAAAGGCTACTTTTAGCAAAGCCTTCCTTCTGAGCAAGGCAGGGACAACCTGGTGGAAAGGAAAGCACAGCTAGAATTTATTAATGGCATGTATGGAGCCCTTGCATAGGGCGTGGGAAGCTTCAGTGTCCTAGACATGTCCTTCAAGAAGTGTGACTCTGGCGGAAAGTAGGAAGGACAGTGAAGACCTCTGGAATGAGAGCATGTGTCAGTTTTACTTAACCATCTCAGTGACAGCAGTCAAAAGGAAAGCCTGAATATAAGCACTTCCCTGAAGAAATGGTTGCAGGATTTAAACTGCAAGAATATTAAGGTTAGGCTGGCAATATAAAATACATCTGGAAAAAGGTGAGATGATAACTCCATGTATAAAATGTGGCACATGGGTTTTCATGGGCTTTTACAATCAGCTCCTTTATGCAATAATAATTTGGGCTTCACACATTTTCAGATTAAAAATGTACACTAAACCCAGTCAAAACATATTATCAGCAGCATACTTGTATTTTCTCAGCTGGCATAGATGGTTTGTCTTGATAAGTAGATTGGCCAAAATCTTCTGAAAGCTTCCCAATTAGCTCTGACTCACTCAGGCACTGTAACAAGAAATCCTGCATTATGAAGACGTTCTGCTCTGTAAAAAGTATAGGACAGTAATTTTTTAAAAAAAAAAAAAAACTTGGTTAATGTGATTTAGCTACATTGTATTATCTAAAACAAAACATAGCTTGATAAGACAAATTCTTCATTTATCATTGTGAGAAAAAAACGTCTCACAAATATAGAATACTCTCCAACTTAGCACTGAGTAAGTTCTAAAGGTTTACTGAACTGATAGATCAACTCTAGGAACTGCATGGAAGTCCATCCAGAGGTGTAGATTTGAGTCTGGTGAATCTCTCTTTGAGATGACTTTATTTACAAGTCCTTTACAATAAAGTTTTAATTATTAAGAAAATAGAGTAAGTCATTTTCAAAGTAACAAATAAAATGATTGTTGTAGACCTCTAATCAAAGTTTCCTGTTTTCTCCAATGAATAATTACAGTTTCAAAAGTGATTATTTATTTCCTATTTCTTAATGATTTCCTTTCAGAATAAAGCAGAGAAAACACAATCCATGTACTCATTTCCTATAATGAAGGAATGAGAAGGGATGGAAGGGAGAAGATAGAAAATGTTTTCTGGCAGGAAAGTTCCATGGTCCTATTTCTTTCAGCAAAGCCAGTCCACGAGGGAATTCTATTAAAATAACCTATGGTGAAAAGGTGTACTTCAGACAATGGGCCCCTGGTGGGGACAGCACAAGTTCTGAGTCCTGGACTTAGTATTTTCTAGCTGTGTGACCTTGGGTTATATACATGTTCTGCCTCTGTTTCCTCACTGTAAAACTGGAATAAAAACCCATGTAACTTGTGAAAAGCTATAGATTAGTGCTACTCTTGATGTCATGCATAGAAACATCATTTCTTGGCAGGTTAATGCAAAGACTGACACTTGGTCAAAGTGCTGAGAATTAGGATTGGTGAATACCCTGCCATAAATTCGACATAACACACACACACACACACACACACACACACACACACACACACACACCAAAGACTCAGCGAACATCTTGGAAGAAAGAACAGAAAGAGGGGGAGTGTTTTGAGTGCTTTCTTCTAGAAAGGACATGGCTACTCATGAACTCATAGCAGCTCAAGTTGGCTACAGTTGCCTGCAAAAGATTGGGCCTACCAGTCCTCTATCACATACGGGAAAGGGACTTAAGAAGGCACATACCTCTTTGGGGAGTTCTGGCAATTAATGGCTACTGGAACACTGAAGCTGTTTTTTTAGTGGTACATCTACTGGGAAATTTCCCATGCTCCAGCAAATAACCCCACACCTGTGCTCAGCTAAACAACACTAACTGTACTCAGTGGTTCTTTAAAAAACGAAAGAAGAAAAGACGTGAAAAGCACTTGGAGCAATGTTGAGGACATAGTACGTGATTAGTAAATGCTGCTAATTGGTGTCACGATGACAGGAAACTATGTGCAATTAAGGCAATATAAAACTGTTAGTTTATGCTGTTACTAAATCAAAGTCTAAATTTAATGCTAAAATAATACAATGTAAAAGCCCTTTGGCATTAACTCCTAGTGATTGGTGAATGCTGCTTAGAAACTAACAGTGTGGTAATAACCCAGGAGGGAAACCACATTAAAGTATGCAAAAGAGCAGCAGCCTCAGCCTTGAGTTACCATCAGAGTTCTCCTCAGTTCCAGGATACATGTGAACTGTGGTCTTTTAAAAATGATCCTAATTTACACCTTATATTTCTGATATGTGTAAGTATTAGGAAAAAGCTATTTTCAAACCTTAGACTTTTCTTCAGGCTCTGGCAATAGTGGTTTCCCATCTTTATCCTGTAAATGAAATTAGAAATTTATTGGAAATAAAATAGAAAACTTTGCTTACATGTCCCATTTATTTGTTTGTTTTAGACAAATTCAGGCTGTGAGATATAAGCTTATTTTTTATACTTGAGTGAATTAATTTTAGGCCTAATTTTTATAAAGTACCAAAATAGGAATCTGATCAAAAGACCAAACATTTCTAAGTATTCAGTCATTACAACTTACTGAAATATTTACTGTTTGGTGAGGCAAAAGGATCAACAAACAAACAAAAAGGCTTTTGAACATTCAGTGTGTGTGTGTGTGTGTGTGTGTGTGTGACACATGTGAAGGTCAGAGGACAATTTGTAGAGTTACTTCTTTCCCTATCATGTGGGACCTAAGGAACAAATTTAGGTAGTCAGTCTTGGTAAAAAGTGTCTCACCTTTTACCCACTGAGCCATATGGCTAACCCTTCCTTAACGGAAGAGTAAAAAGAATCTCATGTCTATCAAGCTGGGTGTGGAGGCTCATGCCTGTTATCCCAGCAGTTGGGAGCTAGAGGAGGATTAGGAGTCGAGGGCAATCTCCATTACAGAGTGAGTTTGAAGCTAGTTAAGAGTATCTGAGAACCTGTCTCAAAACATAATGAGAGAAAAAGCATCAATTCTCAAACACAGGACAAATATTATTTTTTTAATTAAACACTGTTTAGCTTTTGAACATGAAATTGCACAATTTAGGGAATGTTTTCTCCTTTCCCCAAATAGTCAAATAGGTGAGAGCATTAATAACTAGTTTAGAAGACACAACGGGCTAACCCATTACTGAGGGGATTAATCCCTGGGCTGCAGAGAGCCAAGAGAATGAGTCCATTATCTCCAGAGCTGATATCTGAAGTGAAACAGCTGTGTTGCACTGTCAAGAGGAGGGCTATCACAGCATAACAGCAGGTTAGTGTGCTGCTATGCAGAGCGCTCACCGTAGCTGGCTTTAACCTGTACTCAGAGGGGACTGTGTCATCATCTTCGCCACACTTCTCCTGCTTTTTTTCCTTTCTTTTTTCCTGAGGGAAATGGAGAGGCAAAAAAAAAGTAGTTAAATGATGACTGTAATATAAACCAATATCACCTACTGCAGAAAGACCCACAATTGGACTAAAATGGTTCGAATGCTCTGTAAACCACAGAATGTAAAACTGTAAGACAGCTGTGGACAGGCACCCTGAGACACCCTGTTTGGTCTAGGCCTTAGGAAGCCATGGCACCCTTGAGAGTGCTGGCTCTCTAGCTAACAATCCTTCCTTAGCTCACTGACTTTGAAGGCTCACCAAAGCAAATAAAGGCTCCTTGGATGACAGTAAGCACAGTTCAGAAGTTAACTGCAATTATTTTAATAGCTCCCATATATGTTGCCCAAAGGGAGTTATCTAAGAAGGGGAAAAAGGACACATCCAGTTCTCTCATCCAATACAGAAATGCAAGAAGCAGATAGACACAGTTGTGGCTCAGATAGACACAGATGTGGCTTCCTCATGGAGAATTGGTTTTAACGATTTATAAAGGACTCCCTTCAATAGCATCAGGACTTACATCACAAGACCAATGAATCACAAGCAAATCAATAGATTAGAAATAAGTGGCTCTATAGCAGACTACTAATTCTTCTCTATAAAATTTGTAATGGAATCTGCATGTGAGTCCTATAAGATTCCATGTGTAAGGATTTGCATCTATTTCAAGGCCAGGGTTTGGTTTAGAACCTAAGGTAGGGGGCACAATTTGCTTAAGCAAATTCAACCACGGTTCCCATCTCTACCTCAATCTCAGATTGGAATGGCTACATTTTTTATTAATTCCTAAAAATTATTAAGTAATTTTAGTCAGCCAGGCACTGTTCTCTGTTCTAGGACTAGGGTTTTATGTTATTCAGTATGGGAAAGTCCTTGTTTCTTTTTGAATTTCAAGTTTTACTCTATTACTGCTTATGGGGGTATGCAACAAATACTGCCCAACACACAGAGGTGGGCTACATCTGGTCCCTACGGAGATACCAGGAATATCAAAGCACATCTGCATAGGAAGACTCTCCATACTTTGAGGCTATGGGCAGTGACAGATACAGCTGGAGCCACACTAGACATAGTCACCAAAAAGACCAAAAGAAAGTCTACCAAATTGCCAACATTCTGGACCAGGTACACATACCTAAAAGTAGGGAGTGGCTTAAACGATAATCATTATAAGTAAAATAATTGTTTATTTTATGGTATAATAAGACTTGCAGTGAGATTGGATCTGTTCTCTGGAACATCCATAGTTTGTATAGGCATTGCCTAGTGTGGGAGGTGCTTTGGCAGCCATGTACTCACAGTAAGTCAAGACTCCAGGCTACTTATTGTAAATGATTACCCCCGGACCCTACAATTAGCTCAAGAATTTAGAGGACTGAAAGATCTTCTTAGGAAGTAGTTATAGCTCAGGACTAGGAAAAAGCTATTATGTCATATGATAGAAAGTTATCTTATGAGTTTACAGGTACTCACTGGCTTCTAAAGGACAGTGAACATGTCACGCATGCATATCCCATAAAATAATGACGTTATCCATGCTGCTGCATGAGTTATTTTATGCCACTTTCCTCCACCTAATCATCTGGGTTAGTGACTGAATTAGTTGGACTGACCTGGGACTTGTATCAGGTTTATACTTTCTCTCTCCACACATTTACTGTCTTATGAAATTACTCTAATTATCTATAAAAAGCCTGAGACAAAATTGAAAACTACAGCACCCCAGTGATGGTAACACAGCTCAGGCTAGCCTCCTGGCCACACCCAGGGCTTCACCAAGATCACTCTCCTTAGAGACAGCGTGCCTTTGAGTAATGTGCACCTCATGGTGTTTGGACCCATGTTCCCCTTCTTCTGAGCACATCACATGGTCCTGGAGGACAGGGATTGTTTCTCCCTATGTTCACCATTGCGAAGCTTCTCGTGCCACACTTCAGCAGGTGAGCCCTCCCAGAAAGCAGAAGACAGAAACTGGCCCATAGAAGACCTGGGCCAGTTCAGCCGCAGGCTCAGTTCCCGGACAACTCAGCACAGGAAGTGACGGCAGAGGCAGGGGCAATTGTGACAATGCTGCTTGCCGCATCCCTTTCCCTGATCTGATAGGTAGTGCTTCCAAACCTTTGGTTTTAGAGTCCCTCTAGGATTCCTGCCATGTCAGACACAGGCCGCTTCTGTCCTTTCTCTTTCCTCCAGAGAACTGATTTGAAAAGTATACAAAAACCATAACTTCCTATCACACTTCTACATCAGCTCAGGGCAGGGTGGGTATGAGAGAAGCATGCTCTAACATGTGCATGAGCTCAATAAACATGTAGGGGGGTGATTGTTGCTCAATTTATTTCAACCTGAAAAAACTTTTTCAACCTTCTTCCCCCATAGTTATACAAAAGAAGGTTCATTCTACTCTTCCATAATCATCTCCCACCACAAGCACTCCTGAAAATAGAAATTCACCATACCAAGCAAAAACAAATTTTACAGGTTCTCGCTAGACTATCACTGTTATCTTCTCAGTTAGGTGCTCCTTAACTTCAGCAAAGGGATACCTGTTTCTTTGTCTTCTCCCCTCTACCCCCATTTCTGGATTGCTCACGCCACAGCAACAAATACCTACATTTACTCTGAAAGTTCATTTTCAATTCTAACATTGTAAAAAAAATTCTAATCATGTGGCAATGCTCAGCTTTGATGTGTAGACTTTGCATATGAATTACATGGTCAGTACCTCTTTGACTTGATGAACTGGGCTAGGATGGCTCTCGGGGTCTGGCTGCCTTGTGCTTAGTGAATCTGACAGAGCTTGCACGGCTTGATCACTCATGACCTCCTGTTAAAAACAAAAAATTCTGTACATAAAAACAAAACAATAAAACTCTAGAGATAGATAATCCATATTATCTATACATCTATCTATATATAGATAATCCATATTATCAACTTGCTTGCTTGTGAAATATACATTTTATATACAGAAGATAAATTGTGTATTGGGAAATTACTATATGGAGGAAACATTTGAAAATTAAAAGAGGAAGGGAAAAAGAACTTACTGACGAGAACTACATTGAATCTGTAGATTGTGTTCGGTAAGAAACAACTTATAATCTAGAGATTGCTTTTTACCACAGACTCAAAGAAGGCAAGGATATCCCAAGGGAGGATCCTTGAATCACACGCAGAAGAGGAAGTAAAATAGAGATCTGAAGTAGAAGGAGGGAGGGAACTGTGTGGGAGGGGGGTGGGGAGGGTAACAGGAACAGGGATCAGTGTTAAGGGGGGCCAGGAGGGAAAGGAGCCAGAGAGAGAAGAGAAATCAGTGGGGAGTATCTCTGGGACATGGGGGGAAATGGAGCCCAAGGTGGCCACTTCCTATAGCCTGGTGGGACTTTCAGTGGAAGGAAGCTGACATCAATTCACCCATAAAACCTTTGACCCAAAAATCTGTCTTGGCTACAAGAAGTGTAGGGATAAAGTTTTGGCACAAAGACTGAGGAAATGGCAAACCAACTACTGGTCCGATTTGAGATTCATCCCAAGGGAAGGAGCCAACCCCTGACAATATTGATACTTTGCTATGCTTGCAGACAGGAGTCTGAGAGGCTTCACCCAGCAGTTAATGGCAATAGATGCAGAGACCCACAGCCAAACCATAGGCCGAGCTTGGGGAGTTTTATGGAAGAGTGGGAAGGATTGAGGGAGTCCCAGAGGTTAAGGATACCACAAGAAGACTTCCTACAGCATAAACTAATCTCGCCCATAAGGGCTCACAGAAAGTGAACAACCAACCAAATGGCTTGCATGGGCCAGACCAAGACTTCCTACAAGTAGCAGATGTGCAGCTTGGTCATCCTGTGAGTTCCCTAACAATGGAAGTAAGGGCTATCTCTGACTCTGTTGCCTTCCTTTGGATCCTTCTCCCCTAGCTGGGCAGCCTTGTCTGGCTTCAGTGGGAGAAGAGGCGCTTAGTCCTGTTGTGATTTGAAGTTCCAAGGTGGGTTAGTACCCGTTAAGGGCCTTATCTTCTCTGAGAAGAAGGACAGGGAAGAATGGCAGGAGGAGGGCATGAGGTCAGGACAGGGAGGAGATGAGGGAAAGGGCTGGGATTGGGTTTAAAAGTGATTAAATAAATAAAATTTTATTTATATATAAAATAACTTAGCGATGATGTTCCTATAGCAATTGCTATAGGGCATACTTCAACCCTTATTTTGCAAGAAAGATATATGATTATAATAAAATGATATTATAAAAGACCATTATCAAAATAAAAGCTGCAAGCAAGTAAACATTCATAACTCTATTTTTCTTTTTCTAAAAGTGTTTGTGAAGGGACTTCTGAAAATTTGGCCCTTTAGCAAAACAACTAAGCTCAAGTAAGTGAGAAGCTGAAGTGGCTCTGAAGACATGTGTTCAGGCTGTGAGAACTCCCAGACTCAGGGTGTGTTGCTCCCCATGGTTCCCTCAGCCATACAGATAAAAATAAACTGTTCACTCCAGCAGGGCAGAGCAAAGACAGCCCTCATAGAAAAAGTCCTTAGCATTATCAGTACCATTCACACAGGGTACACATGCCCACATCAAGCATGGAGCTATAGGATCAACTTTGAAGACTGAGAATTAGGTTATATCTGGTTGCTGTTACAAGAGGCAAACAGAAACAGCTGTGCTGACATGCCTGTAGTGACCCACAAAACTCCCTTTAGGTATTCAAGTCTAACATTTCATGGTCCAAGAGTACTGTCTCTGTCTGTTACAAGATGAAACGGTCTTTGTTAGAATAAAGCGGTGGCAGGGGATGGGTGTTTTGGCAGGTCCATGCCAAGAATGCAAGTGTCACTAAGAAATCACTCCAGGCAACAAATCTAGAGCAAGAGGTTTATTGAGGGAGCAGGGACAGCGAAAGGCTGTGCTGATGTGTGGACATGAGTCTGAGATAGCGACAGAGGACAGAGAGAATGGACAAGTAAGACAGAAAGGGAGAGTGAGAGGGAAAAGAAGGGAGAGAGGGTGAAAGAGAGAATTTCTGGGGTGGCCAGCACCGCACTGCTGCCACTGAGTTGCTTGGAGGAGCCCCTAATTTACAACAGTCGTGTGTGACAAACTAGAGGCTGTGCTTTAGAAGCACTCATAAACAAGCGAAGTCAGGGAAGTGACTGCTGTCGTATGGGCCATTTAAGAAAGTTAAGTACCTCTTCAATCTTCTTTTTCTTCTCCTGGGGAGAAACTGCACTTCTAGTCACTCCTGCAGACTGCGCTTTCAGAACTTCCCCTGTAGATTTCTGAAAAAAGAAAATACAAAAGGTATTTAAAGGTGATCAAAGTTCAACTGTGATAAACAGAACTAAAACTTTCTTTTTACATCAAAGATACTTTCTAGCAAACACCTCCTTTATAGGAATAAAAGTAGTACCTCTTTCTCAGTTTGCTTTCCAGTCGGAGAACTACAGGTGAAATCAGATGACAAGGCATCTATAGCATCATCAGTCCCCATGGGTTTCTAGAGAAAAGAGCACAGAGTAACTTCTTGGAGCCAAGCCAAAGATTAGTACAGCAAAGAAACAACCTTTGCATTCTTTAGATAGTAAATGAGAAATGTTAATGAAATAACTCAGAAGGAAACCATGTTTGGAAGGAAGTGGGCATTCTTCCTCCTTTTCCCATGATAATTATTATTTACTATATCCTTTTATCTTCTTGACTATATATATATTTGTTTGTATATATGTATATACTTATATATATATATATCTATATATATGTGTGTGTGTATGTATGTATGTATGTATTTAACACAGAGCCTTGTATACACTAGGCAAATACTTTGCCACTAAGATACATCCCCAGATAGCATTTTACTTTTTAAGACCTAAATTACCCAGCGCCTAAATTACCTAGGCTGACCTTGAGCTCAGCCTCATAAGTAAATAGGATTACAGGACTATACTACCAAACCCAGTTTGGTACTGGTTTTTTTATGCCCCCAAACAAAGAACACAGTGTTGATGCAGATCTTAGAAGGAATGCATAAAAACTTACAGGGGATTCTGGAGGAGGTGTGGCAATCCCTTCTTTTTTCTGAAACAAACATGAAAAAAGTAGACAAGGCAAGATTAATTCTTCTGATTGATAAAATGTATTCGCAGTCAATGATGAGCTAAACTGTGTGCTTTCCCACTCATATGCTGAGGTCCTGAAGAACCTCAGAATGGTACCTTTATGTGGATATGGGATCTCTATGTAAGGAATCCAATAAAGCAAGGTCATTTGTGGGACTATTGTCTATATGAATAACAAGAATTTGAGCCCAGAGAAAAACAAAGAGGGAAGGTAATGTGAAAGGATGAGGGCGAAGATAGCCACCTATAAGCCTAACAAACAGGCCTACAAGAAAGCTACCCCTCCGAGCCCTCAGAAGGAGCAAGATGTTCCCACACCCTAATTGTGATTTCTAGCCTCTAGAAACACCAGACAACACATTTCTCTTAGTTTAACTACCCAGTCTGTAGTATGCTGTCAGGGAAGTACCAAAGGAACACACAGAGGGTATTTTTCAATAATAACAACTGTATATGTTCCATTCAATTGTCTAGAATTTTACATTGTTATGAAATTATCTTCTAAGAAGGATGGTGAGATAAAAGTGAATGATAACTTACATCCAGAAGTTTCCTGTACTCTGGAGGAATAGTCCCTTCCTTTTTACCCAATTCCTCAGTATAGGTAGAATACATTGGGTCCTGGAAGAAAATTACATACTAAGACATATTATGCAATTAATCTACTGAGGATGATATGTGGATCCAAAGCACTAGTCTAGTACTATTTTTTCTGTAACTATTAAGATGAAAACAAATCATTAAGAAGCCTAACATAACCCTAAAGTTCTAATGGTATACTAACAATTACTCAATTAGTTTCATAGACAGCACTCTGCACTTTAAGTCCATCATCTCTATCATTTTCTAAAGAATTGTCTTTTTTTTCTGTGTTTTTTATTCTTTATAAACTCTAGAAGTAAATACTTTGTAACTTTTGAAAATATTTTCATCTAACATATGGTTTATTTTTAATATCAGGATACATGTAATTTTATCACTTTTTAGAAACTGAAGTAAAATATATTTTAAAAATATTATTGTGACTGTAGGAATAAATATTTCTAAACAATTCATAAACAATTTATATACATCATAACTTTGAATGTTTTCAAATACTCTATAAATAGTACCATTTTGCTGCTCTGGTTTATTTTATTCAACATTATGGCTTTGTAATGTATCCATGATGATGCATGAGGACACCATTCTCCCTTTATGAAGCACAGAATAGCTTCCTATCTTCTGTGGACCATATTGTTTCCAAATGTTATCCTTCTCCATACATAGGGACTCTAGGGTCTCTCTGGAGGGGTTTTGTGACTGAAGGAGACACATCTTTAATAGGTAATGCTAAATTCAGCTGTCGGATTTTTTAACTTTTGGCAGTCTGGTTGAGCCAATGGCACCACCCCATGATTTATTTCATTTTCCCAATTCCCTGATAAACCTTCATGTTACCTGTTCGTCGTCAAAGCAACTGTCTCAGTACAGAAAATTTTTCTACTGTTTTTCTATTTGTTGTAAACTGAAGAAGCGAATATATAATGGTATCTGTAGAAAATGTTTTCATGTAACGTACAACGTTTTCATACACATTGTTCCTTGGAAATTAAGAATAGATTCAGGATCATAAGGATAGACTCAGGATCATAAGGATCCAAAACTCAAAATAAATTCAAGTCCACTGCATCAAATCTAAAGGACAGAAAACAAGACTTTCTGACCTAGTTAGCTGCTCCAGTAAGAGTTTTAGCATTATCAGATGTTTTCTGAATCAATGCAACTGTGTAGCTAACTATTTCCATCCTCACCACTAAGTTCTGGTTTTTAATATTAATGCTGATCTCATCCTGCTTCTACATGGTCAACAGAACATAGTAAGCAGTCCTGTGTTTGACAGCCATGGCTTTATTTGCTTTCCTACCACTGAGGATGAGTTCTTACTGGCATCTGATCACATACCAAAACTACTGGTCCAGTGTATGGTGGATCATCTTTCTTAGAATCCTCAGGTTCACCTAAAGAGTCTATCAGGTCATCCAAAGCAGCATCCATGCCTGACTGGAAATGAAAGAGAGAAGATAAGTAAATGTTATTGGTAGATATATTTCCCTTGGTTTTTAACTACAAAATGTATCAAATACTATAACTTCTCCAAGTTCAATAATAGTTAAAGTCCAGTCCATTTTACTATGAAGATTTTTCATCATTATTATTATAACTATTTATTATAATTTATTCACTTTGTAACCCTGTTGTAGTCCCTGCCTCATCTCCTCCCAGTCTCACCCTTCTTCCCTCTTCCCCACTAGATCCTTCCCCTATGACCCTAGCCTATCAGGTCTCATCAGGACCATCTGGATCATCTTCCTCTATGGCCCAGTAAGTCATCCTCACCAAGGAAAGGCAATCAATGAACAGGCATCCAAGTGCATGACAGTGTCTGTTCCCCTTACTAGAGAACCCAAATGGACAACCCATGAACTACATCTGAGCAGGGGTGTAGGTTCTCTCCATGTATGGTCCTTGGTTGATTCATCAGTCTCTGCAAGACACCCTGGGCCTAGATATTTTGGCTCTGTTGGTCTCCTTGTAGAGCTCCTATCCCCTCCAGGCCTTTCTATCTCCCACTTCTTTCATAAGACTTCCTGCACTCTGCCCAAAGTTTGGCTATGAGTCTCAGCATCTGCTTCCATACCCTGCTGGGTAGAGTCTTTCAGAGGACCTCTGTGGAAGGCTCCTGTCCTGTTCTCTGTTTTCTCCTACTTCTAATGTTTATCCTGTTTGCCCTTTTGAATAAGGATTAAGCATCTTTCCTAGGGTCTTCTTTGTTGTTTAGCTTCTTTAGGACTATAGATTTCAGTATGTTTATCCTATATTTTATGGCTAATATCCACTGATAAGTGAGTATAGGGTTACCTCACTCAGGATGATCTTTTCTAGTACCATTCATCTGCCTACAAACTTCATGATTTCTTTGTTTTTAATTGATCAGTAGTATTCTACTGTGTAAATGTACCACAACTTCTATATCCATTCCTCATTTGAAGGACATCTGGGTTGTTTCCAGATTCTGGCTATAACAAATAAAGCTGCTACAAACATGGTTGAGCAAATGTCCTTGTTGTATACTTGAGTATATTTTGCATACATACCTAGGAGAGCTATAGCTGGATCTTGATGAAGCGCTATTCCTAATTGTCTGAGAAAACGCCGATTAATTTCCAAAGTGGTTTTACAAGTTTACATTGCCTCCAACAGTGGAATAGGGTTCCCCTTTCTCTACATCCTCTCCAGCATGTGTTCTCATTTGAGTTTTTGATCATGGCCATTCTGATGGGTATAAGGTGAAATCTCAGGGTTGTTTTGATTTGCATTTTGCTGATGACTAGGGATGTTGAGCATTTCTTTAAGTGTTTCTCTGGCATTTGATAATCCTCTATTGAGAATTCTTTGTTTAGCTCTGTTCCCCATTTCATGCAGAAAGGCAAAGGGGATGGACATTGGAAGAGGGAGAAACCAGGCAAACAGGACGGGAGCCTACAACAGAGGGCCGTGGAAAGACTACCCAGCAAGGTATTGAGGAGATGCTGAGACTCATAGCCAAACTTTGGGCACAGTGCAGGGAATCTGATGAAAGAAGACGGAGACAGGAAGACCTGGAGGGGACAGGAGCTCCACAAGGAGAGCAACAGATCAAAAAATTCTGGGCACAGGGGTCTTTTCTGAGACTGATACTTCAGCCGAGGACCATGCATGGAGATAATCTAGAACCCATAGAACCCCTGCACATCTGTAGCCCATGGCAGCTCAGTTTCCAAGTGGGTTCCAGTGGCTGGCTCTTTGATCACCTCCCCTTCATCGGGGAGCAGCCTAACCGGCCATAGAGGAAAACAAAGCAGCCAGTCTTGATGAGACTTAATAGGTTAGGGTCAGAGGGAATGGGAGGGACCTCCCCTTTCAGTGGACTTAGGGACAGGCATGGGAGGATATGAGAGAGAAAGGGTGGGACTGGGAAGGGATGAGGGAAGAGGCCATAGCAGGTATATAAAGTGAATAAACCGTGATTTATAAAAATATAAATAAATTAAAAAAAAAAGAAATGCAAGGATTAGCTATATGGTATTTGTTGCTTTTCAGTTTCTCCCATAATTTCATACTAACAAAATCTGTACACAGAAACTCTTCCAAATAATCTATTTCAATAATAAATGACCCTGTATTTGTCCATGTTTCTCAGTTGCTTGCCCACTAGATAGCTCTAAAGAGAAATCATGTGAGATCAATGGTAAAGATATATGAATTGACAGTGTAGTCTGCCAACATGAAATCACATATTAATGAATACTTGCTGCCACCTCATTTTGTAGTTATGGATGCCTCACTATGACTAGGCACCTTAGTGGAAAACAGTAGACTGGGAAAGAACTTCACTACACACCTCAAATGTAAAAGTATCACAGAAGATGTCTGATGATTTCTCTTTAGAACTACAACATTCTCACATGGTTTTAGGATTTGTCAGATTTTTCATAATGTAATAAAAATTAAGGCCTATTAGCTTTTGACCATTTTTTTCCCCTTTTTACTACTATTGTGGTTTCTTGGGGAAGAGGGATAGATTTTTTTTTTTAAAAAGTATTTTATATTTTTTACCAGAGAGGTAAAAAAGAATGATTAGACAGTCCTTAGAACCCTCAAGTCTCACACAGCCATGTATATTGTTATACAACACATATTTCTAGAAGAGAAAGTATAAATGAACTTAGTGTAATGGAACTAGAATTTTCAAAATAGACATTTACACCATGAAATGGTACAAACACAGTATGAAATCCACACTTTCAACTCAGTCATAATTTATTTTAATACTAAGCCACTAAATTTTTCCTTTAAAAGCACAAGCAATGAGGCTCAGACAAGCGGCGGAGGAAATGTCTGATGTTGAGATGCTATGTGATCTCCATACCTTGTCAGCTGGCTTAGTCAGTTTGGACGCCACTGATGAAGCTGGTGTTAATGATTTCTCTTCTTTTTTCTAGTGAGAGTTTAGAAGGACTTTAGAAACTTGTATACATCTTTATGAAAAGGCATTATGACACATTTAAGATTATTTAAAAGGCCTAGATCGTGTACTAGTCCCCTGATCTGCTCTGGGCAGTAATGGTACTCACTTCAGAACAACTATAAACATTAAACCTGTTTAATGATGGGAAAGAGAAGCTTGGAGATATCAGGTTCATGGAAGAAAATGGATGTATCTGATTGTGATAGACTGGTTTAGGTACTTGACCAATACAAGAAAAAAATATGTAAAAAGGCAATTAAAATGTTATTTTGTATACGAAAGAGATGGAGGTGGAAGAGAAGGAAAAAGAGAGGGAAGGGGAGCAGAGGAAAATAGGAAGGGAAAGATCAAGAGTGGGAAAAGAAGGAAGGTAGGGGTGACGAGGCACCTTGCCCTGGGGTGCAGAGCAAGGAACAAAACCATGAACTGCACCAGGACTGCCTGGTCCTTTGTGGACTTGTTCCAGGCCCTGCAACCCTAAAAGCTCTTTCTGAGGCTGCTACTTGTGGCTACTGTTCCCTGGGTCTTTGCTTCCACTCATCAAGATCACTATGTCTCCTGCCTTGGTATGTCATTGTTCCTTCCTTGATTTGTTTATTACATTTCTCCTTCTCATCATTAATTACTGCAGTTCCTGTCCAAGACAGCTAGTAACATTCCAACCTGAAATCTTCCTGCCTCTGTCCAGACATCATCCCTGAAGCTGATGCTGGGGAGCATCACTACACCAGCTCTTATGTCTTACACTTGCCTCAGAAAAGCAGCATCCTGATTCTGCTGTTGTGTTTGTAAGCTTGACTTGGGCATCTCTTATGCAGTTTCCAATAGCACATATTCTGTATGTTCCTGACTTGTGAGGGTGGTCTATCTTAAATTGTGAGGCTATTTCATTTAGGACCATCCAGGGCCGTGTATCATTTAAAAGCATCAAATTTGAACAGCAGATCCCAGGCTGCCTACATTTGTACACCAGCAATGTCATGCACAGATACTTGAGACTTATGAGTCACTTCCCCTATCCCTTGGTTTTATAGTGATGTGAGGACAATGATGGTACCTACTTAGGGGTTGTGAGGATTTTGTTAATGAAAATCAGTGTTTAACATTTGTATGCATAATATAGTATTTGCTATATAATTAAATGCCAAATAAACAATTGTTGTGATTTGTGTGATGAAACTGTGTCAGGTGCAAGGCACAGTCTGGGCATCTGAACCTCCATCCAGAAGTCAGCTATCATCTTGTGTAGATACACACTCACACACCTTCTTGTTCCTTCTTCCTGTCTCAATCTTTTCCATTCTTACTATCTCCTCTCTCTCCCTTTCCACCTCTCCTTTACCCTTCCCTTCTACTCCTTCCCTTCTTCTGGACATCAAACAATACTTTAATTTTTTTGCTTAAGAAATTTCTTAAGTCTGTCAAACACTTAAATTTAGTCTAGCCTAAATTAGGCACATCCTTTTCTCCACATGAATGCAACAGGCTTCTGCCAACCTCTCAAAAGGTAACCAGAGGCTCAGGTACTGTGCTGCAAGCCCTCCCTTCTTCTTTTTTTTTTTTTAAGTGATACAAAGCAAAAGGAATTTATTTACAAAATGTCATACTTCAACAGTTACAGTCAAGAAACAGGATATTAATCAACAGTTAACTAAGAGACTCCACTATTGTGTTTAGGCCCAGAGTGGTTTCTCTTACTAGCTAGAAAGATGTCCTTCTGAGGCCTCCATTTGTGCAAGGGCAATCATTTAACCAAAGGGGTCTGTGCCCTTAGCACCTGATACTTGTGGGTTCAGCTGAGCCATGTTTCTTGGCTTTCTTTTTCTCCACCCTGGTTAGTTTTCTACTTTTCTCCTTCTCTGTTGACTCCATCCTCTTTTCTCCTCCATTATCAGCTCCTTTCTCAGCTTCCTCTTTTTATTGTCAGCTCCTTTCTCTCCCTCTTTATCCTGAACACTGCTGGAAACAGCTTTGCATTAGCCTTCCTGGTTCCGAGCAATTTCATTTGCAAAACATTGAATCCTGTGTGCAAAGATGGTGTTTTCCTCAGTGTAGCCCTGGGGACAGTCCAGTCTCAGCAAAGTGGCACAGTTGTAGTCTTCTATGAACCCTTCAAACTTTAAGTAGAATGGCCTCCACTTCTCTTTAGCTGATTTTGATTTGAGTTCTTCTGGGTCCACAACACATCTACTCTGAACTTCTCCAAATTTTAACGGAACTCAAGAGTAGATCTGGTCATCTACTTTGTGTCTGTAATAGAATCCAGCATGCTGCATTGTTTGAATGGCCCAAGCCATTTCAATATCAGGTTCATTGCCATACGACTCGGCCAAGAAAGAGTATGGGTGATGGACACCACTTCCCCAGAAACCAGCTCTTTGCTTTCTCTAGCAGCATCCATAGTACACACAGGTAAGTGTGGCTTTCCCTTGCTGGCAAGGCCTCTACTCTTTTTTAATTTTTTTTATTAATTACACTTTATTTACTTTTTATCCCCCCTGTAGTTCCCTCCCTGCTCCCCTCCTAATCCTTCCCTTCCTTCCCCTTCTCCATGCATGCCCCTCACCAAGTTCACAGGTAGGGGAGGGCTTTTCCTTCCTTCTGATCCTAGTCTGTTAGGTCTCAAGGAGTGGCTGCATTGTCTTCCTCTGTGGCCTGGTAAGGCTGCTCCCCCCTCAGGGGGAGGTGATCAAAGAGCAAGGCCTCCATTCTTAAAGAGGCACTTGCTTTCAGTCGTGACCCTGTGCTTGGACCACATAGGGAGAACCTCCATAAGCTTGGTGCTGGGGCATCTGTTTTGTCTTCTTTCAGTGTTATCAGCCAACTTATGTCAGATTCCGCCAGGACATTGTGCATTACTCTGCCCTCTTTGGCCAACTCCTTCCTAAATATGAAGGCTTTGACTCTGCAATAACTTTGAATATCTCCCCTCTTTTCTTCTATTACAGGTCTAAGTTAGACTACATAATTACTTACCAGCATCACTGAAACAGCTCCTAAGCATCCATTACCCTCCTGTCACTAACCACAAGCTCTAGCAGCCTTAACCTGTTTTTCTGGTCTTGCTGCCATCTCTGCACTCTCTGTGCTTTCTGACGCTGGAACATGTTTGTGACCAGAACTAATGTGAAACTTGTCAACAGCTGAAGTGTATGCAAGCCTGGATTCCAAGGTGTCCTTCCAGGTCTACCTTAATAGGGAGATACTCTTTCAAAGTCTTGTGAATTCCCTGAGTCAGACAGAACCCACCCTTTCCACATAAAATGTCTCTTTAGAGGGTCCTCTCTTAATCTGCTCTGAGTTAAAGTCTCAGCTATTTCAACAAGAGATGGGCTAGCCTGCAGCTAGCACATTATACAGTCAACTATAATTCTTCAAACCTGCCACATACTTAAATAAGATAGGTCTGATTAGTCCTACTTAGTTGGGGATGAATCAGGAATAAAATAAAATAAAATAAAATAACTGCCCTAGGGTGATAATGGGGTCCTGAGAGAATATACAAGTAATCTATTGCAAAACCCCTCATTTGTGAGTGTTTTTACTTAAAGGTTTTGTGAGTTTGTTTAGAATAATGTTCCTAGCATCACAAGATCCAAGAAAGCAAACTGTCTCAGGGCATGTGTCAAAACTTTTTTACCTTACTCTCTGACTTTTTGCATGTTCCCAGACTGGCATCTGAAGCTCCTCCAAGGCAGGCTTCCTGGAACTGCCCAGCACGTCTAGGATCATGCTGTGAAGGCTTGCCATGCTACCAACTCACACCCTTGCTGTGACTATGATTTAGTGTCAAGGCTGCTGCTGCGAACATTCAAAGCTGAGTGTAATGTCTACTCAAGTGCTTATGAAGGTTTTATGTACTTGATTTTATACCTGTGAATCTGGGAGGCATGGCCTGAGCCAACTTACATTTTAATTACTTTGGTATTAATACTAGGCCTGATATACCAGGTGTCCAATATATATTTATTGGATATATACATTTCAAAATTATTTCAGTACTTTTTCTCACTTTAAATTTCCAAAAACATATGCTCTTCTTCACAAAGATTCACTTATAAGCAGTGTATATTATTTCTCTTTTTTAAATTATTTATGAATGTCAGGTTGTAGGCTGATGAGCACGGAGGCTCATGTTATATCTGCATGTGAGCTCACCTTATCGATCGCCTTGTCCGATGCCTCAGCCACAGTCACACCTGCAACCATCTTCCCTCCACCCGCAGAAGGAATATCTTCTGATTTTGTCTGCGAAGAGAGATAGAAGAGTGACAGGACTAAGTATCTTTTGACTATGACCAAGATCTTGAATTTCAAATATTATCAACAGCTACAATAGTTCCCTGGCCCAAGTTTAGAGGGTCCTAGGAGGCAGCCTCATTTAAAAACTTTCTGCTTGGGAGACACCAGCGTCATAGACAGTACATTTCCCTAACACTTATCTGCTGGCTTTTTTCAGGCCCTCCATAATTCCACATTCCTAGAATGCTTCTTGCAAAACTAATGCAACAACAGCACCCAGCCATTACAGTATCAAATGAACCTATTGTAACCCCACGGATTCAACTGTGCGCTTTGGGCAAATAGGGTCCACACCTACTAGTAAGTCAACATTTAGTGGATTCACACTTATCAAGCTCACTTTTGGGTCTGCTGACTTCTCGGATACCATCTGCTCATTTGATCTGGAAACTGTTTTTTCTTTATGAGCACGTGTACTTCTTGTATCTGATGCAGGCTTGGGAACGTTTGGGGGCTGAAAGCACACATATATATTATTAATATAATGGCAATTTTAAACAGTTCTGATATTTTTCTTTATAGAATAAAAGCTGTTTATAAGAGTTGTGCTTTTTGCAGTTTTGAATTGTGTAAATGTCAATTAGCATAAGGTAAATATCTGAAATACTGCATCCTCCCAAAATCTTCCTTAAGAATCACTGAACACTTGGGTGGTAGTAGATCATGGAGGCAGAGGCAGGCGGATTTCTGAGTTCAAAACCAGCCTGGTCTACAGAGCTAGTTCCAGGACACTCAAGGTATCTCTCAAAAAACCAAACCAAAACAAAACAAAAATCCCGAACACCACTGTTACAACATGATTGCACTGGGTCAGCTGAGGAAACAAGTCAGTCACAAGTCACTACAGACACCACTGCACAGGAATCCTAGCAATAGGCACTCACCTCCAGACCTTCCTTTGCTTTTCTCTCTTGAGACTTTTTCTCATGAACCATAGGTGGCTGTTAATTTTGAAGAAGTAAAAACTGAATTATTTTATTAAAATCTACTATTCTTACAGTTCCAAATTGTCCTAAGAATACAATTTCAACTAAACCATTCTGTCCTCAGGAGAAGCTCCAGGCATACACTATGGTCAGCAGTGGCTGCTAGCAGTCTCTATCGTTGGAAATTATCAGAAAAAGGAAAAACTGAGTTCCTTCTCTAGAAATATTTCTTCAAAGACACATTTCTCTAAACTCCTGGCTGCCTTGCACATTCCCTAAGATCAATCCGTAGCTGCCAGACTACCTACAAAGGCATCAAAGACTAGGGTGAGCATTAAGTGTGCTGAGGAGTGACACCCCACAGCCCACTGAGTTCATTTTGAAGATCTCTGCTCAAAGGAGATGAAATATGGTAATATCCCCAAAGTCCCAATTCTCTTGACATTTGGTAGATAAACCACAAGCACTGAAATGTGGAACAGAAAACAGTTTTCACTTCATTTCTAAATTCTTCCCTCTAGAGGTCACTATGCAAAGGCTGCAGGCATGTATGCACCCCTTGGCCCCATCTGTATCTGTGCATCCAATGTTTGCCTCAGTTCTCTGCCCTACAGCAAACCTTATGGTCCTAAGAGTTTGCTTAAACAACTGAAAGAATAACACGCAGCACTGTACTAAGGGGAAAGCTGTGTTGAAGGGAAAGATGGCCCCTGGATTCCACCTTTCTATGAAGGCAGAATGACTTTGGTTTGGACACCCAAGTGTAACGGAAGCACGAAGAGTTGTTCCCAGGTGAAGGGGCCTGATGTTATGAGGAGACTCGTTACATCTCCCCCACCCAGAGAAGACTGTCAAGATAAACCTGCACGCTATCATCCAGGGAACACACTGCTCCTGCTATTTCAAGGAACCTATAACTTGCACTGTCTTTTGTCCTTCTAAAATTACCAGTGCATATGAGTGTACATGTCTGTGCATTTGTGTGTGCCTATGTGTATGTGTACATGTGTGCACTCACGTGTGCATGAGTGTGAGCATGTGTGAGTGTCTGTATATAGACGTGTGCTTGCACATGCATATGTCAGAGTGATAAAGTTAAAAGGCGATTTTCAGGAATTGTTGTGTTCCTGCGGTGGGCTCTAGGGTTTGAATTCAGGTTGACAAAGAGAGCATCTTTACTTACCAGACCATCTCCTCTGCTTGATCTTTTCTCCTTTGTTTCGTTCTTTAAAAGAAAAAGATTAAAATTTACATTTGAATAAAATAATTTGTGAAATACTTTAAAATATATTTTAACAATGTATGAATTTAATATTATAAATATTTTATGTGTACTCTATTAAGTTATATTTAACAGAATAGTCAAAGTAATTTAAATTAGCTGACAAATCCCTTTAGCCTTAAAGGAAACTACTCATTCATTATTATTTTAAAAAGGGTCAGAATAATTCACTCACAGACTTAAATTATTTACCTCACTTGGTTGTGACTTCTCAGACTCCGTTTTCACTGCCTAAATTTAGGAAAAAATGATTAAAGAAAAGTTAAAAATAACGCTGGAGATAGTTTAGTAAGATTGTAATAGATTTTCTTCAACTAAATGATTTTGGTATTATCAATATAAAGTTTTGACTTAAGTTGATCACACAGTTCAGATATTACTAGCCGTATGGCAGGTAACATTCTGTTTCTTGCTGTGTGGATCAAGCATACACAAAGAGTTTTACTTATAATACCAGCAACATTAGATGCAAGTCTTCCTCCCTTCAAATCCAAGGCTTTATCCCACCAAGTCCCTAACATAACTTTTTTTAAATAATGAAATACTAACTATGGCTGTCAAAGTGTGAAATAATTGGGCAGTGGCAGAGCCGAGGTACAGAGAGTGGAGGTTTTTTTAGTGCCAGGGTGTGCTTGACAGTTAAGCCTAGAAGGAGTCTGTGATGGAGTCATGCCATTACAGAAGATATAGACTGGAATTATAGCACGTGCTGAGAGGCTGAAGTGACTAGTAGACAGAACTGCTGGGCACAATAAACCATATCACCTGTTTTCTGTGCCTTTTCTTGTCAGGTGGATGTGGTCCTTCCATCTGTTTGCTGACTGCAAGGACCTAATATAAGAGCATAAGCCCCAGAGTAATTTCATTTTTATCTGACAAGCTATATAATGGGCCAAAATGTTCATATCAAGACCTATTCTTCAAACCTAACAAACATAACTCCATGAAGATTTAGGAACATAAACAATAGGGTACCCAGCAAGTCTTTCAGCTCTGGTCTAATTTTTTCATGAGGATTTCCATTTATAAAATTAATTTTAAAGGTTCTTTTTTATGTTAAAACTATTACAATCTTGTTTTTTATCTAGTGTTTGACTATGATCCAATGAACACAAACAAAAAAGTCACAACTGTTAATTATAAGCTTTCTGAAATTCTATCCCTAGTTTTAAATACAATTTTGTAAATTATATGTTATATTCTTAAATGTAGAATTGCATTCTAAAGTTCTAAGCATGCTTCTGAAGGACCTTTGGTGCAATGTTTTACCAGACCTTTTACCAGCGAAAGGTGACCTGTCCGAATATACAAACAGCAAAAACCTCTATGAATGCATCAGCCAACATTGATGGAGAGGCAACACAGAAATCAGCACAAAACTTGATTCATGCTCCATAAACTTTCCAAGATAATTGATCATAAAGCAGACTTAGTGCCTCTTGCTACTTTTCCTCTCTTGGATGCTTGATGATGTCAACAAAGCTGCTACTTTTTTGCAGCTTTTTTTTTTTTAACACTCTTTTGTTATTTGAAGAAGCTTAATCAAATATTCTTTTAATTGATCATGCCTGATGCTTTTTTGATGAAGGTAAAATCAGCTTCATGAAATTCCTCCCAGTTATTCCACTATTCCATTGTTTGGGAGAAAAAGAATCAAAGCTCATTATCAAATGTTTTTTATAGAAATTTGGGATTCTTTCACACTGTTTTTGCTGATGAATTTTAGTTTGTGTTCTTCTGTTTGTGAATCTTCTTTTAGTTTCCACAAATGTAATGTATTAAATAAGTTACAAAGGAGATAAGCCAACTAATAGTATCATAGTTTGAATTTATTAAACTTTCAATTTGACAGTTTGGTAATCAAGATATTTCTTGGGAAATATTTAAACTACAATTAAGATGGAGTATTCAGATGCAAGCAGCTATTAATATAATAATTATAATAATATAATAATATAATAATCACAAAAATTATTTTTGGTAGTAATGGTACCAAACATAACACTAATAGGACACACAGTGCCTGAGGGCTTTTCCAGCAGCTCACAGATACCAGAGCTTTTCTTAAGCTCTGTTAGCGGCTCACTTGTTAAGTATCATGATTCTTGGGGACAATAATATTATTATACCTCCTCTCAGTAAATAATTCAAGATCTACAAAGTCAACTAAGTTCCCAAAAGAGTGTGTGATGGAGATGGAGTTGTATATTCAGTTCTGGGGTTGCATGGTCTCTCTACTGGCCAGCAGTTGACGTGCAGTGGGCATTTGCTACCGACAGGCATGGGTCACTGTTTGTTTCTTTATGCCGTCTTCTGAAATCGGCATCATTATCGTTTTTCTTCACATTGTACAGATAAGGAAACTGAAGCAAAGAGGAGATGCCCAGTACCACAGATGGTAAAGAAATGGCACTCTCAGCTATGCTGTCTGGCTCCAGTTCCAGATGCACAAATTCTCAGAAATTACATCATGACTACAGCTTATCTGACTATCCATTCTACAACCAAGGAAAACCAATTCTAATGTTCAAGGTTAAGATATATGAACACAGATACAGACATATAATCCACTTCATATACAGTCAGGCCTACTTGAAAAATGTAAACAAGGAAAGGGTTTTTAATCTCTATTTCCCTGAATTACCATCTTTTCACTAAAAGGTCCAAATATTTGCAGACACGGACCAATGCAGCTCAAGCTCCTGACATCTCCAGAGGAGGTTATTATAATAAGCACTGTGTAGTCATGAGAAACAGCAGAAGTAATGAAGACACAACAATGGAGCTCTGGGATTGAAATACACCAAAGAAAAAGAGTAGAGAACAAAAATGGTTTACATCAGTCAATGGTAATATTTCTTCATGTGTCTCACTTTTGTGCCCCACTTCTCATTTCCTAGCTTCCTTCCTCCTTCTAAAGTTTTGCTTGTTTGTTTTGATTGCCAGGAATTCTTATGACTGGTGCTTTGTGATGCCTGAGGATTGCTGACACTTGCTCTGGAAACCATGGAACATGGAAATAAGCACTGGCCCTCAGGCTAAAACATGGGATCAGACCCAGGCAACAGCTACATGAACCAGAACAATAGAAACAGCCCACTGAGATTTTATTTTGCATTTGTTTTACATAATCTTTCAATAACAAGATAGAGTGAGGTGGCTAGGGACAGACCTCAGAGGTATAGTACTTAGTTGCTTAGTACACATGAAGCCTCAAGGTCCTATGTTCAGTCCCCAGCAGTACAAACATATATGTATATTTGTGTATAAATTCAAATTAAAAAATTAATTTAAAATAAATTTTAAAGCAAAACTTTATAAAATTTAGGTAAATGGACAGTTTGCTCCCAGGTATTTGCACTGTTCTAATTCAAGATGAGGTAAGAGAATCCCAGGTAGTAACTTATGCTGCCACATTCCCAGGAATAGGAAACGACTGAGACCACACAGTGACATGGGAGACAAAAAGCAAACATAAGCTGGAAATTGTAGATTAAGCAAATTGATAAAGCGAAGAGCCAGAAGCTCTTAACACAATCAATTATTGGAATACACTAACAACTTGCAAATGTTTCTAAGAAACAGGTTGAGTTGCAGTAACTATGGTAGAGATGTTTAGACAGTTTCAGTCATGTGTTAGAGCGAGGTTTACCCCATGAAGCACTCACACTCCTTTTATTCTTCTGGAACTAAATGAATAAATACAAGAATAAGTAATCAACAGAGTTGAAAGAAATTTGTCAAAGAGAAGGTACTCTACTCTACAACCCATGTATCAGAAAGCATCTGAAATAACCAGTACCCTTTTCTTTTGTTTCAGTGGTTATTTAGTGTCAGATTTTTCACTTCTAAATGTCTCCAAATATGTTACAACTGTTACCAAAAAGCTAGAATCCCTATTTACTCAGTTCCAGAGAAATATACTCAGAGAAATTATCTCCCTTTTTTTTCAAAAATGTAATCAAGGGCAAAAAATTCCAGCAGTGATTCTTTTGAGAGAGTCTCAAAGAACAGAAACCTCTTAAGAGGAGAATTCACACAAGCTTCCAACTCAGGAAGACGATGTCGACTTCCAGAATGTGTACTTCCTAAGCTAAGGAACACATCTGTGTCCATAGCAACCTACAGTGGCATTCATTCAGGTTGCCTTTCACAGGTTCTTTACCTTAGCTTCTGTGGAACTCATACTGGGAGACTTGCAGCTGGCAGCAGAGGAAGCTGTCACCTAGAAAGGAAAGAAACAAAAAGTCAGACTTGCCATAATCCCCGGCTTAAAGTTACCCTCAGCTTTACTTCATCACACTGCCCTTACCTTTCCACCTTGGTTTTGTCCAGTGTGTAATTCTGTGTTCACAAATTCCAATAGGTATTGCCAGTCATGGGGTAAAAGTCTTTGTGACCAGATCAGATAGGTTCAAATTTAGAGTCTGTTACGTGATTACATAATACTAACCACCTACTTAGAGTTTCTGATCTTCAGTTTCCCACAGACAGTTTTTCTTCAGTAGATAACAATTGCCTTGCAAGTTTATATACATAACTGTCTCATAAACTTTGTTATACTATTAACATTATTTTAGAAAAGAAAATTCACTTTGATACTTGTTAGAACCATTTTGTAAATTTTGTTTAAATCCTAGATAGCTCTGTATTTACCAGCACTCTGTCTGTAAGCCTCAGTTTTTCAGTTATGTAAAATGGGGTATAGTGTCTGTTTTACTAGTTTTATAAGTATTTGCAATAATTGTGTAAAATGTCTGCCACATTATAAATGTTAACAAAACTAGCACATTATTTCTAATGTGAAGTAGTTTGAGTGTGTCGGGAGCCCCACATGTATTTAAATACTTAGTCCCCAACAGATGATTTTTAAGAGCTATGGAACTCTTAAAAATGGAGCTTGGCTGGAGGAGGAGAGTCATTAGGATGGCATAGGCTGTATCCCCCAAACCATGTACTAAAATAAACCCTGCTTTCTTTACATGAATTATTTCAGGTATTGTATTGCAGCCATAACTAACTAACTATTATACATATAAAATTAGAAGTACAACATGAATGGCAATTGTCCTTTGAATGCTATATGAAGAAAAGAGAGATAGAAGGAAGGGAATAGAGAGACCATTGCTGTATTATGTTGGTTCTTCCTTGGAGCACAAGACTTAACAAATGGCAAAATGCCCTCCTTTGGAATGCATGGGAAAGGTGGAGACGTACAAGTGAATCACCTAAGCAGTGGGTGATACTTGAGCAGGTGGATGCATGCATGGTATTGAGTACTGTTCCATTACTTTGCTTGTTTACCCTGATAAATAGATATTTATCATTGTTGCAAATACCAACATAGGTTCACTCAAAACTCTTCCCACCTGAGTCCATTATTCTTTACATCTCAGTGATTCCATCTCAAGAAAGTTGCCTACTTAAGCAACTCACTGTCAAAAAATAGCTGTGGCCTCTGTCAGGAAGGCAGGGGAGTGTACAGTGTGTGTCTCCCTCTGTCTCCAGTGGCTGGCCTTGAGCCACTTCAGAAGCTATGTCAAGAGGCAGCAAAGCCTGTCACTTCTCTCCTCTTCTCCCACTCACATTCCCACTCAAGGGTATGACTCTACTATTACCTACTCCCCATGACCAAAATCACTTCCCACAGACCTCAGCTAACACTGTAGCTCAACTATGGTAACTTACAGATAAAGGACCACAGTTTTAGCAAACTGACTTTTCAAATAAAACCATAAGAACTTATTTTTTTTTTGAGCACTCTTAGGCCGCATCAGGTGTTCCTCCCAACAGTCTGTACACACACACACACACACACACACACACACACACACACACACACACACATACACACACACACACACACACACACTCCATTCCAAGCACTATAGTAACCTCTCTCACATTCTCTTTGGGATAAGAAACTAGAAAATATACAAAGATATATTTTCTTTACAGCTAACTCAGTGGAGAAATACATGAATAGCCATATTTTTCAATGAGAGTAAAACTTGTTAGGGATTAAAGTGCTCATATGCAGATAATTCTAACTCCACAATGTGAACATACAAATTTATAATACAAATTTCTAATCAAATTCATTTAAGTGTTCATTCCTTCAATGGTTTTCTCATCTATGACAAATAAGCAGCAGAAACATTAAAAGATTGTTATAAACTATTTCATTTTTATGAAGATTTGCATATATATGTACTACATGTATGCCTGGTGCCCAGCAAAAGTCAGAAGAAAATGTCATAGAACTGGAACTAGAATTATGGATGGTTGTGAACACCATTTTTGTGCTTAGAATTGAACTAGGATACTCTGCAAGAGCACCAACTACTCTTATCCACTGAACCATCTCTCTAGCTTTATCAAATATTAATTTTAAGCATCTAAATTTATTAAAATATCTAAAAGATGACATATCTTTCGATTATCCCTGCCTGACTACTACTCCATTAAATAATTCCTGAAAGTGAGCCTCATGTACAATAATGGAAGCCAACCAATTATACTAAAACCTCTCCATATAGCAGCTATAAATAAGCATGGTTAAAATGCTAAGGCATTGACTGTCCCTGTCCTCACCATGGACTGCACATTAAGACACATAAAGTTTTCCAAAACTGAAATATGAAGGCTGATTCTTGGGGACTGAAAGCAATGGAAATGACCCTACCCCACTATTCACCACTCAACTCTGCAATATTGTAGCTGGCTCAGCTCTTATTCTATAGGTGAAGGTAAGAAATTTAATGTTTATTATCTTATGTAAATGAATGAATACACCAATAATTGGCCCAACATGAGACCTACCCCATGGTAGAAAGCTATCCCCTGACACTAATAATGATACTCTGCTGTACTTGTAGACAGGAACCTAACTTGACTGTAGTCTGTGAGGCCCCAGCCAGCAGTGGATTGAGACACAGCTGGGACTTGAGCCAAGCATGGGGCGAAGCTCTAGGGTCTTGTGGAAGTGTTGGGGGAAAGTTGAAAAGACCTGGAGGGGACAGGAACCTCACAAGAAGACCAACAGAGACAACCGACACAGTCCCATGGGAGCTTTTAGAGACTGAGACATCAACTAAGGAGCATACATGATCTGGACCTAGGACTCCTACACACATGTAGCCAATGGGCTACTTGGTCTTCACATGGGTTGCCTGGAAATTAGAGGTGGGGCTCTATTTCTAACATGGATTCTATTACTTGCTTCTGGATCACTTGCCCCTGGCAGGGATGTCTTGCTTGGCCTCAAGGGATGACGATATGCTCAGTCCTGATGACTTGATGTGCTGGGGAATGTTGATATGGGGGAGCTCCCCTTTTCTGGGGGAAAAAAGAGAGGGGAAAGAGGAAGGATGGAAAGAGGAGACTTGGAGGAGAGAAAAGAGGGGGCACACTTGGGATACAAAATAATAAACTGAAAATAAAAAAATTTATGAAATAATAAAAACAATATAAAACAAAAGGTCCAACTCAAGCTTCTTATAACAAGTTACATTAAAATAAAACCATGGTGATAAAACTTAACTGTAGATTAAAAATAAAATAAACATTTACTCTTGTAATTTACCTATATTTCCTGGCATTATTTAACAAAGTCTCTTCAAATCTGCATATTCATTATTGTAAGAATTCAAGAAGTTCAATGAAAAACCAGAGAGATGAGAGAAAGATAACTTGCTTTTAAGATGCCTGAAAAAGATAGAAATAGTTTTTTTTCCAAAAGTCTCCCATTCTGAGCACATCAACCTTTCCTCCTGCCACTTACGAATGCACATCTCCAAGGCATAAGCAGAAAGAGCAATGGCTCCCTCTTTGTGGAGTACATCATGCAAAACCAGAAATTGTTTCACTTGCCTTTAAAGTCCCTAAGTCCAGTACTGTATCATCTTCATTTCCAAACCTCCACTGTAGAATAGCTAGGGCATGCTATCCCTGGACACATACCACATAAATATCCCCACCTCTGTGATTATCATGTAAATTGTACTGCTAAGTATATATATTTTTTCTCTCAAAACATGCATATCTCCTGTGCTCTTTAAGGCACATCTCCTGACTTTCAGCCTGGCATTATAACTTCTCTACCTTAGCCAGTCTTGTTGAGAATCCTCTTCCAACCTCAAATGACTCCATCATAAAGAGGAAACGGTAACATCATTGCAACATGAATGCTGCCTCTACCTGATGGACCTCCTTTCAACAAGCTGTCTGTTGAACCCATTCTAACCCTCCACCTCTCTTTAGCACCTTCTCTTGAAAACGTGTGACTAATGAGGCTGCACAAAAAGAGACCATTTGGAAAGGTGGAAAGATTTTGGTTCTGAGAGCCCCTGTAGGTTCTGATCAATGGGAAAAGGTGAGAGAGTAGGGCTTCTGCTGAAGGGATGGACTTCTGGAATGATCTTTTACCAGTTCTGTTGACATAATTCCAGTTAATAGAACAGTTATTCCCTCAGCTACTTACTTCTGTAGCTACACAACAGAGACCTTATCTTCATGCTTGGCTGCCAGAGGTATTCAGCTCCTTCCCAGGCACGTTTACATGGCTTCTGTAGTCCTCACTACCTCCACTGCAGCCAGTCAGTGTCACTTCAGTCTCTTTCCTCCCTTCTACCTGGCTGTTGGTTCAATTCACAAAATAGGAGTGCAGCATTAGTTGCACAGGATTCCTTTCCCAAGTCAGAAATGGCAACTTTAAAATATTCTCCCCCCTGGGAGCACTGACGGCCCTTCATAGTCTTGGACCAGCCTTTGTTGAAGGTTATCAAAAATATCAGGCCCTAGGCTGATATATTTTCCACTTGATATTCTACCAACAGCTTCCTTGTGAGACATTGACCTTTCTTTATTTATTGTCTATTGTAACACTAGAATTGTGGGGTTCTTTCCTCATTCTTCAGATCTTCCTTCTGAAAGCTTCTTTTACCTACTCCATGTTCCTTACTATTCAGTCACAATCATTACCAGTCACTATGACTTATATTTTATTTCTTTCTTAGGATATTGAGTTTTCTCTATAATCTTAAGTGTCTTCTATTGTGACAAGCCTGCTTTGTCAGTATACAACCATACAAAGAGGAGACTGAGCAAGATTCAGGTTAAAATACCTGCATTTTCCTTTTTTTTACCCACTCTCCGGAGCCTTCCTTTCGTCATGTGTACAAAGGGGATGGCGCCCATTGGCTTTGGACTTGTAAGGAACTCAGAGCCCCATATTCAGAAGCAGTGTTGGCTGTCAGCCTTCCACCGTTTCTTTCTTTCTTTTTTTCATTTCTACTAGTGAATGTTCTCCTGGTCTAGTCACAAACCCTCACACTTCGATTATCTATCAAGAATATTGTGATAGTGTCTGGGCTTTGTGCTCCCCGACCCGAATCCCGACTCCAGTTTATCTCTCAATCCTTTTGATCTACAGCTGCCTAAATAAATAGGTCACCTTAGTTCCATACTACTAAGATCAATAGTCTTCTACTATGACTTAGATACAGTTCAGTAGCAGACAGGAGCTCAGAAGTAACTGGTTGACTCCAATCTTGATTGCTTTTTTTTAACTGTCAAGTAACAAACTATAATTTTAATAGCTTTTAACTTTTAGCTTAGAAACAATTATATAATATGTCACAATATTTGTTTAGGTGTTGATGGCTTCTCTGTGCCCTGTATGGGATGTTGATCAAACCTAAGCATCTCCTCACTGCAGCACCATTTATATACGACCAGAAAAGGGCAACTTGGACAAAAGAAAAGACCAATATTAAAAAATTTCTAGATTAAAAAAAACTGACAAGCTGACACTGATTTTTAACTACTAAAATTTGCACTACTAGATGTGCTAGAGAAAAAGCAAGTCATTTCTGATTCCCAACTAGGTTATTGCTTAATGACACCTCTCAGATAACAGAAAAATCATAGGTGTAACCACAGGATCTCAGGATAAAGAATATGAACCCCACAAAGGTAGCAACCAGACCTATCCCAGGTGCAGTGAAGCATGCCAGTTCCCAGAGTTGGCTATACAGAAGTTGCTCAATGTGCATTTGTATGATTTTTTTTTACACAAAAACCCACAAATTATTAGTTTATGGCCCAAGTACAGCACTGTATGAACTTTACTGTATGACCACCAGAAAAATTCACCTACAGAAGAGAAAAACAGTAAAAATAATACATTCTGAACATTTCATCATTGACATGATTCTTGTCATTAATTAGGCGTTGAACATCTTAGAAAAAGGCGAGCAACACAAATAAGCCCCTGAGCCTCTTTGTTCAGGATACCTAGCGAGGGCTTTCCCGAAAAAACCTACACATTCTTTACCAACAGCAGTACTACACCCAATGAATACAAGTGTCCCTGCTTCTTTTTTAATAATGAGTCATTCACTTTAGGAAATAAATATTCAGACATTCAAAATTGTCTACTGTGTATCATGCTTTCATAGCATACATTTGTGTGCCTTTATTAAATACAGCTCTGTTTTTAATAAGAACTGCAATATAGTCAGCTAACATGCAATTTCTTGTGGGGTCATATAAATGGACATGGAGGTTACAAATAAATTTCAAACAGTAAGAGATTTCTAAACATGAAATGACCAAAAATTAATTAAAAATCAAACACATAAAAATAATTGTGAGCTCTCGAGAATTAGCGTGGCAGGTTTGAGATGTAGTGAGAGCTGAGCAATCTGAATGGCTCCAGGAAGGGCAACTGACAATCTTCGGCAAGATTCTTCCAAGAGGAGGATGGCAGAGCTCTACCTGAGTTTGAGGCCTTTCTGATGATGAAGACATGAACTCTCAGCTTCCTATTCTTGCCATAATACCTGCCACTTGCTGCCATGCCTCCCAAACATTAACTCTTCGTACTCTGGAACTGCAAGCACAAATACCCTTTCCTCCATAAAAACAATACAAAACAAAGAATAACTGTAAAGTGTCTCTACAAGTGCCTAACCATGTCACATGATAGGACTTTACTGTGACCTTGGATCTGAACACATAATCCAGCCAATCTGCACTGTGCATTCTATCACATCACTCGGTGCCAATACATGCTTCCAGAGGCACTTCAACTGAGATTACACTCTACCATTACATTGTGAACTACAGTGATTTTACTGTACATATAAAGTTTTCTGATCTTAAAGGCACCTAGGGATTTAGATGTGGAAAACAAAGACTTTTGAACATTTCCTTCGTATCATTCCTCAACATACAAGTTTGGAATTAATTTGAATTGCACTGTGATAAAATGTTTGGCTTTTAAAAAGCAGTTCTTTGAATTGCTGATTTGAGTTTGACAAAGTACACTTAAATAAATTCTGGCTTGGGATTAGGACAGAATGTTCAATAATTTATGAAATAGTTCTACAGATACTTCTGACATTTTGTACTATGTATTTATGTGGAATAGCATTCCCAGCTCTGAAAATTATAAAATCAAAATCTTGATCAACTCCATACTACACTGAAGATGCTGTATGCCCTTCAGTATCAAGAATTCAATTAAGACCTAATTCTTAGCACAAAAATAAACAAGCACATCCACCTTACCAGTTTGCAATTTGATATTTATCTTTAATGGTAAAATTAAATGGCAAAATTGTTTAAAATAAAATTTCTTATGATTTATCAATAAGTGTACCTATTTCCCAGAGTAATATAAAATTTTCTCATGCTAAAATAGATATGGGTAAAAAAGGTTTAAGAAGCTCTGTTTAACGAAGTATACTGTTTAATATAATAAAATATGAATCTGCTGAGAGATAAGCAAATGGCTATTTATAAATGAAGTTTATTAATGAAGTTGAGCTAGCTTAAGGAGAACACAAAAGTGTGCTAAGAGGTTGTTTATACAACAGAACTTATATAACAAGGTTGATCATGAAAACACCTAGTGTAAAATTAATTATTATAGCTTATCAGCAAGTCCTTTATATACCACAACACAGTATATAACAAGGCTGATCTTGCAAACATCTAATGTATAATCAAACATGGTAAGTGATCAGCAGCAACAGTCTGTATTTCTCAAGTATGGGTCCAGAGATGGTTAGGAAAGCCTTCACAGAGGAAGGAGATACTATTTACTGCACATTTACTATAATGTGATCAATAGGGAGTGAGGAGGTACAGAATCTTCCCCTTGTCAGAAACGGGGACAAATGTTTTACATACCTGATTCCAGGGTATTTCTACAAACACTTAGGAAGGAAACATCAGTATCAGTATTTAATAAATAAGGAAAGTGAAGCTTGAAACAGGGAACCTAGGTGTGAACACAAGTTCATGGACCTGATAACAAGGTCCATGAATAGTTTGCCATGAAAATTTCTATGCCTTCAATTTAAAAACTAAAAATAGTTACAACAACTGCAGATGAATTCTTGAATGGGGTAAACATTCTAATGAGTAAAATAGCTTAGGCAAAACTTAGATACGGGGAAATCCTACAGACACTCAGTTCAGAGAATAGCAGATCTAGTACTCCAGAATGAGGCAATCTGGGGAAGATGGATGATGGAATCTCCTGAGAATGTCACACATTTATGAGACATATTAAAAGAGATGAATATATATAAGATAAAAATAGAATGTCAAAACTCAAATTGATCTTGGCAGTGGAGCATACGTGAAACTTTGGCCTCTGACATAATCAAAATAAACACCCACATGTTGCCTAGCAACAGGACAGTAGCCACAGCTGATATATGATCTCAATACAAGCTAGGAGGGTGTCTGATTATGAGTCCTATCAATGGGCCATCCTATAGACTTAGAAAACTCCACACAAGTCATCAAGTAAAACTTATCTAATAACAATTTACTTCAGCCTGTAAGTCAAATTGTTCCAGAATGTTTCCTATTGTTACCGTTGCTTTGAGAAAGTACACACTAATCTTGTTTATCTTCCTCATAGAAGAAACTGCCTCTGTCTTTGAAAAACTATGTATGCATCACAATGTCTGGCTCTGAACTGTGTACTTAGTAAAAATGTTAAAAATGTTAGTAAAAATGTTATAAGACATTATAACAAGGTTTTCTTATCCAAGCTTACTTTCAGATGACTGAAATTAAAATGGGGAATGAAATAAAATGGAAATTCAAATTATTCACTGATAGCAAGTTAAGTCTTCACACATACTGAAGAGTCAGCATGAGAGTAAAGAGAATACTATGTGTGGGTCTGGACTCTGAATCTGGACTGCCCAAGCTGCTGTGTGACCTTCAGCATAGTCCTGAACTGTTCTGTGCCTATTTCATTTTATTACTAATTCACCCCATTCTGGCTTTGGGCAGAAATGCAGTGGGACAGAGTGTTTTCCAAACTATGATTTACTTGAAATTGAATTAAACAATGGGAGCAATGCTGCTTATCTTTCAATCTGCAAAAGTCCTGTATTTCCCACATAGTAAGAGAATTTTTGGTTATATACTACCACTAATTCTATTATGTAACAGTATTAATATTACTACTAATATACTACTATTATAAATATATATTACTATAAATTAATTAATAATATTCTCTACATTTAAAGATGGCTAACATTTCTTTTGTGCTGCCTATGTAAACAGTCTATAAGACCAATAAACTAGTATCTTCTGTCTTAGTTAGGGTTCATATTGCTGCAATGAAACACCATGACCAAAACCCATTTAAGTAGAAAAGGGTTTATTCGGCTTACATATCCCAAGTCACAGTCCACGGAGGGAAGCCAAGCAAGATCTCAAACAGGGCAGGAATCTCAAGCAGTAAGTAAAGCACAGTCCATGAAGTGCCACTTCCTGGCTTGCTCTTCATGGCTGGCTCGCTGTGCTTTTGTATGGAATCCAGAACCACCAGCCAGTGGTGGCACCACCAACAATGGGCCGGGCCCTTTCCTATCAATAGCTAATTTAAAAACTGCCCCAGAGTTTTGCTGAACATATCAGGGCATTTTATCAGTTGAGGCTCCCTCCTCTCAAATGACTTTAGCTTGCATCAAAGTGACACAAAACTAACCAGCAGATCTTCTAATTCCAACAGTAGATAGAAACCTCATTTACATATTAAAAAAACAGAAAATATCAATATAATAGGCACAACAATAAAAGTAGCAGATTTATTTCCAGTGCTTACTTTCTTGAGTTTAGATAAAGTTCTACTTTGTTATGCATATAATGTATAAGTAAACTAAGTATAGGACTTTGTAAGATCAGTCTACAAACAATAGCCAGAATAAAGTTGAATCTTGCTATCTGTGTGACACATGTTAAACTCTCTGGACTCTGGTACTTCATATTTAATATGTCTTAACATTTATATATAAAATATATACAATATCACATAATTCGAATAAGATATATCAATATAAAATGTCTTAATACAGCTTCACCATATGAACATAGAAATACAAAGAGGAATAAATGAAATGTTATGTGAACCATTTAGCCCGGGAGTCATTGAAAGATGACTGCCTTACAGTGATGTCAGAAACAGACCTGATAGCTGGAACTGGGAACCCAGTATCTCAAGATGAAAGAAATCCTGGCTGCAGGCCTTATGCAGAGTTATTGGCATAAAGTTGGGAAATACAAAGAAGAGAATATCCACAAGCATATATTTAGGAATGCCATGCCATTCCCCTGCCCAGGGCAATGGCAATGAACTTTTTCTCTGGATGGAGCTGTGAATTTAAAAATCTACTATGACAAAGAGGAAAGCCACACCTATGTCACTGAACATTCGGAAATCAAGTCATTTGGCACAGGGCCTCTAAGCACAGGTATCCACATACATAAAACCTCAATGAACACAAGCAAGATAATTTAGAAATAGCTGGTAGAAACATGTCTACAACACAAGGAAAAAAAGTCCTGGAAAGCAATCTTCCCTGAAGAAGAGTTTCTAGTTAGATGCTTCAAATGCCACCGGAAAATAACACAGTATTAGTGTAAGTCCACAGTTGCAATCACTGGGGAAATGTTCTTCAAGGTCTGAAGACAATTCTGGAATCTAAAGCAGACTTTAAGTTTTTCAAAGTTTAGAGTCAAAGGAATGAAAATGCCAGATAAAAGTCATGCACAGATAAAAGTATGAATTATGCAGATCTGAACAGGGACCTGAGTGAATAGAAGAGATAGTTGTAGACATTAATCTAACCACAGCAGAGAAAACGAGGTAGGGAATATTAAAGAGAAGTCACAGTTGAGCACATTATCAATTGTGGCCATGAGTTTCAGTTCCTTGTTGTAAGCCCAGCCCTCTGAACTGAATGTATCTTGGAATTGTGTTTTATTAAAAAGGAACACCTCTAAAAGATTATTATTATGTAACTAAGTATTGCTAGTCTTTGAAACTGATTTTATTTGCCCTGCTCATATGTGCAATATAGGAAAAGCACATGTAACTAGAAAGTGGAGTAATAATTGTATTTTCTGCAACTTTCTCTGGCCATGCTCTTAATATTGCTGACAACAAAGCAGAATAAGCAGGAAGCTGAGCTTCTGCTTTCTCTGCATAACAGTATTCTCTCACACTTTCCCCAGCTTTAAGATATCCTTGGAGCTATCAGGGTCTGGTTATTTGAATCACTTGTATGAACTGTACCACAGAGTTCAGGTACTGTGACTACATAGTAAGGAACTTGGTTTACTTCTCATTCTGCCTTTCATGTGATTCAGAACTCTAATTTTGATTAATTTTGCTGTACTGTGAAGGCCAGAGGCTCCTTACAGGTGGGAAATTTACAAACTCATTTACTACTCATAGCAGTGATCATCAAACTATTAATAAGTATAAAAATTTACCTAGAGATTTAGGCTCCTCACTGATCTTGGTGGGTGGCCAGAGAGAGAGGCCTTGAGAAATTTCTCAAGAGAATTTTCTTTATTTACCCGTAGTAATTTAATGCAGATACTCCTCTGTTGACACTTCCTGAAGCACTGCCTCAATCAGTTTCAGGAAGTTGCATGACAAGAGAATAAGTGGCATGGCTAATGGAGATTCACCTAATGACCCATATTCTGTTCCAAGACCTCTTCTCTGAGGATTACAACTGCTAAAGCATAGATTGCTGTATCTAAGGAGACCTTTACATTCATCACGCATGTGATAATCATCAGAAAGTCTCTTATCAATGTTCCTTCACCATTCACTTCACATGACTCATAACCAATGTGCATTGACTATGCTTACAGGACAGAGGTAAATTATATGGAATTAACTCAGTGAACACAATAAAAGCAGATATGAGCCCTTCCCTAACATCTCCTTCCTCCAAATGGATATAAATATTAGATTCCTTAAAGGCAGATTCTCACTATATAGCCTTGGCTGGCTTAGAGCATGCATGTAACCCAGGATAACCTTGAATATGCAGCAGTTCTCCTCTCTGTACCTCACAGGTGCTTGGTGGATAGAAGACAAAGGCTTCCTCAGTACCTGTCAAGCTACTCTAATCGACTGGGGCCACCCATACAACATTTTGCTTTTTCTTTTCTTTTTATTTTGTTCTTTGAAGCAACGCCTCTCTATATAGCTCTAGTTGTCCTGAAACTCACTAAATAGACCTTACTGCCTCTCCGAAGTGCTTGGATTAAAGGAATGTATCAACATGCCCAGACTTAAAAATAAAAGAATTATATTTTTAATTTTTATGTTTTTAAGAGTATTGCACGGATTGGAGAGATAGTTCACTGGTTAAGGGCAGGCACCTTTCTCATGGAAAGGATCTGACTTCAGTTATGCTTCCAGATACAGCAGTATATAGCCATTTGTAAATCCACCTGTGGTCCTATGCCTATGGCCTCCATGGGCACCAGAACTCACATGCACATGTACACATGCATGCATACCAAAATCAACAGCTGGAGAAAGTAACTCAAGAGAAGCTTGGACTGCTGCTATGATGTTTCTAGCTTAGCTGTGGACAGCCACAGGACAAAATTAAAATCTCTGGCATACATGACAGTGGAAGAGCATCTTGCTACAGGGTTGCAGAATCTGCAACTTAGTTTCTTTTACTATGAACAAAGTTCCTGGGCACTGTGGTATTAATGTATAGACTTGTTTTGGGTTAGATAGAAATAGTAAAACAACACTCATTATTACTGTTCTCTAGAAGTTGCAAATACCTAACGTTTGTTAACTGACTAAAGTTTAAGAGTACTGTTCATATGAAAATAAAACTAATCAATTTTTGCAATCCATTTAATGAAATATTTATTGAGCAAGTGCTTAGTTGAAGGAACTATGGTAGATAATGTGGAGGTTCAAATAGGAGGTTGTGTCTTTTACAGTCTCACAGAATAGTAAAACTCGATTTCTGAAAACTGAAAACACTGTAGCCAGATGTGATTGGATTATGTAATAACTTTTCATGCATTAAAGCTCAATGTTTAGAAAGTATTTTACAGAGCTGCCAAATAGATCACAGGAAGTAATAAATGAGGTGGATTTTATGTTTTTAATTTTTTAAATGATACAATAAAATATTTTATATCTGCATCATGATCATAATATAGCAATGCTCAGTGTAGGTTAAAATACAGTATTTTTCAGTAAATGTAGCCATCACTATTAATGTATATTGTTTTAATGCAAATTATGGCAGTCTATTTTTTATGGGGTCGTATAATAGTCACTTTGAAATAACTTATTACTGCTTAGTATATAGACAATAGAACATTACTGGGCATTAACTAAACAATGCCTCTTTGCTACTAGCACGAGTACAGCTGTTATTTAAATAGCTAATGTTCAAACAAATCAGTTTATGCAGAGCCATCAAGTTCTAGATGTTGTAAATCATCCTTAAAATATGGAAGTAACAGAACAACTCAGGGCTGTCACCAAAAGTGCCAAGAATATGTCTGCTGGAATAGCATCAGGTAGCAGATGTACTTTCTTGCTTGCCATTCACAGAACCACAGTGCTTTTCTTAGTAATACTGTTATTAATGAAGCATATAGGAAAAATATGTTCTTCTCAGGCCAAACATAAGGATGCAATAGGTATATTTCAGATTCACAACATCTCCAAAATGCGGGAACTGTAAGCTAGGAAAAGGGAGAAAATCCAAAGAGACATGTGTGCACAGCTTAGATTCATCAGAGGGTTCATATCTGAGGAAAGGAAGTACTTCTGCCAAAGAAGTACTAAGGACTTAAAGATACAACTGTTATTATAAATCATTAATAGGAAAACTAATACCTGACCAGTTTTAAGAAGTTAGCTCAAAGTAAGTACTCGGGTTCTGCTGGTAGATTTGCTGGTTTCACTCTTACAAATTATTGTTTTATACTATTCCTCTTAACATTTTCATTATGGGAGAGATACATCCTTGTCCAGTCCTAAACTGAAACTAAATTTAGTGGAGTCTAATTCTATGTAAGCAGCTCCCTTCACACACTGGGAATCCTCTCTCAAAACAACTGAACTGCAACACAGCATTCCTATCAGAACGGCTGCTTCATAAACACCATCTCACAGTTTGCAAAGCACAAATTTTAACAAATGTAGTTAAAACACACACACACACACACACACACACACACACACACACACACACACACACCTTCACTCGTTGGCTCCTCACCCCAAAGGCCATCTCCTCTCCTCCATCAGTCTCCAATGTGAGTTTTTTAGTTTGACATGAATTTGCTAACATTTGCCACTTCCAGCCCCTTATGCCTCTTAGAACCCAAGTGGTACCCCTTATCACATCCCGATGAAACGTAATACTCACTTCAAACACTGGGAAATCAGTGCACAAAAGCCAAATAAATTCATTCCCATGAGCAAAATATCAACTAGTGGTCAGGAAACACACTTTCCACTTTCCCCACGCCGCTCCTTGTTGAGCTGCTCTGCAATGCAGAAATTCCATCTAGAAAAACACCTTGACAGGCAGGAAGTTTCTAGAGTTGCTGAGTAAGCACCCCTGTCTTACTGACACACAGGGTCTTAAGGACTCCCTGGCGTCCAAGCCCCACTAAGTGGGGAAGGTGCATAACCTCTCTGCCTCAGTTTCTCAGGGTGCATAATGGGAATGAGGAGCCTCCTGCTCACAGAGTATAAACAATTGGAGAATGTGGGGCCCGACCACTACTGAAGGCATCCTGAAATCTCTGAGAAGACCCGGTGTTCTTAAAAGAAGTGAAGCTTCTATCAATGATGTTAACCTACCACAGTCTCGGGTTGTGTTCAGGGAAACAGCTAAAACGTGTTACAACACTTGCCCCACCACACCCAGTATGTGTCAGGTACATAGAAAGGTCACACACAGTGAGCTCATTCTCTAAAACAGGGGTCATAGACTGGGCTGGATGGGGACAGGGCCCTCTCCCCCGCAGGCTTTGGTGGGGGAGCGCAGGGTAGGGGGGGGAGTGTGCCAAGTCAAATCATTAGATAGCTGCTGCTGTTTTCCTTTCATCAGAAGATCAGGGGACCCAAAGTCCTGTTTTGTAATCTTTCATGTCGGGTCAGCAGTGAAATTCCCAGCGGTAAAGGGCCAGTAAGAGTGTTCTGGACAGAAAAGGTGGTCAACAATCTCCTTCAAACTTAAAGCCTATCTGGAAAGAAATGTCAACTTAGATCATGAGGACAGTAGGAGAACACGTTCGCAGTCGGATATAGGGTCCGGCCCAGGCATGCCCAGGGCCCGCAATGGCAGGCGCAGCTTTGGAGAAAAGCGACCCGTCAGTACTCACTCAGAGTGTGACGCCTGGCCCAGCTCGGTTTAGGGTTGACAGCATTCCCGGTAGAACTCAACCTCTGCTGTTTCAGTTCCCAGCCAGGCTAGAGAGTGACGCATAGGGCAAGGCGTGGCCTGCTGGCGCTTCCTCCCTCCTCCGCAGGACGCACGCCCTGAAACCTGAAACTAGCGGCTTCTGAGCTGAGGTCCCAGGGCGCCCCCTAGTGGCACTTGGCATCCCCGGGCTGGCTAAAGTAGACTGCATCCTGTGATGCAGGCCACAGGCCCTATCCACTGTGTGAGACAGAAGGATTGCTGCTCCAGGATGTCACTTTAATGGTAATGGTTGGCGCCCTTCTCCAGTACACGGCCTAAATAGCCCTTTGAAGCCATGAAATTAATGAAAGGTGTCAGTGATAATTCCAAATGCCAAACACATCTGAAACTGCAAATTGGCTATTTTAAAAGAACAGCCTAACATGTACTAAATCATTTTCATGATGAAAAGTTCAAAGAACAAGTCTAAAACCATCAAATATGTAAATCTGGAAATCTATACTGTTATTCTAGGTTGATTAAATAATTAAGAGAAAGGCAACATTCTTTGAGAAGAAAAGCACGTTATGGAGTCACTAATGCATTTAGTTATCATATTTTAAAAGACATATGGAAATCCAAGTTTTCCAAAAGCCACAAACGAGCTGCCTTCCACCCTGGCCCCTCAGCTTGGGGTTAGAGTTGGGGAAATAACAGTGACCAGTGATGGTGTCCAGTGTTTGAGGAACAGAGGCCTCAGACCCAGCTAATGACAGCTGAGGAAAGATGCAGGCGGTACTCGGCCAACACAGAGGTGATGATCGGGGATCTTTAAAAGAGCAGGCCTCTCACCTTAACTGTTTTTTCTCCTCATCCCACTGTCAGTCAGGTCAGGTGGCAGCCCTGCCTTCCCACTCAAGGAGTCCTGCACTGTAGATTATTTCATTTTACTTTTTTTCTTCTGTCAAATAGAGATTTTGAAGTAAGACAACAGCCAGCTCTGACTTTTTAAAATCCCCCCCCCACTTGTTAGAGTTCTTATTAATGAAAATACAAATCAATTTCACTTCACTTCAGTTGTTATTACTGTCTTTTGGGGAGAGGGAAGGTACTTCAGCTCTCTTAGTTTTCACTGACAATTACTTTTCTTCTTACAAAAAATAGCACAGAGTGACTTACTTCAATACTCATGAACCCTGCTTCCTAGCTCCGGGCACTAGGCAGCTGTGACTCATTCAATGAAGAAGGGGCCGTGCTTCTGTGCTCCGGATGAGTCAGAACAGTATCCACAGGGATGGGCATAAACATTACAGCAATTCTTAGCTTGCAGGCCAGGGAGAAAGGGGCTTCCATTCTTGGAAATGAGCAAGGATGTTACTTATTGCTGTGGTTGTCATGTTCTCTGGGAGTTGTCCTCAAACGGAGTGTGGTTTTCAGATGATAGGTATTGTCACTGCCTGGGAGTACCTATTCAACACTTAAATGCTAGTCCTTGCTCCATTCTGGAGAACCAATTCTTTAGCCTCAAACCTGAGACTCTTCATTTTGGTCAAATTCTCCATCGATACACAGGTAACCTAAAGGCAGAGGTAGTTAAACACCTAACCACAGCAATGGAAACAGCTGGGAGCTTGTGAGATAGGGTATCAGCCTTAACCCAGACTTCCTGAATCAGAAACTTCAATTACTCCCACCAATTCAGTACACACACAAAAACAAGATTACCAACTAGAACACATTGCCAAACATTGGCTATTGGTGCATTTCTTACATAATATTTAAAATTTGCTACAAATATATCATGATTTCTAATTTTAAAATAGTTTTACCTTAAACTCATAATTTAGCCTTGTCTTAAGCGAAAGTATTGATACAGTTATGAACTTAATGTGACACTTTATATTACATTAAAGTATATGTATGATTATTAAGATAATATTTATATCTACCAGAGTCATCTCACAAACCACACATGATCCAAGGTGACTTGGTGTGGCGAAGAGGTATTAATTTATTAAAAAGTGAATTTTAAGTGCTCAACAACTTATAGTAACTATTTTAAATAGGCTATATCTAAGTTACATAAGACTTTTAGATATTTTGAGCCTGTAACTACATGGTAGACAGAATATTGCTTATGAATATAATCACTCACTCTGTTAGCACAAATTCAGTTTTGGAGTAGGCAAAAACATACTATAAACACATTTCTAGCACAAAATCCAATACGTATTTGTTTCTGAATACAGACATTATAGATTTATCAGTAATTATGCTATTGGTAGTTACTTTAACTGTCAGGTTGAATATTTCCATAATCAAGCAAACTAGGGCTAAACTTCACAGCCTGCTGTGTCTGCCGTTTGGTTATGATGTCTCTTTTTAAGGATAATATTTGCTTTCTTATACACACTACTGCAATTGTGCACTAAAGGGCTTCACTTAACACACTCCAATACCCCTTTTGTATTTTGAGCTTTTCTCACTGAGATGCTGTTGCTGATGCTGTGGCCCCTTATATATTCT